>NW_008795039.1:68937-101494 GCF_000699145.1 Aptenodytes forsteri
AGAGCAGTTGTGCCGGCTTCGACTGAGGGACTAACTATGGCAATAAGCAGAAGCAGGGGAGCATATAGAAGCACGGCAGGCATGTATGATGCTGCTCCTGAATACTTGCTGAACCTCAAACCACTGGCAGCTCAGAGACTTCATCAGCCAGACATGGTTTCTATACATTTAGTAGCTTTCCATGGATTTCTTTTGCATGATTTTGTATAGCTGGTCCTTGAATGCAAAAACCTGTACTTCCCCCAAAGGCGCTCACTGTATAGACTGAGTCAAGAATACCATGGTTTTTTTCTTTCTCTCTTTTTTAAGCCTTGAACTGTAGTGTTGTCTACAGGTATAATGTATAATGGTGTAATAAATGTATAAATAAATAAATAGTATAACAGGTATAAATAAACAGTATAATAGGTATAATAAAAATATTTAGTATTTCAATAAAAATTATCAATATGCTTTTCAAAAAAAGCCTAATATTCCTCTTCATTAACACAGAGGTAGAACACATTTTGGGTATCAAGTAAAAGACACAGCTCTATTGATTCCCTTTTTTTGAGCTACTGTGGCACTTTCCAAGCCAAAGCCAATTTGGGGGAATTCTGAGACCCCAATCTACAAAGTTTTGGCTTTCAGGTAATAACACACACATATATTACATTGCTACATATAAGTGTGATATCTGGCACATTTAAGCAACATACACTTTTTCTTCACGCACATTAACCCTCCTGTCATCAAAATGTCCTGTTACATATATATAAAGGCAACTGAGACAGTTTTAGTCTCTTCTGTATAGTACTGAATTGCATCATTTCAGCCAAAATAAATGAAGTTAAGTGAATTCTTCAGTGGACGCTATAATCTTTTTGCATCAGTAAGATTTTTCCATTAAAAATAAGTCCTAATATTAATACTACCCACATACCTTGTGCAAAATTATTTCTAATAAGTAAGATAGGAAGGCAAGACATGGAAAAAAATCCTTTATGTTCCATTAAAAAATAATACAGAATACCTAAATTTATCATAGCAGAGCTCAAGATCACTAACCAGAGATCAAAACTCCACTGCACTAAATGACATACAACCAACAGATGCGGTAGTCTCTTCCCCAGATGTTTTAGAATTTATAATTATTATATGTTTCAAAGACATACCTGTTTTTTAGTAAGTACAATCTTTCCCTCTAAGTTATCTTTCCTATCCCAATATTTAATGGCACGGGAAAGATTTATTAAAATATTACAGATAAATTAAGGGGAGTTATTTCAAGACAACATTAATCTCTTCTACTAGTTAAATATACATTCTTTTTACTCTTATTCATCATAGCTCCTAGTAACCATAAAATACAATTTAATCTTAAAGTTTCTTCTCATCATCTATTGTTCTAATAACTAGATCACAGTGTCTGGCAAGACAGATGAAGAAACCAGATGGATTTCTTCCCAGATTTGCAGGCCATAAATGAGGAGTTCCACAATAGAGAGAACTCTGGCACCAAAAATGAAAGAAAAAAAAAAAAATCTTTTCCAGTCATTCAAGCCAAATGATTCCAACCCTGGCCTATTTAGTTATCCAGCCAACTTAGTGATGGCAAACACTTCAACTGTAACTTCAGCTCTTAAGGCTATTTATACCATCAAAGAAAGTCTCAGATGGCAGGGGCAGGAATGACCGACACATATAAAACAAGGACAAGGACCAAAAATTCATCTTCAGATAAATACTAGGAAATGCAATACATTGTAATGGACATGTAATGGACACCACTGTTTTCAAATAAGATAAAAGTGAAGCAGTTCAGGGATCTATGATATGTACCAGCCAGTGAACAAGATTCTTCCAAATATGAGGTAACTGCATAGCTGCAAATGCAAGCTAAATTTAACAATTAAATACAAACTAAAACATAAAGCCTGTTTCTCAAACATGAGAAAACAAGCAAAATCTCCTCCAAGTAAGTGAACAAAAAAACCTGTAAGAAAACTCAAGTCTGTATTAGTTTATCCTTTAAATAAGCTCTATTTGCACAGCAAGAAGTTTCTCAGAAATAGACATAATTTTATTATTATAAAGAAGGTGATACATAATATGAAGAATTTTAAAGTGGTTTATGAAAAGCAATTAGGTAGCTATACAATTTACCTGTAAGGCATAAAAAAAAAAATAAAAAAAAAATCTTCCATTTATTTTCCAGATCAGCAAACTGGCAGAAATAACCCCTCCCCTTAGTTGCTATAAAAGCTAAAGCAACTCCAGAATCAATAAAGTTACACAGGCTTTACAGAGATGTAAATGAAAGCAGAAGTTAGCATAAATGATTTGCTTAATCATTCAGAAATAATGAGGAATCAGAGATTATGAGAAATCAGGAGAAGTTGCGACTCATCCAGCTCAAAAATTACTACACAACATACCGTTACAATCGCTTACTGTCACTTTATTTGGTATGGTTCTTATAAAAGTTGCCACCTAAACATAGCTTGCTATCTGTTAGAATAACCAAGATTCAGAAAAAAAATTTTTCTTCTAAAGATATTGCAGATTTGTTGCATCAGGAACTTTTTCAATGAGTTCATTCTATAGAAACAGTGTATTAACACTTTTTCTCCCAAGGTGAGAAAACAGATTAAGGTTATGACCAACTTGACAGGCCTGTGGCTTCCTTGAATACTTATAATAGAGTCAGCAAATCAACAGTGGCCACTGATGACAACAGATGAGGGAAGACAATAGGTGGAAGGAAGGGAATTAGTGATGCTGCTATAACGGTCTAATCAGAAACCTGAGCATAAAAATCTTTTTCACCTTCAACCTGTCTAAATATGCTCTTTTGCCTGCTCATATAAAGATATACAGCATATTCTACCACTGGAGGACTTGTGGGTTCACATCTCTACTCTGCGAAAGCAGGTGTGAAACAGAAGCGTATCAGTTAATAAAAGATACAGTAAAGGGTTTTTGCATATCAAAGAGATGAGACTCACACAGGTATGTATTTTGGTATTTTCTTGCATAATTGCAAATCTTGCTGAAGCTGCAGTTAAAGGCTTCCACGCAGCTTTAATATTTCGTCAGTGAATTTCTGTAAAGAGGAAAGGTCAGTGATACAGACTTAAGCAACACAAAGTGGACGAATGGAATTTTGGGGAAAAAAAATAGGATGAAATCACTAGCATGAATCCAAGTTTGCTTTCAGCTGTGATTTAAGCAGAGCTAGCAACCAAAAACCACAATGCTGCATTCTACATATTTTCAAAAATCTGGACATCTATGTGCCCGTAAATTGATGCATCAGAAATGGCAGACAACTTTCTGCCACAATTCAACACCTTCCTTCCTTCACTGAATAAATTGCAGAATTTACGCATCTTGAACATCCATCTCAAAGGCTCCTTTCCTACACCCCAGTTCTGCCTTATTCTTCTTATTTTGCATTATTCTAATTTTTATTTCTCCTTTTTAATCTACTACATTTACATTTAGCTTTTTTTTTAAAAAAAACCCACAAAAACTGTAGTGAATACAGGTGGGAGCAGATTCCATGCCCCCAAGGACTATTTTTCCTCAAACATTAATACAAACAGGGAACAAAATAAACGGTTTATCCCAAAATTCCTCTACTCCTCCCAAGCCGTCAGGTAATCTCTCTGTCAGCCACCTTATGACTGCTTTAGAAAATAAAGAGGTGCGGCAGTTTCCACAGCTGAACCTCTGCAGATGCGTCAGGATTCCACGCCACACTCAACCACCTCCTACTCCACACATTACTCACCAGCACTGATGCACAGCCTGCTCGTACAGTCTTATATTGCTTATCTCTCCTTACAACGTACCACATGCAGCCTAACCCAAATTTAAAACCTTAGCTGAATGGATAATTCAGGAATAAGCACTATCGTACATTTTTGTAGTTTAAGTACATTTTGGCAGTGATGACGTTATTGCTAAGGATGTTTGGGCAAATGTCTTACATCAAAATCCCCTGTGCTTTTTTTTTTTTATTTTTCCCCCTCTCAGAGACAAAGCTTGCGACTCTAAGATAAAAAGAGTTCACTTTTAGTCTTTTGCTCTTTCCATTTTAATTTTTTTATTTGGAATGAAAATTGAGACAACACAGAGGGAACTTGGCAGATCTAAAGCTTGGCAAGAGATAATGAATTTATGTAGCAACATATGAGAACAAGAATATGTCAGGAGGAATTTGTCTGGGATCTTGTTCTCAAATAGACCAAAAAAAGATGCTAATAACCATGTTAGCAGGGACAGGGGCATAGGGGGAGGGAGGGGTATGGAAACTAAAGAATAATATCCAGGAGGACAAGCCAGCTCAGATAATTTATCTGCATAACACTTGACAAACAAATGGCACCTTCTATAGCAGTAAAAGAACTTCCTGACGAGTTTGCCCGTGAGCTTGGTGCTGCTTCAGCTAGAACCCTGTTTTGATTTCAAATGCATTTCTCTTTCTTACAAGTACAGGAGAAAAGGAGTACTACCTTATATAGCCATTACAGTTACTTAAAATCTTCAATGCTGTTTTTAGATTGTTTGCCCATTATCTTATAGCAAATGCAAAAGATACGCACATAATAAAATTTATTTTACCTGCTATTATTAAATGTCTTTATTCACATGCCTAAATTCCTGTGTTTCCATATTCAAATCCTATACCACCCTCACATGGCAAAAAATGAAGTTTTTTAAGCTGTAAGAACTCTGCACCTCTGAGCAAACCCAAACCTACTACCTACCCCTCTGTATTTCAAGCCTTTGAAGCAACTTGGCTTCAAGCTTGAAGGAAAAGAGCACAAGAAGATAGAGGCAAGCTGCAACCCTGGCATCTATGTAGGTTTCAGTGTGATGCTTTTCACACATCTTTGGTTCTCAGGCCAAAAAGCATTTTACAGGAAGGAAACAAAGAGGGCTTGGGGCCATTCATTGCAACCACGGACTTAAATAACAGCACAGACAGGGAATTTATTATTACGATTTTAAAAAAGAAAGTGCGTAAGTTAGCATTCATGCTTAGGGGAGATTCCTTTACTTCCAACCATTCTGTCATTTTCAGAAGGAAGCCCTGCCAACGTAGTTCTAGGCTGAGATTCATTATCTAACCGTAGCAAAAAATATAAACTCAACTCTGCCCTCTCACCAGAGCATGCCAGTCTAGCCGAAATATGCAACTACAAATGCTTTAATTTATGAAGTATTTTATTTTTACTTCATTCATATCAAAATTCAAGGATGCTGCATTCCTATTCTTCACTGAGAGAAGGAAGTAAAAACTCCAAAATCTCCCTTTTAGCACCTCCTTAAGCTCTACAGGAAAATCACCTTCAGCCTTTAAAACCAGGAACTGAAGTTGTGAGTGGAAACAGTATACACACAAGCTATTTGGCATTAAATCACTGAATTTTTCTTCAAAATCAGGATGCTGCTTTAAGCTGACTAGGAGCCTGCATAGGGAAATGGTCTGAAACAATTTAAAAGTTTAATTCTTCTTCAGTATGCTCCAAATGAAGTTTCAATACACTAAGTTCACCATAAGCAGGATCAACTAACCGAATCAGTGAGTTTAACTGTATTTTAACCCAGACTATTTTAGGACCATTACAAGAAAAGACCTGGAAAGACACTTTTCTTTACAAGATTTATAGGGGATGCGCACACACATCAGTATTTGATGACACTGTGCACAATCTTGTTGCAGAATCCAGAGGATTTTAACTTTCACTAACATAACAGGGTAAGAACACCTGTGTTGAATAGATTTTCCCGCAGGCCAGCAAACTGGTAGAAAACCAGGAAAAAACATTCCAAAAGGAATAATACTTTCTCATCTTTGGTTTTGTCCTCTACTTTTTTTTTTTTCTTTTACTCTTGTTGTTAGACTTTGACAGACAATTTTCCAGGAGTTCCTGATAAAAAAAAAATCCTCGATTAGATGGCTTTTGAAATTAAAACTGCCTAAATGGGAAAAAACACCATTTTTTAAATACTGAAATTGACTCATCACAACAATCTGTCCAGAGATAACAAGTGAACTGACTAGTATTTCAGCTGTGAATTTATTTAAATGTAGACATACACATGCAGTATTAGGAAGGCAAAAACAGGATATGAAATAAACATAAGGCATCAGCTCTAAGCTCACTGTCAAGAGTATACCAAGGCTTCTAACCACAGAGTTCAGCTGAAGGTAACTATCTGTCAAATGTAATCCGTGCAAGTGAATATGCTTAAGCTGGTGCTATGAATCAACCAAAATTGCTTTGGTCTTATTGACATTCAATTGCAAGAAGTTGCAGCTCATCCAGTCCAATAGACATCTGACAACACCAAGAGTGCTTCAGTGACAGAACGCTTTAAATATAGATGCAACTATCATCACAATACACGTGGAACTAAACTTTATGATCCCTCATACCATCTTCAGAAACTGGTCATCAGCTGGATGCCATAAGACCACATGGTCTCCGCCTGTTGCCAATTTCTGCAGTTAACAAATCACTGTGACTTAAAAAAAGAAAAAGAGAGAATACAGATTTACTGACAGAAAAAGACCACTCGATCTTTCATCACTGTTCCATTAAATCTCTCTCCAAAACCCACTTTTGCTATTATCATCTTTGTTCACCCTTTAAAAATAAAATGCCAGATCAAAATTTGTTCAAACTGTTTGCTTTTGTTAAGGGCCAGATCGTCAGCTGCTATAAACTGCCTTCAGCTTCAGCAATGCCATTTTACCTGCCAAGATTCAGACCTCAAATATGTTAAATTTACTTTTGTCCGCACAGCTGTCCTTTACACCTTGAAACAAGATGTCTGATAATGGGTGTATGTGGGATGTTGGACAATAAAGCATCTTGCATGCTGGGTCCCAAAAGAAGACCCGACTTGTATCCTAACTTTGCACAAAAGAAAGGACCACCACCTGCAACCATCTATGTGCTTGTTTGACCCTTCTCTCTCAGAGAACTCCTGCCATTTCAGTGGTAGATGCTCCAGTGCAGCACAGCGTCTTTTTCTAAAAATTTTCATATAGCCCCACTGTCTACATGAGTTGTTATGTACCCACTCGCTTGCCCTCCCCAGCTCCTGCTGCCTCATGCCTTCGCTCACCAAACAGTGAATTGAATTCATCCCAGAGCCACAAACAGATAAAGGAAGTTGGAGAAGAGGAGGAAATATGTTGACTACATACAGCTTGCAACCGTGTTTAAGGGGATGCACAGTGTAAGTATTTTGGGGGGAAGGGGGGAAGAGAGACTCACACCCATGTTATGAGCACCCTGAACAGTTATGCCTATGCTCTGAGAAATCCAGTGTAAAAAAAACAGAGACTTGAGGAAGAAACCTCATCAGGGGACCACAGCGACAAAACTGTCTTAAAACAGAAGGGCTGGAGACGATAAAGGGACAGCAGAAGAAATGGCAAAGAACAGCAAAGGGGAAGGAAAAAGCATAAGGTCAGGAGGGGCAAGTTGTCTCTTTGCCTTTCCTCCTTTTGCCTCAGGCCCATATCGGCCTTTCCTTTTCTTGACTTAACTGGGATGAATTTTAATTGCAGCCTCTCTACGTGTTTTATACACTCTGTACTCTCTACTTGTGTGGAGTGGATTTCCCATTCATCACAGGATTGCAGGCAAAAATCCCAGGAGCATTTTGCTTTCCTTCAAAGTTAGCTTTGCTAAAATCAATAACTTCAGGGCTGCTTCCTCCATCTAGCACATACCCCCACCCCATGACCATTTCAAATGTCATGATTTTATGATCATTTGATTTTGTTTCTTATCTCCATATACAGATTTGTATTCGCAGTCTTTCCACGACAAGTGACAATATTCTGTACTGTTTCAGAAACAGTACAAAGGCAACAACCTTACAGCAACAATGGAAACATGCTCTCATTTGTAGTTTTAACACAGTCAATATCCTAACTGATCTCTAACAATCTCTCTTCCTACTATCTCCTCCTCAATATCCCAGCATTCTTCAAATCAAAGTTCTGGTTTTCTTAGGGACCCGTTTTATGTCTTAAATATTTTTATTGCTTGGGCTTTTTTTCTGAGCACCTGCAAGTCTCGTACCACCGCCAAGAATCACAGCTACATTAAATTGTCCTTACCTTGTAGGCAAACCCACAGCTACATAAATTGTCCTTACCTTGTAGGCAAACCACTGAACTTAGTTTAAAAAGAAGGGAAAAAAATGTGGGGCGGGGGGCAGACAGGGGTGTTTCCTACTGCAGATTGAGTATCATCCCTCAGCAATATTGTTACATCTCTTCCAGCTTTATATTAGCTCTCCCTTCACTAAAACTGTGTATCTTGGCATTTTAAATCCTCCTTCATTTTCCTGGTTGTCTCTCTTATTCCAATAATATCTTTCTTATCCTTGAAAACATGTCACTCCAATTCAGCAGTCTTATTACATATGCTCCTAGCATTTGTATAAAAGATATTTAGCTTCTCTTTTTGCTCTCCTTTACTTTTCTTTTTCACTATCTCCTACAATGTTAATCCCTTCTCAACGGGAAATGGTTTTCCTTCAATCCACGTCTTTCTTTTTGTGCATAGACCCACTAGTTCAGCTTGAATTCCCTGAAGAACAACATAAATTTAAAAAAGAAAAGTTGGGGAGGGGGGAAGGGCAAGAAAAAGATGGAACCCTGGAGTGCTCCTGAAGCAATTAACACTCTGTTCAAGAACAAGCCATGTATTAATACAAATTTGACCCCAAACAGTAAAATCACAAAGCAACTGGAATGCAGACTGATCCATAAGGTTGTTTACAGGTTTGAGACAAACTAATACCTATTTCATGAATAAAGCCTTTAAGATGCAAAAACGCAAGTAACAGCAAGCAGAAGGATCCAAAATAAAAATCAGGTATGTCATTAATTTTTTGGACAAGGGTAATTTTAGTACTGTGTTAAAAACTGAGTAATATAACCCACACTGTCAATTATCTGATAAACAAGGCCAAAGACAAAGAAAGATCAATGTGAAGAGACAGCTTTTGAAACGGTCTGTATTTTTAAAGAATTCGTATTTAAATAAGTAAACATTGTCTTAAAATAAACAGTTGAATCAGAGATTAGTGATCCTTCTGCCACAGAGTATGCATTCCAATTACAAATTGGCAATTTTCATTTAATCTTTTGTTGGTGAATACTTCACCAGTATTTCAGTACTATGAAGTAATACTAAAATGGTTAACTACAGCTCTGCCACTTTCTACCCTACCCAGCACTGTACCAATGAAAAATATTCTTTATTGTCTGTGTCAGAAGAGCTCTATCAATCTATTACTGATGCCTCAGGACAGAATAAACCTATCTGGGCAGGGGAGTGGCAGAGAGAACCCAAGAGCTCAAGACTGCAAATACAGATTCTGTTAAAAACTAAAGTAATTAACAAATAAGCTTTACTCTAACTACTGTTTCAACCACTGATCAATCTCTGTTCTTTTTACATGGAAAGGTTTAACGAGTGACTCTTGTGCTGCAAATGAATTCCAAACAATAAAACATAATAAGAGGATAATAGTCATCAGATCCGAAAATACATGGAGAACGATTGCTTTCTTGCTGCATAATGACTCTATTTTCCCCAAGTCACAGAACAAATCAGATCCAAGATCCGATGATCACTACAGTAACATGAAAGGAGACAAGTATTAAGGATTCAACAAGCTGCTTTTTAGCAGCTAAAACAGTTACATAAAATAGACTTGCAAAAATTAATTGAAACAAAAGGTCTGAAAGCACATTTTAAATAATCTCATAACAATGCACATTTTCTCTCTGCCCCCTCCATTTAAAATACAGCACAACCACTGATTCTGAATTTTCCTGAACTACTTGTAATCATGTAAATTAGGGATGAGATGTAGATGTCAAATGAAACGTCCCTTCCGAATAAAGTCTCTGTGCTTCACTAGTCAAAGAATAAGCAGATACCCACAAAAACGAAGGGAGCTGTTACTAATGTACAATTATTAAACCTGTATTATTACACTATCAGCTGTAGATTAAATATTAGTCTTTTGAATTGATTATATGTGAAGAATTTTGCACCACTTTGCACTGCTCAGTACTGGGACTTGTAAGTCATTCCCAAATTTAATGAAAGAATACATTGGTTCTACAACAGCTGAACAGCTCTGCTGGGACTAGAAGGTTGAAAATCCATCCCTCTGTCTCTTTTTGTGATGATTTACATAAGAAGAAAGCAATTATTCTTGCCCTCTGAATGCCTCACCACAAAAGTTCCATGTATCCAGTCAGGGGATTTTTGCAAATAAAGTCTCATCTTTTCTTTCAAGGCTTAGTTTCTCTTCATGGTCAAGGATCCACAAAATTCTGCCTTTGATTCCTTTCATATTCCTCCCAACAACCTTACTTCAGGCCCTTCCCTCCTCCTCTGTGCCCTGCTTTCTTCCTTCCATCACAAACTCCTTTAGAAACGGTCATTCAACTATTTCTTTGTACTGTAACTCTCCAACACTCTTTTTGATTACAATTCACTGTAAGCTTCAGTTTTCATTTTTTAATAATAACCGCTTTTCTCCAGAGCTACTAAGCATCCTACCAGCAAAGCTTTGCAGTAGATCCAAACTGTGCTGTTAACTGAACATAGACCAAACCTGACTTAGGAGGGCTGTGTTTTGGTAGCTTATTGTTGGTAGCTTAGTTTTGGAAAAAGCTAAAGGAAAACATTTATGCAGCAGCTCCCTCAACGACATTTTGTTGGAGATGGGCTAGGAGAGGACCAGGGGAGGCTGCTCAGAAAGTTCACAGTTGTTTCCCGTGCACTTTAGCATATAGGCCTCGACTTAAGGCACGGAAAGGCCAGGGAGGTTACTGATCAACAGCAAAGATGTGGATGCCAATAAACACAATTTAAGGAAAAGGATAAAAGCCCTTCAAATACAATAAAATGCACTTAGAAGTCCAGCAGAAGACTGGTAATCCAGTTTACCGACCTGTTACATACATAATTACCTCCCTTACAGACAAGAGGTACATGCATAAGGCACAAGTAAGTACTAACGTGAAGAGACAGAATATCTACTATCAAGACTCAAGCAGGCCACCTAGAGAAGCTCAGAGAGATGAGAGACTTTTTCTGTTGACCAGTCCTGACTCCAAGAACCACAAAAGTCCCATGGGACATGGTCATCAAGCTAGAAAGAGAAAGGCACATATCTCCGAGTACTGAGGATAAATCTTCAGGGTAAGAATTTCAGTGGAGAGAAACAGAAGCTTGCATTTCTGAAATGTCAGATTAGGAGCAATATTGATAGGCTAATCTATGCTGCCACTGAATATCACATGCTGATTTGCCTACAGGTGCAATGACAGTGAACCTCACAAGATATATAGGCCATCTACAATCAGAGTCAATAGTGATGGTACACCTAAATACCACTGGAAAGGAGAGAGGAGAGGTTCAAGAGGAAAATATTTTGGCTTTAATTCAGGAGGCAGAAGATCAAAGCCAGTGCCATTCTTTGAAATGCTGCCAGTATCACAAAGGGTCAGACAAGCAAGGTTGCATAATTCTACACACAACCAAGCAAACAGTGCGTGGAAAAAAGATTTAGGTCAATTCGGAATTGAGACACTTCTCTCGAATAGACAGAATCAAAGAAGGGTAAAGCTTCTCCTACACCCAAATAGGACCAGTTTACTTCTTTATCAAATTAGGAAAGAAACCAATGAAGTTTAGGGAAAAAATAACTTTAAAGTATCTAAAAAAAAGTCCTAATTAAGCATGCATGTAGAATCATAGAATCATAGAATCACTAATTAAGCATGCATGTAGACTGTAGACCATGACAAAATATGCCTGTCTTTAAAATCTAAAGCCTAAGATGTTTGAACCTGAATGTCAGGAATTACATAGATCATACCACTGAAAAAGTATTGCTATACCTTAAAGAAAGTTCAAATTTTGATAAGGTAAATGAGCTAACTGTATTAAAACATACTACAGAAGCTGGTATTCCAGACCATTTTTTAAAATATAAGACAAAAACCAGCACCTTCAGATTCAATGGGAGATCAGAAAAGCAGCAGAAACAGAAAATACAATTTTCAATTAGCCCTGCACAGATCAAAGAATGATGCAGAAATTAAAATTATAGACATGATGCGTGACCAGGTCTTGGAGCAATTGTTCTGATAATCAATCAAATCAAGTCTATACAGGGTGAATTGATTGGAAAAGCACATGGATAAATATTGTATACTTAAAAAAGCAATGTGGCTTTTGTGGAAGGAAATCAGGATCCAACTTTGAGTTCCTTGAAACAGTTAAGATGCATGTGGATAAGGAAGAACTGACCAATATAATATACTGGCATTCCAGAAAGGTTTCAAACTCGGTAGAGATTAAATGTCCACATTTTGCACAGACAGAAGTTTATCAGTAGGTAACTCCAACAGTCTCTGCTATTTAACATTTTGTATAGGCTTGAACACAGTGGTTAGTGAGGTGAAAAAGGATGTAGTTAATGCATCCAGACAGTAAGAGTCAAAGCTTACTTTAAAGTTACAAAAGGATCTCAAGGAACAGGCAATAAAGTAGCAGACTAAATGTGTTAACCACAAAGTAGTAGACATGAGAAAAATATTCTTAACTATGTAAACATAACATTAAGTTCTGAAGCATCACTGCTCAGAAAAAGTGGTCTTGGAGTTACTATAGATAGTCATCCACTAATGAGCAAAATGCTCAACGGCAAAGAGGAAACACATGCCTTATCGGGAAAGAAATTAAGAACAAAACCACAAAATTTCATTGTTTAGAAATTTATGGTGCAAAGTATCTGGAATAACAAGTGGAGTTCTGACCCTTACATCCCCAAAATTATAATAGTATAACCCCAAAAAGTTTCAGAAAAGATCAGCGAGGATGACCAAACTGCAGAATGGCTTCAGTGTAAGGAGAGATCCAGTTTATAAACAATTATAACTCGCAATCAAGTTCTATAACCAAAATATCAAATAGCTTAAGAATGATAAAAAGAAAGCAACTGACAAAAGAAATTGGCAAAAAGAAATTAGCAGACAGCAGATTTAAAATAAAAAACAATTTCATACAGCCGTAATTGCGTATGAGGTACTCAGTGCCACAAGATACTAGCAATACCAAAATATAAATGATAAAAAAGAACTAGACTATTAAACTAAAAATAGGTCAGTGGCTATTCAATATAGTCTAGCTTAAGAAGCTTCAAAAACACTGGTGGTCAGAAAACAGGTCAGTGATGTATCTAAAAGAAAGCTGTTTCTGTGCATCCATTCTTTCATACTCAAAGACAGATTATATAGACAGACTGTCAAACCAACACAGCAGTTCTTAAACAATGCAAAAATTACAGCATTATTGAGCTGGGGTACTGGAACGAGATACACGGACAGGAGGAGTTCTTCCCCCTCTTCCATCCCAGAACTTACTATTTTCCAGCCAAGCTGGCAAGTTGTTCAGTGCCAGGAAATAGTCTTTGCTTCCATGAGAAAATGATACATGAAGACTTACCAGAAGATTCCTCCTGTGGACTGTGCCACCAGCACATATAGATTTTGCATTGTACAGGATCTACACATGTAATTTATGTCACCTTCCATTTGCCGCATGCACAGGTGATAATGTAAGATGTGTATGAGAGAGTTAACACATAAATAATGGAGGTTGCATAAAGGACAATCTGGAAGTTTCATCTTCCATTTCTTGATCAGACTTCTGACTTAAGTCTCTGTCTTTAAGCTACAGAAACCCGAAACAAATGTAGTAATTACATGTTGTTTTTTTTTAAATAACCAGGAAAAGCAGCAGCTGCTCTATTTGGCTGTACTCATGAAGTTTTTAGACCCTTATCAAAAAAGTTTCAAGTATCTTGTGAAAACATCTACTTAGCAACTGGCACAGCATAAAGAGGGAAGGACAATGGTTCAATATCTGTGAGCCATCTTTACCAGCAAAGAAGTTCAAACCAGTTGCCAGTTTTCTGCTCACACACTGTGCATGCCAAGAACTACCTTCTGGAAGACCTTCTGCCCACATTGCAAATGGTGTGCTCTAAATGGTGATAACTCCAGTGTACAACTTCAAGCTTGGTCTCCCCAGAAAGGAATCAAATTCAAGCACATCAGCAGTGCTCTTCAGTAACGCAAGACTCCAAATAGACAGAAGGCAAACCTGTATCAAAAAGAACTCTTCCCGTACACAAAACTGATAATGTAGATATACCCTGTGAGTGTCATCTTGATGTTTTACACCAACAGCCATATCAAGTACATGCAGCTACTTCCAATCTCTCAAAGTTCGCTCCCTACACAACCCGAAGGCACACAAATGGAAGAACAGTCATACAGCTGCAGAAGTGTACCTAATGTTACACCAAGCAATACATACCTGGGAACCCACTTGTCAGTGGTGTACGTAAGGATGTATTTAAGACATTAGTTCAGAATCAAGGGCTAACTAGTGTAAACAATACTTTTTTGCTTATGTTTCTCCCAGCAGGACTCCAGATTTCTAGCAATCTGAAAATAGTTGATTCTAATGACCACAGTTTAATTCACAGAATGCTGTTAAACAGCACACATCTCTTTCTCTCAGTTCTTTTAACTCCAGCTATGCAATTTTTACTATTCTTCTTAATAATGAATTTGAACACTTGAAGAACATCTTTTTTTCTTTACCTTTCAAAACATTCTCCTCTAAGAAGGAGACATGGTATGACATACCTTTTAGATTCATATGCCACCACAATATTAAATAACAATTTTTTCCAACAAAAAATACGCTTACAAATGATATTTTATGTACTGTAACTAGACACGACAGAAATAGATGTATTGCATATTACAGTGGTCACTAGAAGTTTGATTCACATTTATTAATAACCCTAAAAAATATATGATATGCTTAGGAAGAAGACAAAGTTATTTTCTAATTAAAAAAACCCAAAACACCCCACCCCCCCCCAACTCTAGAGTAGCACAGATCATTATTCATCTCTACTCATTTTTATCTAAAAATAAAAGCTAAATAAAAAAGAAAAAATGCACCAGATGCCCAAAATACAACCTTAAGAATTGCAGGATGTTTAAAGCTTTGAGACTAGGGAAAAAAAGAAGGCAAATCATTCTTAACATAGTGCTTCCATTATTAAAAATACAATTTAATTGGCTGCCACATATTTTTGTATAAGGAAACAAACTGCTTGTCAAACAAATTCACACCTGATGGATTTCATCTCATCTGAAACTCTCCACACAAATCAGGCATAGCTTCTGCAAACCATTCAATACTACTACCTCCTCCCAGCACAAAGGCTTAATTCCATTCCTACCACATATAGTATAGAGTCTGGGCAGACTTCAGTGGGATTTGCATTTGCAATTGAAAAAACATTTGCAATTTCCAGAAGTGTAGTCAAGATGGCATTGACAAAACCTGTATTTTTGGCATTCTCTGAAATTAAAATCTTGGCCCAGATAAAGTTCCTTGTCTTGTGTTCCCAGGCAGCTGTTAGACTGTAAATCTAAATCTGCAAATATGCAAGAACTTGCCTGAACTCATATTCAGGCAAGAAAGGAAGTAGTTTAAGAGACAGTATAAGTGAAGAGAAGATAGAGGCATCTAGGAAATATCCCAGTTTCCCAAGGAGCTGAAGTTATAACAACAAAGAGCTTTCAAAACAACAAAAACAGTAGACATCCTAGTACCCATGGACTAGGAGAAGAAGAGGCAAGCACCACAGTAGGACTTCTGAATGCAGCACAGCAAGTTACTAACACCAAAGAACCCCAAGGCTGCAAGTTCAGCAGCAGTATCTGAATGGCCTGCAACCGTAGCAGATGAAACGATGAACCAGTTGCCAAGAGAGCTATTCTCATTGTTTCTAGAAACAGTTCTCTAAACAGACACTCAAATACATCATAGACTGTAACGTGGTTTATTTCTGCTGCCTGTTGGGAGCGTAGCACCAACCATAGGGACAGACTGCATCCTCCCAAATATTTTCAACACGCAATTGCAAGTAATAGACACAAAGCTCTAATATGCAGAAATGATGCAAACTCTTCCCTCCCTCCTTGGGACTGACAAACTACTCCTAATATATAGTAAGTGATGACTTCAAACAGGAGATCAAAGTGATTTGTTAAATTAAAATGCTTCCTTGCTTTCTCATGTCCTTACTAAACTTAGGGAATATACAGTTTAAAACACCACATATTTAGTAATACATACACAGAGAGTGTATAGAGTAAATGCTTTTCTCCCTGCTTTTAAGTCTCAGGTTCTTTGCTTTTAATATAAATTTTAAAGTATTCAAAAACTTGTGCAGAAAATAAAAGGATTTCACAAATTGGAAAGGACAAGTTTTCTCTTGATAGTCAAACAGTTATGATGTAAAGCGGTCTCATTAAATCATAAGTACTTTAACCTTTTCTTGAAAGAACTGGAAGATTTAAAGATTTATAAAGAAATTTTGCCTAAACCAGGAAATGACTCATATTTGACATGTATTGAAGTGATAATGCTGATTCCAATAGGCACTCTAAGAGCATTTTCCTCCCAGGAGAGTAATTCAGTCATGGTTACCTCTCTGCATTTAGATTTTAAACTCACTTTCTAAAGCTTTTAATGTGCTATAGTCTGCCAAAACATGGCAGAGTTACATAGATATGATCAGGCAAAATAAAGGCTAGTAAAAAGATTATTTTTATAATTGCAGACACTAAATATGAAGCAAATACATCAATCTGATATTCTCAAAGAATCTCCTGTTTCAGCAGCCTTGGCTGTATCTGAAAATTCTTGTTTAAATTCCACTCTTCTTAACTGGTTAAAAAAATTCTGAAGTATCAAAGGAAAAGTGAGCCACCCTTAACAGTGAATCTGAAAAAGAAAATACATAATGGAGCTGCTGTTACTAAGTGCCACAAATCTGGTATTGGTATCACTATGCAGATATAATGAGGTACACAATTTGCCTTAATTATGCATTGCTATGCTTTCAAATTTTTTATTTCTTTAAAAGTTAATTTTTTAAGACACCAGTTTTCCTGAGGTTTCACTTCAGCGCATACCAGATTCTTTTAAGTTAAGGCTATATATCCTTTACTCCACTGTGTACCTTCAGAGTTTTTGCTAATATATACCTGAAAAGACACAGTGATAAATATCATTAAATCAAGATCAAACACACAGAAGGACTCTAAAACTTTCAGAAGCCTGTACGACTTGATCCTCACCAACTGGAATCAACTAGAATAGCGGCAGTAATTTCAAGGAAACAGGATCCACAATTTATGGCCTTAATAAAAACAACAAACAAAACTCTCTGAAATTGCAAAATGAAAAGATAAGTTCCTTTACAAATCCTAAGCAGTGGAAAATAAAGGCAGACATCATTAGAGAAAAATAAGTCATATTAATTGGAGAGCAGAAAAAAATGGTCTAAATTCACTTTTGTTGCAAATCCACTTCAACTTACCTGGGCAGAACTTTTCAAGGATGACTTTTCTCAAATGTTTATTGGGTGTAAAGAGCAAAGAAATGGATAGCCAATAGCTCTGTCAGCAATATACTGCGTATCAAGAAGGCTGCATAAACTATTAAAAAGTATGAAGGTATTCTTAAACTGATGCCATCAAGTCTCAAGTAGCTTTTTCAACAGTCCATTCCAAGACTATCAGTGACTTATGTCCAACATCCTGCTGGCAGCGGTTGTTACAATCATATCACAGGAAAATGGAAAAAAAACCCCACAGTCCACCTACATAACAACTGATTGATATAAATGCCTGTCTTTTCCTGTTGGATAGACTATACCACATTACCCTTTTTATGAAAGTTACTGAATTGAAATTAAAACAAACAAAAAAAACCCAAACATTTTCTTATCCCCACTATTCTGATCAGAATGCTTTTTCAGAAACACTCTGCTGCCATAGGACAGACTCAGTTTCCAACTTAAACAGTCCCTTTCTCTGCCTGGTGTTTACACTCCAACAGTTTTAGAGAAGAAAACTGTATGACTTCCTACTCTTCACTGTAGTTAATTCCCAAAAGAAGGTTCTCCAAATCATCTTCTGTAAGGCCTGCATAGAGCCTTTCACTGTCATCATAGGCTTAGTAACTCTGTTCTGAATTATATTCCTTAAACATGAATGCCTGAAACTGTACCCAACATTTTGCACGAAATCTCACCAGAGTCTGGAGCAGCAGCAATGATGCTTTTCTCTCACTACTGGGAATGCCTCTCCTGATATGTTTCCCCAACACATGCCTTTGTGGCTGCATCATGCCAGTAACTCATCATCACTACCTGGGACTACTACTTCAGTCATTTTCTAATGATTAACTACTTAGGAAAAGATTTTGTGAGGGATTTCAAGTTCATTACTTTGCATTTTGTAATACCAAATTTTATTTCATGCCAGTTACCCTAGTCCTTTCAGTCATGCCATTTTTCCTGTATGACATCTTACAGTTCCTCTTTCTGATGATGCCTCTCCATGTTATGTTATCAGCTAGTATTATCAGTACACTCTTAATATTTCTGCCAAGATCATTAATGAAAATATAACACAAGGCTGGTCCAAAGACTAATTCTCAAGGAACTCAATTGCTTTTTTGCCTCCCTCCTCCCTGGGATTACAAGCAAGTTCCTTTGAGCAGTATCTATTGCCAACCCTCCCCATGAGCATTCCGTTTGACCCTACAACTTCTCATGGGTTGTCACATCAATGCTAAACTGAACTCCAGATAGAGGAAATCTGACACATTTACTTTGCCTGAAAATCAGTTTTCTCATCAAAAAAAGCTAAGAGGTTAGACAGTGATGAGCTATCTTTAGTAAATCCATACTGCATTTTATCCCCTTTTTCATTTAGCTCCACATCTTTATCTATTCCTTCAAAGGTCTTTTCTAAATCCTCATATGCCACTGTGTCAAGACAAATAGGTCTGCATTGCCAAGATCCTTTATCCTTCCTCTTTGTACAGGCTCTGGCTGGGATGGAGTTAACTTTCTTCACAGCACGCTGTATGGTGCTGTGTTCTGAATTTGTGGCTAAAACACCATTGATAACACACTAATATTTTGGCTATTGCTGAGGAGTGCTTGAACAGTGTCAAGCCTTTCTCTGTTCCCACTCTGCACCCCCACCCCACCTCGGCGGTAAGCTAGGGTTGGGCCAAGAAGTTGGGAGAGGACACAGCTGGGACAACTGACCCAAACTGACCAAAGGGATATTCCATACTGTAAAACCTCATGCTTAGCAATAAAAACTGGGGTAGGATGACTTTGGGGAGACAGGGGTTTTACTTCCAAGGTGGCTGCTGCTCAGAGACTGGCTGGCCAGTGGTCTGCTTGTGGGAGGTGGCAGGTGATTGCCTTTGCATCATTTGTTCCCCTCCCACCCCCCTTTCCTTCAGCTGTTAAATTGTTTTCATTTTGTCCCGTGAGTTTTCTCACTTTTGCTATTGCTACTCTCTCCCCTGTTCCACTGGCGGGGGTGAGGGGGGCCTGGGTGCTTGGCTACCGGCCAGCATCAATGCATGACACTGCCTAAACATAACCATTATAACTCCATCTCTGACTTGGTAGATTTGCATAAAATATCTCTTTGTCAAAGGATATTATGTACCAGTTCTTTCAGAATTTTTGGACAAAGATCATCTGATTGCATCAGCATGTAGGGTAGGATGGGAGACAGGGGTTTTACTTCCAAGGTGGCTGCTGCTCAGAGCTCAGAGGGCCAGTGGTCTGCTTGTGGGAGGTGGCAGGTGATTGCCTTTGCATCATTTGTTCCCCTCCCACCCCCCTTTCCTTCAGCTGTTAAATTGTTTTCATTTTGTCCCGTGAGTTTTCTCACTTTTGCTATTGCTACTCTCTCCCCTGTTCCACTGGCGGGGGTGAGGGGGGCCTGGGTGCTTGGCTACCGGCCAGCATCAATGCATGACACTGCCTAAACATAACCATTATAACTCCATCTCTGACTTGGTAGATTTGCATAAAATATCTCTTTGTCAAAGGATATTATGTACCAGTTCTTTCAGAATTTTTGGACAAAGATCATCTGATTGCATCAGCATGTACACAATAAGCTTGCAAATTCATGTTTCTACCTCTTTATGATCACTTCTGTTTCCATACATTCGTTTCTGTTACCCAGCTTGTTTTTGCTCTGTGACTGTTATCATTATCCTTACTGAAAACAGAAGCAAAGTATTTACTTAGTTTGGAGACCTTACTCAAATCACCCTTAATCTCAAGCACAGCTTCACTGTACACAGGTCTTGCCTTCTTACACACACACAAAAAAAATCTTAAGAACTTTTTACCATTTAACAGTCATTGCGAAGTCTAATTCACCTTGACATCTTTACAGTTTTATTTCTGTTCCTACATAGCATTCTCTGTGAATTTGCTTCCCCATTCCCCAGTGCTTGCAGACTCTGCCATCTCTAACTGCAAAGGTGCTTATTCACTCAGATAAGCCTGGGCACTACACCTCCAATTTTTTTTCCTTTAAGGGCAGAGATTCCTCTTAATTCTATTTTTTTTTTTAATAACCTCCAGGCCTTTTTTTCCATTCAATCTCTGGGCTCCGCAGTTCACCTTGTTTTATTAAAATAGTCCTATTTGTTTGTTCTCTTTGAAACCCAAAAGTGTACCTACAGAACCACAGAACTGTTTATTCTTCTATTTTGTCTGAATCTAGTTATGAATACTCAACATTATTTTTGAGACCCATATCTCTAATAATGCTCTCATCACTTAACAAAGCTGGTATCCAGACTTTCTGCTTCAGCAACTAGTTGAAGTAACCTTTCATGCAGAACATACAGGAATGTTTGGGCCCGGCTCTTGTTAGTAGAACTTTAATTTCCCAGCTATAAACTGGAGAGTAAGTCTCTGCAGTGACACAGTTCTTAGTAGCAGTTCTCTCTAACAAATTACACACCTAAATCCAAACCCGAGGATTTAAATTCCTAGATTACCTCAGTAGAATTCATTTACTAGCCTTCTCTTCCCCAAGAATTATTTTATTCCAAAGAAATTATTTTCAATCTGTGCTGTCCTTTCTTCTTTTCTTCCCTCTTATCATTTAATTACTATTTGGTGCTATTCCAACATTTAGCTTTCATTTTTATCATTCCTGAATAGGCATATGCTCCTATACCTGAATTCCAAACATATCTGCCATCCTACCATATTTCTGCTCTCTCTAAACTCAGTTTCACATCTGTAACCAATACTTCGCACTCCTGTCATGGTGTCTGTTGCCTAGCATTTATGCACAAATATTTCCGTTTTTCCTACTGACCACAGGAACTCCCCTGTTTGCAGGCTCCCAGCTCCTACTGGCTGCTTGGCTTTGGAGACCTTTGGCCCGATTCAGTCTCATATTAGGCATACCTGTGTTCAGAGATGGACTTGGACCCTAGCTCCTTGGAAGAACGGTCTCTCTCATGGTCAGCTACATCACCTACACGCACACTTTTCACAAACTACAACCAACCTGCTAAAAAACAAACACAAAAATCTGCTGTGAACACTTATCAAAACCAAATCCCACAGTCTCCCTTAGCTGTTATTCCTGTCACCAACTTGGCATGCAAAGCTTTGTGCCTCAATCCCTGATTCTTTGGTTGCAGCCACTGGGTGTGCCAGCCAGTCCGCCCCTGTCCTTCGCCCACGCACTGTTACAAACAAAATGCATAAATTCCTGTGAGCCAACCAACAAATATTGCTTTTTTCTCAGGGGCAGGACCCATTAGACACTCCTATTTGCTAACCATATTAGTAAGTGCTAGCATTCAGTAAAAAGCTTTTGTCCTGAATCAGACTCACCACAAATTAGACATATCTGTAATTTGGTCTGCAGTGACTGAGCAACAAGGCGTCATGTCAAAAACTTTTTTCTCCCTGTCTACCAGTCAAACATGCAATACTGTGCATGGCTTTGAACAACATTGCAATATGCTGCAGAGAATATCTGGTCAAGTTTATATCCAATACAATTTACAAGGTAACTCTTTTGACCCACTGTTGTCACCTGCGTTTCCTACACAGACCTAAACCACCACCGAATTTAAGAGAAAAGCTACACTGTTAAAAAGTCTTGTAGTCTCAGGGAAAACAAGGACCAAATAAGCTTCATCTAGCAGAAAAGTCATGCATATTGAAGGCCAGGGATATTAATGGCAGCATTTAATGCTTCTAACTTAAATTTTTGGGAAACCAAACCAACTGTCAATAGGTTAGATGCCCACACCTCTGGCATAAAGTCAAAACATTTTCATAATAAACAAAAGAGCTGTTACCACATACACCTTCAGTTACCACTGGTATCTGAATTACATTACCTAAAAATTGTAAAAGTACATACTTTTTAAAAAAAGAATCTGAACAGCTTGTGCCTACTATGCTTCATGCATAGAGAATATAATTTCTTTATTTAAAATTCTGTTTAGCATAGCAGCATTGCATCCCAACCCTCTCCGTCTTAAATTCACAGATGAGATTTTTAGGGGGTCCTACAACTCCAAATATGTCAATCAACTGTCAAGGTTAGATGCCCACACCTCTGGCATAAAGTCAAAACATTTTCATAATAAACAAAAGAGCTGTTACCACATACACCTTCAGTTACCACTGGTATCTGAATTACATTACCTAAAAATTGTAAAAGTACATACTTTTTAAAAAAAGAATCTGAACAGCTTGTGCCTACTATGCTTCATGCATAGAGAATATAATTTCTTTATTTAAAATTCTGTTTAGCATAGCAGCATTGCATCCCAACCCTCTCCGTCTTAAATTCACAGATGAGATTTTTAGGGGGTCCTACAACTCCAAATATGTCAATGCTGCTATTTGCTCTTTTTTTTTTTTAATTACACTTTTTCCACATATACAAGTTTTGTTACATGCATGAAAATATCCATTCCACATTTTCAACTGTCTTATCAGGAACAGTACTTAGTTGCCCCATAAAAGAACATTCACAAACATTGTTTTCTTTTAGTCCAAAAAACGTATCAAGCAAGCTGTCAAACAAGTCTGAATAGTTTTGGTTTTTTGGTTTTTTGGGTTTTTTTTTTTTACATCAGGACATGTCACCCAGCTCTGGCTAGATCCCCAATAAAAAGAATGCCAAACAACGTTCCAAATTGTGCAAAGTACCTATAAAGGTGCTGAATCTACTGTTGGTTTAGTTAAACCTAATAGCTTGTGGCTAAACATCACAGCCACATACATGACATTTCACATCCAACAACAATTTCCTTTTTGTTTCTGTAGAAGGAGGTTATATAGCAACTACATTGATAACACCATACCTACTTCAAAACCAGCACGGCTGCAGGATGACTGCAAACTTTCCTCATTTACTAGCCACGGAGTTCAGTCCTAGGGCTTGTCTTTCTAGAAAATAAAGGTTACGCCTACAGCAGTGACACAGAACTGAGATGGCTAATCCTTTACAGGTATCAGAGGCAGTTTCGCCTCAACAAGACAGCATGGAAGTCTGCGTGGTCTGTCTTACTCAGAAGAACTCGAAGCAGTAGTAGGCCATTATTGCACTCAGCCCCCTCTGCTGCCTCTACCCCGGTAACTCACCTACAGCCCACAGAAGGGTCTCTCCTCCGCACTGCAGCGCCCATACCCACCACACGGGCATCGCCTGGGGAGAAGGCTGGTTAGTCAGAGAAGTCAAAAGTCACACTTGTGGTAAGATCAGGTCATTTGTCCTTTTAGGTGTAAACTCCAGGCTCTCCCACTGCCTTAAACTAAAATTACTAATGTCTATAAAACTACATAGTGCTTTATCTTCAAAAGACTTTTTCATCAGCTTAAGGAAACACCTACATTCAAATATATATCATCATGATAAATATATATCATCAAATACTACTATTGTCTGAAGCCAGACACTTCCATATGAATGTTACTTTTGCATATTCGTGTGGTCTCTCTCATATTCTCATTTGGCATTTATAGAAAAAAATGCTTTTGGACAGCTGCTAAAAAAACTTTGCCTGAAGTTTCATAGCCAGACCTAGTGCTAAATGGATCATCCTGCAGCCACTATCATCTTTAATGGGAAGCTGAATCCTACAATACCACAAATCACAGAATATAAGGTTCTACCCTGAGCTCAGAAACTTGGAAAAGGTATTAAGCCTGCAGTCCCTTTAAGGGTCTAGAAGCTACTCTTTACTCCTGCTATGCATTGAACAACTTCTCTAGAAGCTACACTTCTTTACTCCTGCTATGCATTGAACAACTTTCCCCAAAGAAACAAAGGACCAAATTCTACAGAGTGTTTGAGGGTTCTTTGTAATACAATTTAAGATATGTGTGTGTATTTAAATCCAGCCCCTTCACTCTTCACTTTGCTATCCCAAGATTTAGCAGTTTCTGAGGCTAGTACAAAATGTGGCTGACAGCAGCAGCAGTAATATAGCACCCTTGGAGTGTTTGAAGTGTAAAGTTCATTAGTTCTACCTTAAGGTCACTCTTTTAATCCACCAGCCAAAATCTTATTCGCACTACCACGCTGTTATCCTGGAAAAAAGAAAACTGCAAAAAAATCAAGACGTCAGCTTAGATACTTCCTACAAGTGACAAGATCAGCACTAAAAATCCAAATCACAGTCAATACCTTTTAGCAAGTTTCAAGAAAGCAGCAAAACTATTCTTGATTGTGCTGTAAACCAAATAAAATTTAATAGAATGGATAAAGGAAATGAAGGAAGGAGAAGATAAACATTTCAGTACCTGATAATTGTGGTTTATAATTATTAGTTGAACTTGGCTTACAAATAGAATTTACTAGAGGGTCTGTTGAGAATTACAAGACATGCAAATAACTGAATTTTAATTTCTTCTGTGTTTGTTTACTGATTTTTGTACATACAGTTTAAATTTTAACAAACTCAATTTTGCTTTATCCTCAGTGGATATTTGTACACTTATTAAAAAGTTATGTCAACAGAAGACTTTTAGAACACAAGGACTGTGTTTTAACAATTCTGAATCATATTTTTAAAATATGAGGTAATAGCTCTGTAACCTTCTAGCTTGATTGATCCTGCACAAACTCATACATGTTTACTTACGTGCGCTGTAAGAAGTTTTTAAAATTTAACGGGACACACCTCTAAGATAAGTACATGAGCACGTATAGATGGAGGATGACATTCTCTTTTTTAGGAAATAATCTCAGAGACCCAAGACTTATTGGTAACGTTAGAAATAAGCTTTTCTTCACCCCAAATACTCGTGTTCTTAAGGGTGAGAATTTTCAGTTTTGTTTGTTCAGAAGAACTGGTACAGCATTTCTTTCCAGTGCGAAATTAGCAATCGTCTCAAAATGAGCTCCCAAATTAACATCCTTACCTACAAGACTCAAGTTATCATTTATATCCCCCAACTTACCCTTTTGTATTTATACAGTTATACCATTCTCACACAAATGTTGCATTTCAACAAATATTAAATGGTTTTTATTTTACTCACCTGCACACTAAGATGAATCCATTTCTTCACAAGAATTCTCCCCAGTGTCATTACTTTTATTGGTGGCTGCAAACCATTTACTGTGCGATAATAAAACATGGTCTCTTTCTCAGAGATTGTGAGTTTGAACACAGTCTGCCCATCAATAGCCTTTTCTATCACACACCTTTGGAAATAACCAAGAAAAACAACATAAGGTCAGAGGCACACACATATACACATTCTTGCCAAGGTGCTATCCTGTAAAGTGATGCTAACCAGAATGCATTAAAATAAACGTTAAAAATACAGCTCTTGAGAAGATGCTCAGTGACAGTGAAAGTCACAGGATGTACTAAGTGTAAAAGAACTTTACCAAAGATATTTTCTGTCTTAATCTGTGAGATTTTTTTTTTTAATTTAGTGCATGCAACCCCAGTTCACCTGGGGGTGGAAGAGGGGTCCGCTTTGCCTCCTCTCTTCAGGGTTCCATAACAGAAACCACAGTGGCTAGCCAGCACCATGCAGGTCTCTGCTGCACTTTTCGTACAAAGCTGTACAACATAGTACATCCTGTGGAGGCACTTACATTTTTCTTAGTCTAACAAGGCAAATGTAATATAACCACAAGAAGCAGTACAAATGACATGTTCTGGAAATAAGGCTTCCATCTTTCCACCAAATCTGTCCAGGTAAGGTAGCAACACCACCAGCTTCCCCTACACTCCCCCTTTGACACAGCCTTTCTTTAACCTAAGAGAACCAGAGCAAGGCAAGAAGGCTATCCAGCCACTCGTTAGGTTTTTGTCCCCACAAAGATTTCCCATCAATATAAAATGCAACACTGACATATAAGGTACAAAGAATACCATCCATAGCAACCCACTTTGCTTATCTAGCTGCTGAAATATTTTTTGTCAATCCAACCACCATGACATCAAGGGTCCTGAGAAAGCATAGGCTATATATGCTTATGAAACAGCTATGTCTTTTATTATGGGAATCATCAGTACAACAAAAATTGTAAAGTTCTGCATTCCCATTTCAGCTGCTTGAGAAATCCAGTCCCCAATTTACTGACCCATGAAAAGCCACATATTTTAACAGTTACACCAGACTAAATTAGTGCACTAAGTCACAAGAAGAGAGAAGATAAAATTTGTATAAGACCAGGATTTACTTATTTCAGAAAAGAAAACAAACCCTTATCTACTGATAAGCGTCTTCACCTTCTATGCATTTATAAAAGAAAAGTATCAAAAAGGCTGTTCTTTGATACTGCCATTATTCACTAATTCACCTTTAAATCCAAGAGAAAAATTAATCCATTTTAACTGTTACCATTTTAGCCTGCTAGAATGTTGTCAATAAAACAACTTGCAAAATGCAGACTTCTGTTTTCCAGACCTTACTAAAAACACATTTCTTAATATAGTGTCGACTGGTCTTTTCAATATTTTGTTTGCTTGTAAACATGCTAGTTTTGCTAGATAATAAATGTGAGGGAAGGCTCAGCTAAGTAGCAAAATATTTAGGAACTGGATTTACCCAGTTCCTGGATAAACAATAATTGGATAATCCAGGTTTTTGTTTATTTTAGCTATCTAAAACAAACATCCCCACATTGTTTTTATCCCCAAAGGTGTCATGACTTTAAGAAGGGAAGCGACCTTGATGCACATCACTTTGAAAACTGGAAAGAACAAATGTGAATTGTGCCTCACTACTGAAAGAGAAAAATCAAGAGGCAAAAAACAGAAGGGGTGGGAAGAGAAAAAAAAAAAAACAAAAAAATCACCTAGTGCTAACATAGGTGAAATAGGCATAAGCATTACTTCTGACTCTGAGCACGATTTTCCATTCCAGCCATGATTACAGGGAGAAACCACTGTTCTTTGTGAAGTTTCCAACTTCTGCTAACTTGCAGTCCCACAGAGGCAATTCCTGACTACATAATTCTCTGCGGTGGGGTTGGAGGGAGAAAAAGCAAACACCACAAATCTGCTTGGTCAGCTTTCAAAGAGAAAAATATTCTAGAGAACCTAACACGGCTGCACTGGTGATCCCCAGACATTAACTGGAGCACTTGCAAATGGGAACATCTGCACGGGTTCAAAATCAGACATATGGTATCTTAAGGCAACTCCCCCTTTCAGTCTAATTCCTAATGTGAAACATCTGAATGGATATAAAGTAATAGGATACGATTTTAGCCCTTTTGATAAATAAAGTTTAAAAAATACATCACTGCCCACTTCACAATCAGGCCATTCCCCCTGACCCTTTTGTGTGTAAAAGGCCCCAGCTCATTTCTCTCCCACCGCCAATGTCTTCTGGTCATCTAACTTCCAGTTAGCCCAGTTCACGCTAAATTGATATAAACTGCCTGTAATGATTACTCATATATGCTAAGCTTCTACTCATATTCTTATCCTATTCCATTGCAAAGGGTTATCATCATATACAATTTCCTATATTGTGCTAAGGCTTACTCACAGGCTACGCACAGGATTTCTGAAAGCATTTCTATTAACTGATGAGTACATGCAGTAATAGAGGAAGCATGGGGAAAGAATAAAATTCAGGGACAAGAGCTCTGCTCACTTATTGCACTTACTGCCTAAAGGGAAAGTAAATTTAAAGACTGGAGTACAACTGTCAGTGTTTTCTCACTATTCTCTTGCTTTTCTTCAAGATTTCCAATATGCAGTGACTTAAAAGCATACCTACAAACATCTATCCTGTACATCTCAGAAGAACATTAGGGCTTCAAATAAATCCGAAACATGACCTGACTTTCCTCTCTCTTTGTATGAAAGTGTATTCTTTCCCAGATTCACAGAACAAAACTTGGTATATGAAGCTGATGGTGGAAATTCTTGCTGTCTTTGATTATCCACATATATTTGCTCCCCCAGAATGTCACAATCTTTAAAGGGCCTTCAGACTTTGGATCCTCACATCAGTATCTCTCACTTCAGCCACTGTTACTTCAACAGTAACTTCTAGCAGAAAAATCCTGCTATTCTCTTACATGGGTACAGGCTTAACAGAGAAATGTCACAGTCTTTACAAGGATGCAATGGGATACTATACAGCAACACTCCTAGCTTCTTTCCTAAGCGCTCTCGAGCAACCAGACCCTATAACATTCAGCACGAAGTAACACATTAGTACGGCATGTCCAAAAACCATGGGTCTGCTGTACTTGATGTAAGAGCACTTTGGCAGTAAACAAAATACCTTGTTAAACTTTCAATTATTCTACCGGTAAAACGAGCGGCTGATTCTGGCTCATCTTCCTAGTGTTTTGGTGGCAGCGCAAAGACTTTGTTAGAGTAAGCCCCAGTTCCGTGAAGTCCCTCTGCTGTGATAATGGGGTTTAAAAGGTCTCACAAATGACATTTAACAGGGACAATTCCCCATCAGGGACTGCAAAATGTAGGACATCTGGTAAGTCAAACTCCTTTTGCCAACCTGAAGGACTCACTAAACCAACACAATAAAAGGAAGAACATCTTAGTTTGCTGTTAAACTATTTCTCTTTTGTAGGATGTCTTCTGAGTCGAGCTTCAGTGGCTATTTGTGTGCCGTTACTGTTTCACCACAACTGCAGCTCTGCATTCTTTTTATGAAGAAATAAAAATTAACACGCTTCTTTTTGTGAACAGTGAAAAAAAGTCTGGACAGTGGCATATCATCCTGACCCCTGGAATAACTGTTCTCCAACTTCAGTTTTCAGGACTGAGCTCTACCATTGTCGTTTCTACATGTTAAGTAGCAGCAATCTCACAAGACAGAAGAATGATCTATTACAAAAATTGAATAAAAACATTTAGATTTTAGAGTGATCTATAAAACCCACTGAACAGGAATATGTACATTGTGTAGTTATTAACACAGTAGCAATTGGAGGCTAATGTTTTACACCAGTCCATGGATAATCAGACATCAGTAGAGTCTGGTTTCTGCACAGCACTTAATCATTTGAAACTAAGGACATACATTTCATTGTTTTAGGCTTCATGCAAGCAAAAGCCTATCCCATTGACAAAAGAGTTTCACGGATCTCACTCAACACATCACTGCAACAGCTTGCTTGGAAATTAGCAGGACTTTTCTGCTTCAAGTTAGGCATATGCTCTGCTGGACAAGACTGATATGCCCGCGTGCACGTGGACATGAACTCATGGCATAGGACAACCCCAGGAATAGACTCGCTGGTATTCAAGATTCAAACATTATGTAGAAAATGCTGTCTATAAAATATAGACACTAGGCCAAAGCTCCAGAGATACCTTTACACATACCTTCAGCTGAGCCGATTTAACTTAAGCTCAAACTAAAGTCACTTTTGCTCTGCAGATCTCATTTATTTCCCCTCCGTAACCACAATTTCTACAGCTAGGTTGATTGTTTTAAAGGTAATTATCCTTGCATAAAGCAGACTATGATTTTACATATATCATTACAATTTTAGACATTTCTATTGTTTCTGATGATTTTCACACCCCTAGACAACTATTTCACAGCAGCATGCAAAAGAAGTATCAAAAATGCTACAACAGAGAAGATCATTATTTTCGTTCAAAGAGTAAGTTATGAGCACAAGTACAAAAAAATTCGTGACATATACTCTGAAGGAATGTACTATACTTTGTGTGCTTCACTTTAAAGAGGATCTGCACAACCAGGGTAAGAAAGAGTAGGAGGCTCTGCATTTTGTGATAGAAGGGAACTTTTTTTTGCAGGATTTGTGATGCATTTTTCAAAAAGCAAGTTTTTCATTACAGTAAGGCCCACTCAAGCTGAAAGGCCACTTATAACAGCAATATTTGCTCAAACTGTGACATGTAGGTAAACGAGATGGAGCATGCTTAGCCACGTCTATTTTGTGAACACCTAGTGAAACTTCACTAGCAGTTTGAATAGTGGAATCTTGTGTTAAAGTAGCAGCATAATCTCTCATTCAGTCAACATTCCCCAGATCTTCCAGAAAAAACTATGACCACTCTTCTATAGCTCTGAAATATTCATTTTGGAAGATCTGGGGGGTTTCTGTGTTTGTTTTTAAAGAGTAAACTTGTGTTGGGGGATTCCTAAAATTTTAGATCTTTTTTTTCCATCATGAGAGCAGCAACAGCACAAACCCCTGACAACATGTTTTTCTAGCAGCTTTTAGAATAAGGAATGTGAATTAGAAATACAAATTTAGATTTTTAAGAATAGACACGCACATTACGTGTGAATAGCTCCCACTGAAAGCAAATGGACTATCATCTGCGTCAATGCCACTGAAACTGAACCTACTTGTCTTGACATTTGCGAAGACCCCAACCTAAATACGGCTTTAAAACGTCACAGTTTCTCACTGTACCTTTTTAAAACTTTAAATAGCTTGCTAATAGTGACTGTGACTACAATGATCAATTTTTTTAAGAGCACCAGGAAAGTAAACACCTTCAATACTACTTACATTACACCTTCTTGCTCAGGTTTCAACCATACAGCTAACGTAAATGAGGCTGCAAGCCTCAGAGAACGGGGAGTAGAGAAGCAATCCTTGTGATTATGAAAAATAAAACTGGAAGCGTTGCTGAAGGACCCTGGACGCAAGTCCCTTTTGTCCTCTGTGACACAGGTACCAAGGCCTTCTGAAAGAAGCAGTTTGTAGGAAGAAGGCGACGACCTGTACGGACATTCCTGAACACAAAACCTCTTGGTGCAGGACATAATACTTTCAACAGCTACTGAGCTATGACAGAAAGTACTTCGGTCTGGCAACCCACAAGTGGCTTGAGTTGGCACGATTGACACATTCTTGAAAGCTCCCACATTTTCAAGCCTAGGGAAATGTCCCTGAGAGCTGACCAACACAAAGGAGCCAGAAGTTAAGATTAATGTTTGAATAGCATGAAACAAGAAACGACACCTCAAGGAAATAGCCCAGCAATTCATGTTTACAAAAAAGCTCCTCCTGATTAAAGCATCCGTAAATAAATAATGATGTCCATGTCGGTAGCAATGTCCTCAGGTAGTACGCTTTAAGAGTTTATGTAACGTTTCATCTTCAAAACACCCATGCAAGGACTCAGTGGCAGGGGACATCTATGTCTTCTGGCCAGCAAAACGCACGTGGGTGACAGCCGGTATCTGCAAACCACAGAAAACAGACACAGTCCATGGGAGGAACGTGCCCTTTTGCACCAACAGAGGCGATGCCCCGCTGGGGATTTTAAGGGTTCAAATTCTCCTTCCAAATTTCCGCCAGCAGGCACACCTGCACCTCTGCTGGCTGTGGCCAAGACGTCTCTCTAAGTAAGGGCAATGGGAGCAGGCCAACTCGAGCCCGCACACACTCACAGCCCAGCAGAGTTTATCCCAGATCTGTCGCGTCACACAAGGCCAATGCTCAGCTTTACGTTTTAAGGTAACAAATACAGAGTAAGGCAGCAAACCAGGGCATGCAACTTCAGCATCCGAATGTCTTTCCTGAGGGTTTCAAGCTAGTTCGTTGAATCTCACATTTACAATCCCCCGGTGCTTACCTCAGCTTTACACCGCTATCTGGGAGCTGCTCGGCGCCCTCCCCACCGCGCTGTTTCAGGGTACGCTGAGGGACACCCCCCTGCCTCCGCTCCCGAGGCGCCGCTGGGTGCCAGCGAGCGAGAACAGTGGCCTGAGCCCCCAGCCACGTATCTATCGTTCCCTCAACTTGACGGCCCGCTTCGTGCCTTACCCCACTGCCCACCTCACGCTGCTCCCTTCAGCGCTCGGCAAAGCTGATTAAAACCACGTTCCCCATCTGTCCCGTGTGGATCTTTCTAACAGCGAACGCCTGCGCTGGGGCTCACCGGCAGGCTGGGTAGGGGCAGGCGGCGAACCGCGCGATGGCAGCCGATAAGTAAGTTGATTTACCGTTATTTACTCCGCCTGGGAGAGGAGCAGAGCGGAGCGAAGAGAGCGCCCCGGCGGCTCCCCGCGCCAACGCCGCCCGCGGTCGCCCGGCGCCCGG
>NW_008795039.1:101513-134003 GCF_000699145.1 Aptenodytes forsteri
GGCCGGGGCGCACGGCTCCTTCTTTCCTCCGCCCGCCCCACCCCGGCTTAGGTTTACACGCACCCACCCCTCCCCCGGGATTAGAAGGGCGGCCCGCGGGAAGCCATTTCGCTGCCGCACGGGTGCGCGGTATGAAATATTTAACGCAGCCCTGGGCAGCCGCCCGTCGCCTCGGGAGGAGCGGGCGGCCTGAGGCAGGCAGGCCCCGGCTTTCCTCAGGCCCGCGCTTCAGGCTGCTCCCTGGTTCAACGTCGGCGGGGTCAGGCCGCCTTTTTTGGGGCGTGAGGCCTCCTGCGGGGTGCGTTTGTCAAGGTCTGCCTTGTAAAGTTTTGGAAGCAACGAGTTAGTCGTCTCTGGGTCCGATTTTCTCAAGTTTTAGGGTCAGACTTTCACTGGGTAGAGAAAAGGAAATTTAGTTTCTTTTACACGCTGAACCTAGGGTGGGAGTTTGAAGTCAGAGGACCAACGGAAGAGCACGAACAAGAGCAGATAAGTGCCATAGGTATGCTTTCCACAGCAAAAAAGTCCAAGGAAGAAACACTGTCGGGACCTTCAGACATTTTTGACAAGAACCTCATTTCTCTCTTTGGTATGGCTATGCAAAGCAAACACAAGCTGCAAAGTTGTCATCAGTGAGCTGAGCATGAGCTACAATAGGTTGTTTATATGTATTTCTGGACAGAGAAGCGCCAATTAATACCTCCCCTGAGGATATATAAAGCATCTATAAATTTTATCTTTATTATGGAAGTTGCATGAGCTGCAACCTGGCTGGTATCTTTCCTGACAGTTTTGTTGAAAGACGCTCCAGTAACTTGTCACCTTAGCATGTTTGGACTTTTACTAGCTACATAGTGACAAAATTCTTTGGCAACGTATACAATTGCTAAGAAATCATCCTCTGTCATAACTCTTAATGCATTTTAAGAAGCCCTTCATCTCACATCAAACAAGCTCCTCGACTGTTCCTGGAACATCTTTGCTTTAATACAGATCTTTTTCCTAAGGTCATAACAGATAAATAGTAATTCCTGCTAAAGCATTATCAGTCACTTTGCAATGTTTTCATGTTCTGGTAGTCATTAAACATCATAGCTCTGTTGTCAGAATTACCTTCCCAAAGTATTCAAACGTAAAGACCTTTGTTTACCACAGAAGGGATGGGGGGAAAACATTGGTCTGAGGCATGGTGCAACACCTCAGCCCATAAAGCATTTCTAGATAAATACAGTTAGACCATAGGCTACCACAGTGCCATCAATGATACAACAGTGAGAGCATTTGCACATCAAGAACAAACCAGGTCTTTTAGAACACGATGGAAAGAGAATGGACAGAAAACAATGCAGTAATAAAATCCCAGACATTAGCTACCATCTGAGGACATCAGACAAGATGAGAACAGCTATAAGTCGTGGAGCACGCACCTGACCAAAATGGGAGCTTACCAGGTGACCAAAGATACCAGACTGTGACTTGAGTGTATTTCTTGGCATTCCTGAAATATAAAAATCAGGTTTTGCTCTGTCCCAGCTCTTTCTAGCAACCAGCAAGGCCTGCTCCAAGAATCCTTGCAGGTCTAAGGTGGTTCAGAGCACATTCCTCACAAAATGCACTTTCTGTTATACTCTGCAGATCCACCACCTCCCAAGTACACCATAGCATCTTTCATAGTCAGTGCTCAGTTTGGGAAAATGGCCCTGACTCATGTTACACCCTCTATCCCCAAAGATAACCAGCCCAGCAGAGATCACGATTTTTCCCTTCACATATTTCATCCAAATACACAAGACAATAGTACAAACCTTGCAAAACCACATTGCAGGCCAACAGCACAATTACCCAGGTCAAGGATCACGACATTTTTGTCAAGGACACCATTGTTCATCAGGAGTAAAATGCATAAACTATCTGCAGGAGATTAAATAGATGAGAAAGCATCCAAAGGCCTTTGCAGCCAGGAACAGGCATGCAATATAAACTGTACCACAAACAAAAAACCTGAGAGTGATTTTGCAGGAAATATTATGGATCCTGTTCACAGGAGTGTGTTAAAGGCTCTTTTATAGATATATATACACACAAATATATGAAAACAGGGAATCCTACCAGGCAAGAAAGCGTGATAGTATTATGGAATGAATTCTCGTGAAGAATTCATTATGCCCATTTAACAGAATTAGAATTGTGGCACAAGGAAAATGACCTAATTGGAATGCTTCAAGCTTTTAGTTACAACTGTTCATCTCATCAGAAAAGAATGCCTTCAGTAGACACAGGGGTGCTCTAAGCCACACAGATGCCATTGGAGAATCTGACCTGCATCAGAAAGTTATGACATAAGTGGGAGTCTGATGCTAATGATTCAACACCTTTTCTACGGCAGATAGCATCATCCAAAAAAGCTTTCCATACCAGCTGTTTTCTTAACCCATGGTTAGCAGAGTCTCAGGACCCATTGACTGCTCTAGAAGGTTGAGGCAGGTTACTAAGGAAAAGAAACCATGAAGCCTAGCTTGTTATACAGCAGTCTGTGCCTTGACTGGAAAATTTTGAAGACCACATGTCTAAAATTTACATGCTCTGAAGCAGGCATTTGATATGAGAAGTCATCTTTCTACAGTCAAGTTGTAAGCCCTCAAAAATACCAATTTGTACATGCGCGGTGGGGGTCAGTGGAGCATCTTGTTGGAGATGGTAAAACCGCAGGGACTAATTAAGTTTGCATATAGGGCAAACTTAACATCACCATTTCCAAACTTCAATGTGCTCAACTTTGTAACAATGATAAGGTGGTAGGAAGAAAAAAAGGATGAAGGGAAACAGCGAATGCAGCAGTACACTTACTGAAAACTCCAGTGATACAAAACTAGTCTGCACAAACAGTGTACAACTGTGCATGTGTGCTTTATACTTATACAGTGCAATACCAACTTAAAATAATTCCTTAGAATCATAATTCCTGGAACTATTGAGGTAGAATTTCAGGTAATCCATTTCTCTCCCCAAAACACCATGGGTGTTCTGTACCGTCATAATTGCTTTTAAATAATATTTTAATTAGGGGTGAGCAAAGTCTTGACAACTAATTTGTTCATCAATTTTGCCTTGTCTTCTGTTCATAGAGTTCTGCAAAACTGAAGAATTTTGCCGTGTATTGAAAGCTTCCATTTGTATCATGTTCTGTAAACACCTTATACCAATATTAGCTTGTATTTGTGCAGTGTTGACTAGTCGCATGCTACTATTTTTGCTATTGTGTGAAGTGACCTATGTAGACTAACCCACGCAGCGTGACTTTCAAAGATTAGGCTCAAGTGTACAATTCAAAAATTCACTTTCAGTGAATATTCATAAAGACTTGTTTTTATGAGTGCTTTTTCTCGTAAAACTACACCATTTGAATATTTGCAGGAAATTAACATAAAAGATCCATTTGCATAGCCGAGTCAATATTTATTTCAAATTTAACTGCCTAGCAAAATTATTTTTTCCAATATTTTGCAAGTAATAATAAAACTACAATGCAAGTACATTTTAATAGCTGGAGGGGAGTTGATCATGACAACCCAGAAATAATTAACAACTTATGTTTTAAAAGGGAGGAAATTCTGTATAAGCCAGTGAAATAAATATTAGAGTAAAATTTTCTGAAAGCACAGGAGGAGGCGGCAAGTATTTTATAGAGCTGTTAAGAGCCTTTTAACAGCTTTAGAAGTACAGTACATCACATTGCTTATTTTAGCACCAAAACCTAACTTTGTTACTAGAAAGGCAGAAATGAAAGACTCTTTTAGGCAACAAGTTTTACAGGCTTCCTTCACTTGAAAATACTGAGCTAGACCGTACATCTCCACATGGTAGGTCCAGTGAGAGGAAACCTCTGCAAGGACCTCTTCACACATACTTTCTTTCTCGTGACCATGGTAGGCTGTAATAACGGCCTGTCCAAGCAGGAAGGGCCATCCTATACAGCTGAAGCACTTGGGCTCTAATAATTGACCTTTTCTCTCCCCACAGCATCTGTTATTTCCTCCACACCTACCCCCACCCCAATCCATCATACGCTTTCCTGCCAGTTCCCAGCACAGGACGTGTCCAAGTAACAGCTTCTCTTTTCCTTTATTAGCCCATTCTCCACAAAACATTCTCTAATCCATCCTCTGGCCTTCAACCCTTTCAATACATTATGTGTACCTAATTAATCAATTCTCTGTTTTCACCAACTGATTATCAACACTTTCTCCAGACTCTCAGTCAAATCTCTGCCCCTATTCTTCATTTTCCTTTAGACCTTCTCCCTTAATCCCTTATTTCATGGCTGCTTAATCCATGGCTGCTTTACCAGGCACCCCCTTCCATCCTCTTCTGCTTTATCATCCTGCTCAACCTTGGGCATTCAAGCTGATCTCACCTTCCTTGCCCCAAACTTTCTTTCAGCAAAACATGATTCCACATCTTCTTCCAGCCTTTCATTCCAGCCTAAAGGAGGATCTTCCGGCTCTGCAGCTGCCTCCTCTTCTCTGCTTGGGTTCAGTTACAATCAGTGCCTTCAGCACAGTCTTCAGGTAACAGCAGAGGAAGTGGACTTTGACTTGGCATATACATGTTGACAAACTGGAAAGTTACATTAGGATTTGTCCAAGTTTCATCTAATTAGGCAATTTTCTGAAGACAGATGAACTGGGTATTCAGTTGAAGGCTGCACCATACAACGTGAGCATAATCGTTTCCTCCTATAAAGGTTCAACTTCTGCTTTTTCTTCCTGAAAATTCTTATTTCGGTTCTCAAAATACTTTACCTATCTTTATCATCTCTTTTGCCAAACCCCCTGTATTTACATCTCCTTCAGCTTCTAAATTCACTTTTATTTCACAGCCCCTCCTGTTGCTTCTTGCAAATCACTACAATAAATTCACTCATATTATCATTCCCAAGGACGTGCTCCTTCCCCAAACATCTTCCTCCTATTTGCTTCTGTAAGGATCTTATCACTTTCTATTCAGACCAACTCTTCAACCAGCATCAGGTCCCTCACACCTTTATCTTCTGCGCTCAGAATCCTTATTTCCCACCAGTTTCTTCTGCTTTTCAACATATCCCTCTCCTTCACAGCATGCAGTCCTCACTAATTCTCCCACCTTTAGTTTTCCTCTCTCTCTTCCTATCCACCTTCCCTTCCCTCTGAAAGTTTCCACCCTGAACTCACCTCAGTCCAAAGTTCTCCAAAGTTTGTGGTAAATCCCTTTTCTTCTCAAGGGCTCTCTGTCTTCTCTATGTCCTAAAGGAGAGACCTGGAGGAAAAAACTCCAGAGCCATAAAATTGTTATTGCTGTGCTTTGCCTAGCTACTGGGGTAGTAGACCCAGTAATGGTGAGGTAGGACCTTCATCATCTCCAGAGCAGAGTCATGCTGCCCTTCTTTCCTGTACAGGACACATTCAAGGTCTCCCTATGCCAGGAGGAGCAATTAAACCCTTCCTGCTGCACCAACGAGATCTTTGACGAGCAGCAAGAGCAAGACATAGGAGAGGAGCTGCTGCTGTCTCCCCATCTGCTCCCCTCCATGAGGAACTAAGAAGAAACTAAGCTGGGCCATAGGCCTGTTTTATTTCCTTCCTCCCACCCTTTTACAGCTCACCTGTGCCAGCACAGTGCAGTATTGCCTTCTCAAGTAACAGTTATCTCTTCAAATCATTTCCAGCGACCAGGACCAATTTACTCCCCCAGCCCTGAAAGGACACGGCTGCCTCGGGAGCACAGTGCAGTTGACTTCGGGTCCTCTCTCCACTTCAGACTGATATGGAGCACGAACTTCACCGTCAGTACTATTTCGCTCCAAAGTTCCCCTGTGCCATTATGTGCCATCTTTCAAATGCACGCAGTGCCTGTAGAAGCCGCATGCTTTTCTTTAAAGTAGTGATTCCTCTGCTCCTGGCACCACTTTTCTTCAAGAATCATTTAAAAAGTGTGTTGCATTTAAAGAGACAGCTGTCTCCCTAGAGCCACTGAGTTAAGCTTGTTACTCTTCCACCTGTGAGTGAAACACATTAACATTATTCATCAGCCTAACTTTGAGATGTTCATTATTCCCAGTTATATTCAACAAGTATTATATCTGCTGTAACTGCATACACATTTTTGCAGAAAGTCATTTTGTGCACCTTATTCTATACTGTAAATTCTGAGGAGCATTAGCATACACTGTAGGATTTTTTACTTTTCTAGACTTGTAGGTAAGTATAGGCTAGTTTAAATAAAATAAATGGACATCTTTCTCGTAATAAAATTCAGATGCTAGATTAAGGGAGGCTATCTGAAGAGGAAACAAAACAGTCAGAAAATCCAAATTCTAATCAGAGCTCAGAAATGAGTAACTGTGCGTGTCTGTGTCTTCGTTTCCTTATCTACAAATCGAGAAGATTGATAGTCACTTTAGCAGAGCACTAGGAGATGTGCAGGAAGGAAGAAGATACCAAAGAATTTCCAAGTGCAGTAAAATTTCCGAGTTTAACTATCAAATGTCAAAACAAACCCTTTTTCTGAAGTTCAATAAAGTGCTTAACTTAGCAGTAAATCTAGTTTCAGTTACTAACAAAAAGATCTACTATTAAAAGCCAAAAAAATGGAAGTTTCATATGATGGCTGAATGTTCCAACAGACCAGTCCTGTGAAATGCTAGAGGGCAGTCAATAATATCCCATGGCAAAGGAAAATTGATAGTAGGACCCTGCATCTTTATAAATCTTTCCTATATGATCAGCTGAAATAGAAATAGGATCAATAACATGAAAATACAATCTAATAGTCACAGCAAGGAATCATGAATTTGCATCTCTACTGGTGAAGATGTTCCAAAGGAGAAAGACTATAAAGTCCTTCAAAGTGCTGGGCAACAGCACTCAGTAAGAGAAGTGACTGTAGAGGAAATAGTACCTTTGTTTTTCTCCACAAAACTCCCAGTACAGTATCATAGAATCATAGAATAGTTTGGGTTGGAAGGGACCTCCAAAGGTCGTCTAGTCCAACCCCCCTGCCATGGGCAGGGACATCTTCAACCAGATCAGGTTGCTCAGAGCCCCGTCCAACCTGACCTGGAATGTTCCCAGGGATGGGGCATCCACCACCTCTCTGGGCAACCTGTGCCAGTGTTTCACCACCCTCAGCATAAAAAATTTCTTCCTTATATCTAGTCTGAATCTACCCCCCTTTAGTTTAAAGCCATTCCCCCTTGTCCTGTCGCAACATGCCCTGCTAAAAAGGTTGCCTCCATCTTTTTTATAAGCCCCCTTTAAGTACTGATAGGCTGCAATAAGGTCTCCCCAAAGCCTTCTCTTCTCTAGGCTGAACAACCCCAACTCTCTCAGCCTTTCTTCATAGGAGGGGTGTTCCATCCCCCTGATCATTTTCATGGCCCTTTTCTGGACCCGCTCCAACAGGTCCGTGTCTTTCTTATGCTGAGAAGATCTCCTCATTCTAGTTTAACAATAAATGCAACCTAGAAAGCATGATAAGCAAGCCCAGTGGGAAATAAGGACACAGCACAGGCAGTGCGTCAGGACAATCAGAGGGAAAGGGTGCTGCTAGAGGATGCAGCAGAACCAATCTAACAGCTGACTGCTGCCCAAACGGGCAGTCCCGCTCCGCCCAGAGGATTTAGCACATTGAATCCACTCACCAAGGAGTCAAGTGAGTGCCAAAATTGGGTACAAGGGTATTGGCAAGAACAGGATCACCCGTTCTAAATGCAGCAAGCTTTTAGATGGTCTCAGTCTGCTTCAAGGAAACATATCGCAAGTTGTGGATTTATTTGATCCTTAAAGTCTCCTTCCAAGGCCAGGACTAGTGGCAGTTTTTGAACCAGTTATGTAGACTGAGGCATGACTTTCTAGGACATTATGCTTCCTAGTGTCTTTCCTCTTCCCTGGAGCTTTAGAGGGGAAGAGGGCCCAGAGGATTTTACGTGTCTACAGGGCACTCAAAAACTACTAGCTAAGTCAAAGAGGGATGTCTAAATTAGTTATACCACTGATGGAAAAGGAGGCAGAACTCAGCCATGATAAATTCTCCTTGGCTGTACTCAGCCCACCTGTAATTACATGTATCGCCTTGACAAGGCACAGCACATGATGCCCAGGATCTTAACAGATACATCAGGAGAAAAGAGAAGAAGGACAGAGTACGCACGTAAGAGAAATAGGACATCACTAAACAGACAAAACCGTAGGAAAATGTGTTCCGGTTGTTTTGTGAGAGGCAGAACTACTTTCTGCCGTTATCACTGCATTTTCATGACCATCCTAATGAGTATGCACAAATGTCAGTGCAATTTTGATCAGGAGTATGCAAAAAATGTAAACAATTTGGTACAGGCACAGTCCAATTGACTCCTCTTTGAAATCTCTGAGGAAAGGTAAATCCTAATATCCCAGTTTCCCTAAGGGAAGAGAAATAAACTGTATGTGCATCAGTATGCTTATACTGATATAGCTGAAGACTGGGGAATGCACTGCTTTAGCTTTATCAATATTGCCAAAACAATACAGCCTATGCATATAGAGAAGGTGCAAATAGCAGGCAATGATCCCCTTGCACTTTGCACGTAATTTATATTAAATATGATGTATGTATATATTTTTAATCAAGCTCATTTGCTTAATACATATTTTATAAATCCCCTAATTAAGAGATTTTTCTTGCAGAGTTGGTCTCAGAGCAACGAAAAACCATCGAGCTCAAGTGAGAGGTGCTAAATAGCTAGGAGTTCCTATAGCCTCAGCTACACATCCATAGCCTTAGACAGGGACTGGACAGAGAAGTCTCATCCCATTAGGGTACGCTGCAAAGGCGAGTGACAGCTGCATTCACAGGAAAAGCCTCAAGACCAGTGAGGACACATGACTTGGCTTGGGCCCAAGCAACACTGTTGAGGTTTAAATCCTCTCATTCAAGGACACCTTGACAAAAATCACACACGCGTCTATATTTATGCCTTTTAGCATTTGGATGTTTGGGATAAAGAGAAGTAATTACCATCATCTTCCACACGCTTGATGTTAAATTATTATATAAATGTTACCAAGTAACAGTGAAGATACCAGCATTATATCAGCATAACATGAGTATAACGGAGTATAAATGAGAAAGTGGCCTCATATTACAGTCCAGTTTTCAGGGGCAAGATGACTATTGATGAATCATCTTATTTGCATATTTAAAAGATGCAATTTACTTCCTAGTCACTGAAATAGATTCCAGAAGTCCTTCAAATACACACACCTTTTGTTGAAACTAATTTCCAGAAGAATGCAATTATTTTTCAATTAATCTTTACAAATTATTCAAGTAGTTGTCTACCAAAAAACCCAGAAACATCCACTTTAAACTTTTTTAAAACTTACTAAATATTAATGCAGTCATATAAATATGACTGATGCATACTTCGTGGTTCGTATTCTAAGCATTTCACTGTACATCCAGCCTTTTGACACTTCTGTTACTGCTCCAAAAATTTTCAACAATTGAAATTATTTTCAGTTTTAGAATTATTTTTAATTTTAAAATTTATCCAGTTATCTCCATAGCAATCTAGTGTTCCTACAGCTGGAAAAAGTAACAAGTGTTTGAAAGTTTCACGCATAAAGCACTGTATTTAGGAGAAAGAAAATCCTACCGACTTCAGCAGTCGACCCTAGAAATAAATCTGTTATGAATGACAAATGACTGGTGATATTCCTTCCTAGTTTCAGTTAATTACAGATAATAGATTCTTCAAAGAATAGAATTTGATATTCTGTAAACTTTTTCAGATACATTTCAGCTTACAAGCTTGTTCACAAAGATCTGTCCCAGCTGTAGCTCTGATCTTGCCAGCCATCCTGTGAGGACTGAACTTTGATCTTCTGTTGAGGCTTATTAACTTTTCAGGAGAGCTAGTAATGGCATCAGGGTTCAGATGAAGAGGTGACAGGTTGGTGCATAATATAAAATAACTTCAAGGTTTTCCTCTTTTTTAGTGAATGCAAAGGACAAGAATGTTTTGGAACTACAAAAAGATTGATATTTAGTCATATTGGTGAAAGTACTGACAACTACTATAGTTTCTCTGAGGCCCAGCAAAACTAGGACCTTACTATCATCACGAGCAGAGCATTTGATTGCACTTCTAATGGTATTTTCCCTCTGTGGAAGACTAAGGCCACCCCATATGTAGTTATGGCAAGCGCACTTTGAAATCACATTTTTCCATCATGAAATATGTCCTTAACCTGCTGCACAGTTTGAAGGAGATAGCCTATCAATCCATTATAATTTAGCATATTAAAAGAAAGTTCATAGTTAGGAGTCATCCGTCTCAGTTTATTTTACACAATAAGGCATTGTTTGCCTGGATATCCAAAAAATGAAATTTGAGACTGAAACAGTTTTTTCCTTCACAATTCAGTATTACAGAAGTGTGTCCCATCTTTCGGCCTTATATGACTAACCTGATTGAAATCTGTGAGAAAACCTACTCAGAAGGGCTGCGGGACATAAATTTGATAGGAATATCTGTAGCAGCTCTATAGAAATTTTAATTTGGAAGTCACGATCCAGGAAGATATGGTTGAACTCGGAGCAGTCGCACAACAGAGGTGGAATCTGGGAAACTCTGAAGCTGACTCGAGCCTTCGAGGTGTTTGGAGGTAGCCCGGGGTATTGACTCAGGACCTCCAGCATGACTCAAAACAAGACAGCTCAGGTTACCCCACTTAAGTCTCGTTTCTCTGTTTTCTCATTTCAACTGCTCAACTGAAATGTTCAGCATCAAAGTAAAATTGTGTGTGCAATCTGGGAGATGTATTCTTTCTCTTTTGAGAGATTCACAAATTAGTGTGACTCAGCCCCTGACAGCCAAACTGGCCAGGTGACCAAGACCACAGTCAGCTGCTGACAGAAGTTCCAGCTTTCAGAATGTAAGATTCTTTCCACCTACCATGTGCCGACTTATAGGGGACATTGTTCCTCTTAGGATATTTTAAATGGGATTTTAGGAATTGTTCTCATCTTCCTTGCTTCCAAGATGTTTTTGTGATACTTTACCCTATGTAAAGATCATACTCAATTTGTGGAACAATTAAAGCAGTAAAAAATACAGAGGACAGTCTTCCAAGGCTTTGCTTTCAGGAAAAGAATTAATCACAAATAAGTCCAGAAATTAACAAGAGGGAAAAAACAGAAATCTGCAGTCTGAAATTTATTCCTGCTCTATAATGCTGAAGTGGAGCCTGCTTCCGTAAGGCTGATTCATAATCTTTCCTGGGCATCTGTTTAAGGGAAGGATAACTAAAACTGAACTGGGGTGCAGTGTTTGCTCCCCATAACCCAGGCATTGTCATACACATCATCTTCCAGTATCAGGCCTGGCCTCTCTTCCCTTTGCCTCTGAAGACAGACATTTCCCATTGCCAGTGCTCCTTCCTACTCGAATGAGGTGAAATCTCCTTGTAGGCATATAGAATAAAAAGGGAGCTGACAAGATACAGTGTCTTGTCTTCCCCATGCTCCATTCCCCAACTCCCAGGCTTTTTATTTTGAGCATTTTCTATAAAGGCTTTTGTGTAGAAAGTGCCTGCTAGTCTTCAGCATTCGTGACCGATATGTCAATCTCTTATAATCAAGAACTGGGATTCTTCTCCCTGCCACGTAAAACTCCCGAGGGTGTCCACTGATACATCAGGGAAGCCTGAACTAAACCACCGACAGCAACACATAAAAAGAGAGCAGAAATAGCATGAGGAGCAGGGACTCGCGGGTGTTTGTTTCACATGGTGCCATGAAGCCAAATACTCCTGGCTATAAAAAGCATATGCAAAACACTACTAGTCTGATAAGTAGGACACATTTTTACAAATTTAAATAAAACACTGAGCATCACTGAAATCATCTGGAACCTGTTTGATATGTTAGTCCACAACGACGCCTGGACAGCAGCGATAGGGAACTTCAAAGATGCTGAAAACCTTCCTTTTGAAGCTGCCAGACTGAACACTAGCTTTTTATTATAGAAACCGCCCCCCCTCCCCAGTGGAGAGGGCTTATTTGACGGTATTGCAGATTAATATAGAAATAAAATATTCATGGATGGGTTGCCAACATACGTTAGACTGGATGTGGAGGACTGATTTCTGCAGAAGTAACTTGGTCCATGTTTTCTCAACCTTTAACCTCTCTTTAGATAGCCAACAAGGGGAACAAATAATAACAAATTCTGTGGTGAGTAGATCTGCTCAGTGGAAATTACTTTATTTGGATGCTTACATTGCCTTTCTTCCTGACATACCTTGACTGAGTCAAATTTACCTTCATACAAGCACCACACAATAACTTTGTTGTCACCAAATTAAACTGGATCACGTTGAACCAGCAGACAAGGACTGAAGTAGTTGCATCATCTAGTATTAAATTCCAAAAATACATGCATAGGACTGAAGTGATACTCTCATACGTCACTTTTCCACTTGAGCCTTGCTTTAAATGTTAAGTAAGTTGATAATATTTACCAGTACCCTAGTTCGTGAGGGAAGAATGTTAAGAACTGTGGAGTAAGCCTCAACTAAGCAATTGCACGTAGAATAAGGTAATAAGAGTTTTAAATACATGACGTATAGGTTTATATGCCTTTCGTACTGAGTGCAGATAGAGAAGCTTTTCTGAGGGGTAGTTTAGTCTACCTAAATTAGGTTCCTTTGGAGAATAGTTCAAAGGAGGAGCCAAGCCACTGCTTCTGGTCCTGACTGACTCCCCAAGATTTGTACCTTTATTTTCTCATATGAATACTAATATCATAGAGTCATAGAATATGTCATAGGTATATCTTACTTAGATATAAGAAATGTTCTAAAACCTTATGGCTGTATGAGATTTCCCTGTTCTCTGAATCAACTGCAGAATTCTTCAGTGCATTTCATATTTAAACGTTTACTACTGTAATAAATGTTAAACAGTTTTCAGCCAACTATCCCAGATCAAAATAGCAAGCAGCTCATGTCGACTTTGGACTACGCTGAAGTGATACTTAGATACATTCAACGTTTTTGGTTTCACAGTTGAGTAATTTAAGTAATTTGTATTAAAAGTTGTTAATATTCATAATTTGAAACAACTTATTTTGACTAGTTACAGGCCAGCTCTTCAACTAGCATGAAGACAACATAATGCTGCTGCTCTCACCACATCATGTAAACCGTATCCCTTGGCTTTGAAGACTCCTACGGACTCAAATCACAGCTGAAGATATAGCCCACAATTTAAAATTCACTGAAAAACATTTAAGCCTTCAAACTTAATATTTGCTTGTGTTCATGCTATAAAGCTCAATGACTATAATAGTCATGGAAAATTAACGCTGAAGGGGCACAGACTAATTTAGAATGAATTTGTTTTAAACACGGATGAAGACAATTCATTTGCCTGATTGCCTAGAGAAATGAAGTTTTGGATGATGAAATTGAGGCCAGCTGTTGAGAGAACAGGAAACTCAGAAAAATCTGGAAGAATATGAGAGTGAAGACAGGAGTCGGCAACGAGGAGAAAATTGTCCAATTTTTATAGGGAAAGAGTCAAGAAAGCAGACAATCTGGAGGTGAACTAACACACTAATTCTTATGAAGAACCGTAAATTAAGTTATTAGAAATTTTCAGCATAAGAAGTTAATAAATTATTTTTAAAAATCTAGTTTATGCTTCTGCTTTATAACTACATGGGAACCTTTCAAAATAGACTACCACAAAATATTTTCTGGGTAAAATTTATTTTTTCTGCTGTATTTTTAATTTGCTGCTGGAGCCAGACCTACTCTGCTGCTGCGTGGTCACCAGTCTGTCATAAGGAGACCAATCTCAGCATCCACACTAGGAGGATGTCATTTGCACCTAGGCTGGTCACATCATCACTTCTCTTCTAGACCCAGGACTCTACCACACATGGATGGGTTAATATCCGTCAGGCATCTTAAAAATTGGAGTTAACCGGCCAGCTGTCTGCAACAATAGCGACTGTCTGAGGAACTCGGCTTTACAGTTCTGCAGTCTGCATTTACACAAAACCCATCAAATTGGCTGTGGCCATTATGAGCTTCTAATTAAACCTCTCTGAAGACAAGGTCACAGACAATTAAAAGGGGAGAAAAGGTTAGCAAAAGAGTAACAGCAGCTCAAACTAGGGCAACTTTGCTTTTGTAAACCCTCAAATACCACTGAGCTTTTAAAACAAAAGGAGATGCAGGATGCACTGTGCCTTAGGGTGGTCTCTTCCAGCTTGGCATAGAAAATACACAGCTTAAGGTCTGTTTCTCCCAAAACAGGAAGCTTGCAAGAGTCTATAGCTTTGACATAGGTGCTCGAATCAAGTACATTTTAGTGACTATATCTCTGAAAGAATACCCTTCCATTAATGCACCCCAGAGTCACGAGTCAGTTGTTTTACGTTGTGACATTCTCATAGCACAAACAATTTGGCTGCAATTAAAGGAGAAAACACTCGATACTTTGGTTTGCAAGCCAACCTGAAAACACAAAGCCTGGCTAATGTATGAAACAGTCTCTTAAATCCTTAACAGCGACTTAAGGAATAAAATAAACTAAAACTATGTGGAGGTTAATGCAGATACCAGATGGGAGACTTAGAGAAATGTCTGCGGTTAGCAGGACGAGGAAATCTGAAGGCCAATATGTGCAGACATTATGGCAGATAAGGTAGCGGAAAGTAATCCTCACAATGAGATAATATAGCTTTTTCATATAATTATGATATTTGAAAAATGTAGTAACTTCATTTGAAATATCGACATCTAGTCAGCATAAGCTATAACATTAATAGGCTGAGTAAAGAGAATAAATATTTTTATCCTATTTAATCATAAATTTGGTTTAATGACCTTCATCTGATTATATGAGCAGCCCAAGCAACAATATTAAATAAATAACTAGAATATTAAAAGATTGTTAGCAGATAAGCTGCTTGGAAATTTCCAAATTAAATGTATTTTGGGGGAGGGAGCTCTATCATTTAACAGTATATACATTTTCAAAATTAAGACTGCACAGGTGCGCCAGCTGAGCCCCAAGCCTGTTGCTGTGAAAAACCTCTCCTTGGCACCCTAGTGGGAACCAAGGGATTTTTCAGGAGATGCTGGTTTGGCCCTTAGTCATGGAGAGTTAACTTTCTCTTTTGATAAAGCCTGAAAAAGCCTTATAACTCAAAGGTATTCTCTTTCTTTTCTGTTATACACAAATAATAGTTATTATATAGTTTTCTAATGTGCTTGACCTTAAGAATAATTAAAAAAAAAAAATCATCTAAGTTGTGCTTTTAAGCTTGTATTAAACACAGGTAACAAGTTTCTGTTCCCAGGTGGACGCTGCACTACTTCACACAGTTTGTTCCACCTTGCCTGAACAGTCCCATATACATTTTCTCAGCAATAGTACCAGCATGAAGCAAATCATGGTTCCTCCCTTCCACCAGTTTTCTCCCCTCTTAAATTTTGTTTCTTAGCTTTTTGTGCAGCCAAACCTTGAACTTAATTGGAGAACTGATTCACTTAAGAGTTGAAATTTTTTGCCATGTTTGGGGTTTTTGTTTGTTTTATTTGGTTGTTTGGGTTTTGTTGGTTTTTGGGGGTTGGGGTGTGCGTGTGTGTGTGTGTTTGTTTTTTTTAAAGCAAGATCAGTTCCCTAGTCTTGTTTCCAGCATTATCACAGAAAGCTCTGATGACGTACTGGAGCAGGCAAAAGATTTAAATCAGTACTTCTGCCAATGACAGACCATCACCGTAAGTCAAGGTGCCTGCTAACTTTCTAAACAGGCTTGATTAGCAGAGCAAAAATAATATATTATAAAGAAGTTCTCAAATGCAGGTGTTATCCCAGAATGACACTGGCTGTACGATCAGGACAGATAATGTTTTATCCGGGCTTATGGATATATTTGTGTCTAGAGATCAAAATGAGAATTTTATCCCATTGGCACATATAGAATCTGTTTTTTAATGGGAAAAGAAAGTTACAACACGGGGTCTATCTTTGTAAAAGATTTATATACACCTATATCTCAGATACAGCAGAAGAATAAAATATTGGAGGCAAATGAGTGAGCCTTAATATGAGTTAAAACAATACTTTTGTGACTGACATTCTATCCTTGCAAGTTTCCCACGTCTAAAATACTCTACAGGCGAGTCCTCTACCTTGAGATTTTCTCCAGTCCCCTGAAGTTAAACTTCCACTCTTGGAAAGCTACCTACTCAGGTCAAACAGGGAAAGCAACCGCTTTCCTCAGCAGCTGGTGATTCTCTAAAGGAAGAGCACCACTAAGCACTGCTGAGAGGTACCTGCTGGCAGAGCTCAGCTGGAGCTATTCTCATGTAAGTGAGCTTTGGTCTAAATTACGTATTCAAGTCTGCAGAACAGAGTACGTGACAGACGCGTGATATTTTGCTAAAGAATTTTTGCTTTAATTGTAGCAATAGGTTTCTGCTAGTGAAACAATATCTATATTGAAGATTCAACCTATATACATCTGTCTCAAAACAAATTATGTATGCAATAAGAACCAGAAAACATTCTGTATTTCATTATACGTTTAATCTTGAAATATATATCATATTAAAACTTATATGTATGTGCATTTGCATAGAGTAATGAAAAAATTAATTCTGATAATCACAGAACAATGAAATCCAGGTTTCTATAGAATTGCATTCCCCTACGCTCCTTTCTCATCATTAGTATCCCTGGTTTCCCCTTCCATATCTTTTAAGTCACCCTTACCATACCTTCAGCCTCCTTCCTTAGCTTTAATAAGGACGTTCTCTGAAACTTCTTGCATGCCAGTTGCCAGTCAAAAAGCCAAAGAAAGTAACACCGAGCTTCAGACTTTCTGAGCTCCTTAATTGTGGAAGGGAATATATATATTATATATTGGAAATATATTGGGAATATATATATTCTTCTTAATTTGAGCTTCTCCATCTTGCTGTTACCTTTCACAAAACTTGTCATAACTGAATATTTCCAAGATTTTTATCCTCTCCTCCTCCCCTTGCCAGTTCAGGATGGAATAGGACAGTGGGTTACAGAAGAGAGTAGGTAGAAATTGCTACTGCCTAAGCCTTACAAATTTAAGAAAGCAGAGTTCTTCCATACACAAACTGCAAGAACAGATGCTGAATGCTTTCCAGCCTTCTTTGCAGCCTACTGACTGTATTTGTTTGGGAAAATATAAATGACAAATTGACTTTTAGATTAATGGCTACCATGTTGGTAATGTACAAATCACTTTTAACAGCCACTATTAAATTGGTAAAGAGCGGCTTGCTAACTGCCCTTTAATTAAGTACACTTAATGACCTTAAGGGGATTAGTAGTCTTGTCTGATAATCAATAAGCATGGCAAGATTGCTGCCCCATAGACAGGGGCTAGAGAACAAAATTAATCTGCGTAGATTAGTTTTACCTAGTTTGGTTTGTTTGCTAAGACTATTTCATAGTTACTTCAGTTTAAATATTTTATAAAAAAATCAAAATGGAAGATGTTTTACACACGATTTTTCCTCATTTAGCCAGTGTTAAAATGGCATATGTGCTTGTTGAGAGAATCCTGTATTCTGAGCAGGAGCTAGTGCGGATCAGTTTAGTTGTTAAAGAATGAATACCCATGTTGCAGTCTCCAGAGAAAGCTGGAGGCTGAAGGAAAGGGCGCCAAACACGGTGCCTAGAAGACCTGGAGTGAAACACTGTCCCCACAAAATGATCCCCAACAGTGGCAGAATTCCTGCCTGCCACCGCCCGAAGCCTGAACTGCCCTGCCTGCCCGCACAGGGGTTGCCCTTCCTCCTCTTGCTTGGGCCGCAGCCATTCCAGCAGCTAGAAACAGCTGTGGGAGCACCCGACCTCAGTGCCTTTATTCTCACCTTGGTCCCTATTCAGTCGTTTTCAGATGAAATGCTGCTTGTTTCCTGTGACAGCTGGACCCCCTCCACCCATCCATAAACACACACACACCTTCCATAACCTGGCCTCCTTCAGTTCCTTGGAGACACACGCTGTCTTCTCCTCTTCCCCCCTTCACTACGCTACCTCCCCTCTTCTGCCCTCCACAAAATAATTACAATTCAGGCTCTAGCAACACCAGTTCCGCCCAACTTAACATATTAAATGCAATTAATTATTCTGTCGATTCCCCAGCAGCTCACCTTTCCATAGCCAGAATTCCCCTCCACAAAAAGGGTGCGAAGGACTCGTAGCACCAGGAACATCCACCCGTGATACGCCAGCTTTTCTGCTCAAGGCTGGTCAGAGAGCACGTTGCCCCCAGTCACGCAGGTGTCTCTCCTCAGTGAGTGACCTTGGGCTCTCCCTTCGAGGGAGCTGCAACTGTTGTGCTCTTCCTTCACATAACATGGAGTAGTTTGTTTGCCGGTGGTTATTGGGAATAGAAGTTTGTCCTTACTGAGGGTTTAAGAGAGAGAGAGGAGGTGTTACACACTACTGATTTGCGTGCAGGACATACTTCAAGGCAAATTCTGGTCCATTGGATAAAGCATGGCAATTTTATTCTTTCCATATGCTTGGCAAGTAGGAGGGAGCTTTTTGCAGAAGAGAGACAGGGAGGTAGGTTTGGGTTTTTTTCTTATTTTTAAAGTCTCTGTGTCCACCTCAAGAGACATGCCTCATCCCAGTACAAAGATTCATCCCTCCAGTTTGAGGGCCAATGTTCTAATGGTTCAGAAGTCAGCAAGCTTCGCACTGCAATAACACTGCAAGTATAAAATGCAGAGAAAAGTCCAAACTGGCAAAAATATGCTCCCTTCCAGATGATCATCTTTCAGGCACAAATACATACGTACAATTTGATAAGAATTCATATGATAACTTAAGAGAAACAGGCAGTTATACTTAGGAGTAGTTTACAAACGGTATCTTTGGTCCTTCCCTTTTCCCCGAAAATAAAACTCCTCCCTAGCTCTTTCAGCTCAAGTGCCGTGCCTGCATAAATCAAGTGGCTTAATTGTAAAAGAGAAACCTCTGTAAGACATGTATATGGTATATTGACACTCATGCTACCAGAACCATAGGGATATTAAAATTGATTTCCAACAAGCTGAGGCCTTCTGCTTTCTAATCCTGTGTCTCACAAATATATCTTGACTCCCTGAACAGGGGTAATTAGCTTCCAAAAATAGCTGCTCATGCAGAAGGTGGAACATAGACGTTCAGCTTGCCTTCACACAGTTCAACTTCAGCTGCCAAAGTGCACAGAACAGTTTGCATACTGACCAGGATGAAACTTTATTGTTCTCAGCTTATAGGAAAGCCCTCACACTTAATTAAGCACTTGGTACATAGTGACCTGATCAGGATTCTTTCACTATTATTTGTACCCACCCACCATTTTTTTTTCTTAATTATGTTTTACCTTCTATGCTACACTTTAGTTTCTAAGGCCTTCAGGTCAGAGATGCTTTCATCGTACATGCTTATAAAGTGCTTCATCACCCACTAAGTCCAAACAGCGATAATCCACATAGGCTTCAGGATGCCCAGGCTTTTAATCATAGTTAAAACAAACCACTGACCTAATGTATTCAGAGTGGCTCCTATTAACACCAGCATCCCCCTTGGGCAGTGCCTGGCAAGGCAGAACAGGGAAAAAGCTGTTTCACCCCAGACTAGATCTTGTACCTAAGCTCTAAAACAAATCCAAGCCAGTCTAGCAAAAGATTGGCTTGTCTCTTTCTGCCTTAAATACAGAGGGATTAGGACCTCCTGTTCCTCAGGCTTAATTGTCCCAGGGCATCACTTAAACTCATGCAAGCTGAGAGCAAATTAGGGTAAAGCACCTGGAAGCCTCGTGCTGTGCACAGGTTAAGTGAAGACCCAAACAGCCTCATCAGCTCCAGAGGGGAGCCCAGCTCAGACCACCCTTAGGTCAGGGCAGCGGCAAAGGGGGAAACGGGGCCAGGACTCTACGGCTCTCCACACCCCCCTGAATTGTCCTGCTGCTTAAGCAAAACATAGGGCAGGTCCATCACTCTCTATCACCAAATCACAGAGCAATGTTCTGATTTTTCTGTTAAGATGCCTCTTTATCCCAGTATCTGCCTGCTACCTCGTTAGTCTTGTGGGCCCAATTCATATTCTGCACTGACTTAATAATAACAAAGGAATATAACTGTATTGACTCCAAGAGGGGTAGGCTGTTATGAAATGGACATAACAAAAAGGCAAGCTGGAGTTTTTATCCTCTTCCCTGATGCGTACTCCATTCCTACATATATTCTTTCTCTCTTTCTGTCCATATTTGGTGCCCTCTCCCCACACAGCTGCATTTTCTTTCATATAGAGGTCTCTTTTCCTAACAAAGGAATATAACTGTATCGACTCCAAGAGGGGTAGGCTGTTATGAAATGGACATAACAAAAAGGCAAGCTGGAGTTTTTATCCTCTTCCCTGATGCGTACTCCATTCCTACATATATTCTTTCTCTCTTTCTGTCCATATTTGGTGCCCTCTCCCCCCACAGCTGCATTTTCTTTCATATAGAGGTCTCTTTTCCTTTTTGCACATTTTGCCTCCCTCCTCTAACATGGACATGACCTTCTCATCTTCAGATTCTTCCAAATCCATGGGCATGCTTGATGACTCCTGTTTGCTACCCCTTCTGGCCACTGTTAATTTATTTATATTAACCCACCTCTGCTCCAGACCCCCCTTGCTGTTGGCATGGTCTATAAATTTTGAATAGATTTTTTATGCATTTGGTGAGTCCTTTCTGATACTCATTGCTTTGCCAAAGTGAGGTCTACTGAAAGAAGTGCAGTTTGGCTGGGCCACAGTGCCAAATACAAATAATTTATCTTTTATCTATCGTTAAGCTCATGTGACCTAATGAATGGCACTTCTAAACTGCTTCAGTCCAAGGACCGTGTTGTGCTTCACAGGTATTGAGTCACGTAGCTTCTGTCACCTGCTTTTAGACACTGATGGAGTAAACAAAGAGGAATAAAGCCTCAGAGCCACCCGTTCTAGGGATTTGGTTACCAGGTACCATTGCATTCACTGCAGCGTGACCCAATGTGATCCAAAACGTGATACGCTTTCTATGAGTCACGCACGCTCAACTATGCTGCAGATGTTCTCCCCGTAAAAAAATAGCAGTAAGTAAATGGAAGTAGGGAGGCAAGTTAGCTTTCCTTCCTATTTAATATCACCTTCCTCTCCCCAACTGTTTCTGTCGTAAGTCTATAAAGAAGTGGTACAGTCCTAAAAGGATGTCGTAGACTCTCTTGTTTTTCTTGGAGCTATAAACCATGTTGCGGATAGGCTTGCGGATCCTTTTGTCATGCTGCTCTTGTGAAAAGGTTTTGTAGTGTAGAGTGACTGACCTTAATCTTTTCACATTGGGAGCTGAAATTTTTTTTCCCCTGAATCTTCTGGTTGTAAGACAGAGTCCATTTATATGTAAGATATAAGAATAGCCTGGCTCAGCAAGTCATTTAGAAAGACATTTGGTCAATGTAAAGGAGCAAGGGAAGGAGGGGGAAGGGATCCCCCTCTCCATTGTACACTTTTGTCATGGTCACCTTGTGAGTGGGTCTCTGTGTCGAGGTGACAAAGGAGCAAGGGAATCAATGTAGGAACTATGTAAAACCTCATATATTGCAAGTGTAGGCACGTTTACATCTTACAGCATTATCAAAGCCCATCTTAACAATTTGCCCAAAATCCATCAACGTACCACAATCTCAAATATATCAAAGACAAATTTTTTTTTGTTGCTGTAGTCGGAGGATAACATATAAATGGGAGAGGACGAAGAGTCGCGGAAAGAAATTGAAGAACTTGTTCCTTTCACTCCAACCTGAGATGCAAAGCAAAACTAGCGCAGTGCCGTAGTTGTCTGCATCCTTCGTTGTTGCCTTACAGCGTGCGGAATTGGCCTCAAGAAGTGACCTATTCCCTCCCACAACAGTTTACTTTATCCATCTGTAAGGAGTTGAATACATGGACGATACCAGTCCTTGCCTACATACATGGACTGATTCGGTATTTCCCACAGTATTAGCGGGACACGGGAGCTTATCTCCACCCTGTAGATGGAAAAGAGCCAGTAAATGGAAGTCCAAGTTCACATAACCAAACTAGAGCAAGACAGAAGCTTGTTACTATGGATTTGTATTCCTTCACCCCATTGCTGCTCATTAGAAAACACTCATGGCCAGGTTGCTGGCGCTGCTGTAAGCTATTCGTGCTGCACTCTGCGGATTTAAACTCCGCAGAAGCAGCCACTGTTGTACAAGGCTCGTGCCGCAGCTTTTAGGGTACCTTGAGCACAGAAAAGGAACCGACTCAGGATGCTCCAGAATATGGCCGATCTTAATCTTCTGGAGCAATATGAGACTGCCAGGGGTAGGCTGACACTGAGCCAGTCACCTGGGAATGGGGAAAACACGAAAGTGGCTCTAAACCACAACAGCACAGCATGGGGAGATGGGAGAGTACCACCCTTTTCGGGAAAGAGCCCTTTCAGAGAAAGCTGGTGGCACGGAAGTCACACGGAGGCTGCAGTGACAGCCAGACAGAGAGGATGAAAACACGTTTCTAGTCAGACTGTATTACAGTGCTCTTTTTTTTTTTTCTTTCCCAGGGAGGGGAGGGAGAATTTGGTAATGCAGCCTGTAGGTTTTTCCATAATACGAGGATCAGGTTGTATCAGACCCCTGCCTTTTTCCTTATTAACGAGCAGGACTGCTTTCTGCATTTCTAGAGAGGCTGCTCTAGATTGTAATGCCCAGTCTCAAGCCTGAGATTAGAGCATCTTAGTGTCCACTAAGTACCACTTGCACAAATCTTGGGGACACAGGTAACCCCTGTTCCACGGCATCCCCAGGGCCAGCCCCAATAAACTTTATGCTGCCACTGTAGATACTTCTTTCAGATGAAAATAACAGCGCGGGCTGGGGCCCTGAGCACAGAGCTGTGAGCCAAGAGCGGTGCTGGGCAGCAGGGTGGGGAAAGCACACTTTCAGGAAGGAAATTATCGTTTCTCCCCACCCCCCCCGCCTTAAATCCAGTGTTTCGGGCCAGCATTGGTAACACAGTGCTGGTCCTGCAGAGAGGAGGCGAGTGAGGAGCCTGGAGGGGAAGAAGAAGTGAAAAGGCTGGGTGGGGGGAGCGTTTTCTTTCTTATCACTTCTTTCGTGATCATGGAAAACTGCTCTACGATTACACTGAGGTTTCACAGCCGAGTGGGAACAACCTGTCGGGAGTTAACTGAGGTGGAAACCACGGGCATGACCTGGGATTCAGCCTGTGCTTGAAGAGGTTATTCCATGTCTGCAACTGAGCTGTACAGCTCAGCCTCGATGGGCTATAGACATCTGATTCATTAAGATGTTTGTGTTACGTAGGAAAGGACAAAATATTCGGTGAAGGTTCAGCTGTGGGTAAGGAGAGAGACCTGCGTACCTGGCAAGTGGGGCGATAAGCTTGCAGGCGCCGGGGAAGGCTGAAGCACTTCTGTGTCAGAATATAGAGATGCTCAAGGGGATTCAGACCCAGGGTTTGGGGTTTTTTTTTAATTTAAATCGGGGTAGCAGTGAAGAAGGAAACTACTGAGGATGTTACAGAGTTTTTCCATTCAGTACCATCGAGGAGCCCTATAGACCCAAAGCTAACCCCAAGTTAGCAAGTAATACTGGCACTTCTGTGACTCCTTCGCAGCCTGGTATGAGAATTGTGCCCTTATTGACTTCCTCTTACTGCCAGTCCCTCACCTTGTGGACATTCCCAATGAAGCTGTGAAATTAGATAGAGCATGGTAGATTGAACTGGAGAGTGTGAGGAGTGCCGTTCGTAAAGCACTTACGATTTAAAAATGTTTTTCTCTTTTAACCCCTTTCACTTGCCATTTACCCTCTAACTCTCTCTCTAAAAAGCATGCTGAGGGGCTATTGCAGCAGATTCCCCAGCGCCCAGCCAGGCGAACGTCCGTAGTTTGCAGACCATGCCTGTGTTGCCTGCGAGGCGAGCCTGTGAAGACTGCCATCCTCAACCACGCCGGCTCACGGCTCTGGCCGCAGTGGTCCCCGCTCTCTGACGGTCAGGCCACGGCTGGTATGAGTGGCTGGCAGCTTGTGCAAGGGGCTGGGAAATGGAGTCGAAGGGGGATCACGGCAGGGGAAGTGTACCCGGCAGTCCTCCCCTCCCCTGTAAATGTTCCTCCTTCTTCAGGGGTGTGGTAGCTCCTCTAATAGATGTCCACGTCTTGATGTGGGGCAGATAACCGGCCCTCGCACCATTAGCTTACAGGTGTTGCCTTGCCCATGCTAAGGTGCCTGCCCTGCACTACTCAAGTGCCTCTCTGGGTAAAGCAACTTTCAGCAAAGCAGGGTACAAAAATCACCCAGTCTTGAGATGGAGCAGCTTTTCACTGGCGTGAGCACTCAGGAGACAGGGAGAAAGGCAAAGAGCAGGCGGACAACCAGGCCCCGTGCATGAGAAACGCAGGGTTACAGCCTGTTTTTAGCAAGACAGAGATGCAAACCCGCAGCACGTCATCTGCCCCCCCACTCCTGGCTCTCGGTGCTGGATTGAACAAGGCAATCACGGCACTGCCCGGCAGCTTGTCAGTCCACGGGATCAGCTGCTCGGCAGCGGGCAGCAACAGTGGCATCGGCTGACGAGCGAGGAGAGGCCACGAGGCAGTACAGAAGTAGAGGATTTGTGTTAAGGCTTCGGGACTGTCTTAAATCTCCGACATCTGCCAATTTAAGTACAGCTGAATCGCTGGATAATTCGGCTGGTGGCGCTCCTGGGAACACCCAGCCCGAGCAGAACAATTTTGAAGGAAATTACATGAGCTGGGATTTAGTGTTGTCTCTTTAGCTTGTGGAAGGGATAATCTGGCCCATTTAATGTGGAACAAAATTTGCTCTGTTTCACAGGCATAAGGAGATAGTTTTGCCTTGAGAAAGCAGCAGTAAATGACTCTGAAGTCCTGCTGTCACTCGTTCGCCGAGCTGCTGCAATATGGAGTGGCAAGGGCTGTTTTCTTGGGCCGCTTTCTACATATAAGTAACGCTCTTTATGAAGAACACCACTTAGTCTTATGACAAAATTCCTCTAGTGTGACACAGAAGAGCATTGACATCATTCTTGAAGGCTGGAGAATTTATGGCACAGTTAATTATTAATTTGGCTGGCGTTTGTAAAGTAGAAGGGAGTTCTTGTGCTTTTAGGCCATGCTCTCAGTGTGTAAATCTCTTGTATGGCTGCCATAATAATATTCCTGCAGCTATGTTGTCACCTATTGTAATTTTTCTGCTAATAAGAAAATTTAAACTAACCAGGAATCCTAAATTTGGAGACTAGTTGTTTATTTCAAATATACTCTAGAGAAATAATAATGCAGTTCTGCTCTGAATTTAATTTAAACAGGAACAGGCAAAACAAATCTCTGCGGAGGGCATTTGACAATAATAAAATATTTCTCCCAGCGGGTGAGCTGGTAGCAATTGTATTGTTGCCATCAAAGCTCACGTTTCAGCAGGTCATTACCATCATAACAAGCCCTTGGACCAACTGGCATGGACATGCAACATTGAGCTCCTGATGGGCACATTATTTCAGACCTTTAACTTCATGGAGAACAAGACAAATACTCCTGGGAACGGAGGATTATATTTTGAAATTCCTTTCTTTTCTGTTCTGCTTAATAATAAGAGCCCGCGTGTAATCAATCTACAGCCACTTGCTTTTTTATATTAACGGAGATTGTAAGGAACTAGGCTTGGGAATCCGAAGGCCAAGAAAGAGCGGCCTTTAATCTTAACAAAATTCCAACGATTAGCATGGCCGGGATGTGGCAACGCAAACACTTTTGAACACTTGTGAATAAAAATGTTAAAAGCAAATAAATACACCCATATTCTTTTCTATAGTTACTTTTTTTTTTTTCTCCCCCCTTCTGTAATAGCAACCACAAGGATGAAGTTTAAGATCTGTATGTTAGAGACAACCCATACACACAGAATCAGCATCTTATCAGACAGGAAAAACACACTCCTTGTGAGGCAGCTACAGCAGGCAGGCTGTATAATGAAGGATATAGTAATTAGCAAAGTGCCATGTGAAATCAGAGACCTACATTACACAAGAGACGAAATGCAAAGTAAAGGAAAGGTGCAAGGAAAAAAGCTGTTACGGAAAATGAACAAAGGCTGTAGAAAAAAAATCAGAAAGCAGATGGAAGCTGTCCCATTCTTGAGTTCAGTGCAGGAGCCAGGACAGGCAGTGTTCAAACAAACAAAAAAGAGGTGTTTTCTGCTGCATAAGCCCGTACGCAAAAAAATCTCAGGTATTTTTGTGCTTAGGTTTTTTTTTTTTTCCAGTAGGGTATTACCAGGTGATGCTGCGGGAGGGCACTTAAAGATGTACAGCATGGGGGCTTGTCCTACTAAGGCCAGTATTTCCATCTCTCTCATCTTTCCGAATCCATCTTTCTTTTGTTTTGTTTTTGGTGGTTTGCTTTGGGGTTTTTTTTACATATTTAACCTCTATTAGTATTTCAGCAGCATTGGCGTTGTGTGTTAAGCACACAGAACTGCATGCGTAATAGCACTGACTGGTGCATGATTTTCATGCCATTTCTTTCTCTAAGAAAGGATCAGCCGGAGGGCCCACACCAGACTACTTTTTATTGGTGCTTGCCAGACCTTTTCACACTGTGAACTCGCAAGGTCAAAAAAACCCGCCAACCAAACAAAAAGCCCAAATTCCATCAAGTTAGGCGATTACTTGGATGCGAAGCTCCAAAGAAAACTCGGAGCCCGTCAGAAACCTCACGCCATTTAGTAGCCAGCTCAGCAAGCGGCGCATTTTCCTTTTGCATCAGTACTGACGGCATCGGCCAGCTTGTGAGCGGGCACGGGTGCCAGTGTAACAGCGTGGGAGGAGCGGAGCGCTCCACGGCCAGGCTGGCGCGGTGGCAGGGGTAGAAGGCTGTCAAACAAGCACCTACGGTGGCAAAACCATGCTCTTACACGGGGATGGCTTCTTTTATTGGGGGGGGGGGAAGCGGAGGGCGATGTAAACCATGTCAGTCAAAATCTAGTTCCACTGAGCTGAGCCATATCCACAACGGGAAGGCTGTCGGTTTGCCAATCTCCTTATTTTAGCTAAGTGGTGTTGCTGCAGCCACAGGTTGGGGCTGCAGCAGTCGAGAGCCGTAGCAGGGTGTGTGGGTCGAGCTACGAATGCCACCACCCCAAGCCCTTTTTTTTATTTTCTCTGAAGATTTAGCAGCTATTCTCATAGTTTAGAAAGGTTTGTGCTCCTAGCCAAATGCCCCACAGATACCGAACTGAAACATTTCTGCCTACCGAAATGTTTCCGATGGATTTCTGTGCCCGCCCTGGCTTCGCTGCAGAGACAGCGTGGGGAGAAGACAGAAAGTCGGAAACCAAAACAACCCTGCAGAGTTGCATCCCTAGAAGCGGCTTCATCTCAGCGTTCCCTGTATTTTCTCCTCTGTGATGCCGAATTTGTGATTGTGTGGTGCTTCACGATCCTCTCATGAAAAATGGTGCAGAAATATTACTTACGATTTTTTAATCGCACGTGAAGACTTCAACCAAGGATTAGAGACAATCACGTTGAGGAAGACGAGGAGTACCACTGTTTACATTTTTTTTCCCCTTTGTGTGTGAAGATTTGCAACGCTACTTTTTTCACATTCAAGTTACGGTGCGGTATTACGTTCTCCTTTGAAGAGGTACTTTGCAGTAATTCAAAATCGGAACACTACAAAAAGGGGGAAAACCCAGTTCTGTGCGCGCGTACGTGTGTGTGTGTGTGTGTGTACGCATGCCTGCGTACACAGCAGCGGCAACACTAAAAACCAATTTTGACCTCCTTTGAAGAGTCCACGCAGGATTCATCTTTCTTTTGTTCTGCTGCTCCTTTTACTCACACACCCCCCCCCCCACTTTTTCTAGAGCAGTTAAAAGACGGAAGGTACTGGTAGCAGGGAAGCCCTCCCATTTCAAGGCGTATCGCTACTGAAAGAGTGCGAAGCACGAAAAGCCCCTGGCGCTGCCCCGGTAGCTTGGCTGAAACAATTCCCGTCCCTGAGCATCATCGTTCTGTTCAGCAGCCCTTGTGCCATCAGCCAGCATCTCCAGAGAACGGCCAGCAGCGAAGGTGAGAAATATGTTGGCAAACACAACGACAAAATACTATCAAGATAGGCTAAAAAGCAAGAAAAGCACACATTAGCACTTCTGTGACGGTTCCAGAAGGGTCCACGGGAAAGAGGGGCTGGCCCCGAGCGACGGGGGCTGCGGCCTTTCGGAGGTAAAAGGCTGAGAGGCCATTTACTGCCAGTTTGCAACCGTGCCGTTTAACCCCCCTGGATCTCGACGACTTATCAGCGCTCTTCGTTAACGCCAAGCTATACGATCGCTCCGGTGGCTATTTACTTCCATTCAGAAAAGCTGGATCAAATAATACAGGTTTTTCTATTTTTTTTTTTTTTAACCCGGAACACATAAAAGGAGTCTCCTGCAGTAGGAAGTGAACGGTAAGACTCGGTTGTTGATGGAGAAAGCAAACAAGTACTTCTAGATGGTCTCAACGCGATCTTAAAATAGTGGGGAAGTTTTCTTTTATGACATTGACGGAGAGGCAATGATTTTGAGTAATGCGGGTTGACGTGAAGATGCTTTAAGATTAAATAAGTGCTATATAAAGGCCTGCCAGCCTGAATTCTAATGTGCTATGAGACATTTTGCATATTTAAGAGTATGCAAAATGTCTTGTACCACACTGGAATTCGTTCCGACAAGGCTTTATATAGCATTTATTTACACTCGTATTGTACTTCAAGGCAGAAGTGATACCGCTGGCTCCTCTGCGAACGGAAGTAACAAAAGGTGATGCTAATTGCTCTGTTTCTTCTCCGAAAAAGAAAACAAAACCAAAAAAACCCCACAACACAAAAAATAAAATAAAAGCAATCAAAAGTGGAAGCTTGTTTAATATTGCTCTACCATCATCCTGAAAGGCATAATAATTTGAGTTACACATCTGAACTGATTGGAGTTACAGAATCATATCTCCTTTTTGCATTTAACAATATATACAATATAAAATAAATACATTTACACAAATGGACATTGGTTGGAGCACACGGTATGATACACATCACAAAAATATACAGTTGATTGCTATACAGATGTGAAGCCCATCTACAGCTATAGACATGTTTGTTTTCATTTCTGGTTTTGTTTCGGTTTTTAACTACTGGCTATTATGCAACTCCTGGATTATTATAAGCAGTTTAATTTTTTTTGTCCTTTTGCGATCTTTGCACGATAAGACTGCCATAAAATGTTTTCCTAGGCAGGTAAACAGAGACGCTTAAATAATTAAAATACAATCACCAACACCCATTTTCTCTTCTATAAGAAAAATAGCAGTTTTAATTTTTTATATCTTTTTATGTTATCATTTAAATGCAAAATAGTGGAATAAATACAACAATCTGATCTGATTGAAACAAATGTGTAACTTCTGGGAGTTACACAATCATATTGCTTTAAATAAGAAAAAATTAAAAAATGAAGCAAAAATAGAAATTAAATCGTTATGGCTAAAACATACACCCTTTGAAATTTTCCCAACACTTCACATTAAGTAAGCGGTCTTGAAAGAACTCTTCTCCAGCAAGGTTTAAGATGAACAACATTATAAAGCCCGTGCGGTTCTTTTAGCTATGTTTCAGGTAACCCTTTTACAGTCTTGAGATACTCGATCTTTTGCAGCTCCAAAAAATTACGGAAAACGGAAACTAAAGGTTGCACCGTGTGCCTTTAACACATCTCCATTTTTTGTGTGGTTTTGTATACTTCTAGTCGATCGGCTCTTGACCCTGAAGCCCAAGTTCTTTAATGTGATACAGCAAAAACAATATTTATATTATATATTTATATATATATAGTGTACTTGAACAGTAGCAACTTAAACCCTGCACAAACTTTCTGGAAAATAAACTTTTTTTTTGCACTCTTACATATATAAATAATCTTATAGAATCAGCACCTTTTTCCCAGGAGTTGTATTTTTTTTTTTTGGACATTTTTCAAAAGGGATGTGCCAATTTCTGAACTCCTATCACAGCTATAAATTTCAAGTTATTGACCATCTGAATGAATTGCTAATGATGATTTACCTAGAGTCACACTACAGTCACTTCTCTACTGAGAAAACACAATCTACAATATAGTCCCATATAGCTAATGATAGATACACAGTTTTTTTTTCCTAGCATGAGGCCGATGGAGCATCAGCCCATTGTTATTTTGTTTAAAGCACACAACGTAGCAATAGTTTTGGAAACTTGTCCGCACCAAAAAAGTTTTGCAACAACACAGAGCGAGTTAATAACAACATCTGAGAGATGATTGAGTAAAAGCTATATTTACAGCGTTTAAAAATTAGACTTATCTATAATCTTGAAATATTCAAAGTTTTATTTCTAAGCTATACATTGGTATTCTATAATAAACTGTTACAGAAATTATCCCTTGTTTTGAAAATATGATGATTTCAGTGTGTATCTGTTCGTAACGAGCATTTGTTCGGAGTTTCGATCTCTTAATTATTACTAGGAAGAACCTTATTACCGGTAAGGAATAGAATATACTACTGTAATCTCCTGAGGAATTGTACATCCAATATTGTCTCTAATTCTACCCTGTGTCTATAAGCACACACCACAAGAATCCAAACACCACAAGAAGAACAAGACAACAGTCTTCGAATGCAACATAAAAATTCAGAAAAGCACAGCAAACATGAAACATTGAAAAGCTGAACTACATTTCTTTTGTTTGTTAGGATTACAATTTTAATTACATCTGTGTACATAGAATAAGGATGTTCACATAGTACAGGGAGCAGCTACTAACACTGGTACATTGGTATAGCATTTGATGGAGGTTATTGTTTATTGGTTATTTAGCGACTGTAGTTTTCTGGGGGCATCTAATCGGTTTATACATTAGATTACACCTCGTAACAGTCTTGAAACTGACTGACTTTCATGCTGTGACAATACTGGTTGAAAAGCACATATACTGGTTTAGCTACTTGTTAAAGATTGCCATTTACAACATAAAATCTAAATCAATAAATAAGGTATAGAAGTGTTAAATTCTTCAATTTGGTCAGAAGTCTACTACTCTGATTTCTTAATTTTGCAAACGTCGGCATTTGCCTTATTGCCTCTAAGCTACTATCGGTTCATAGGGTTTTTCTGCGTGTGAGGTTATAATTTTGCAAACAGGCAGTATCTCGTTCATTTGCAACTGAAGCAGTTAGAAATCACGTAGCAACTATACCTCTGTACAGTCGCTGTCTCCTAACACCGTTACAGATTGGTATTTGACATGGAGTATTTATATGTTAGACTACTCGGATATACTGCAGGTGTAATCTAATCCTTTGAGTCAGTGAACATTTAGTTATAAACTGGAGCTCATGTTAAGAAACTGGATGTTTTGGACCAGACTGGCACACAACATAAATTGCATCCGTGATAATATGCACCTTCCCTTCGACTATTGCTTTAGTAAGATAAATTCCCACATTAATAAATGGCTGAAAACTGGTAAAGCTGGTACAAAAAAATCTCCGTTAGTAAGAAGAAACAAAACATTTAAAAAAATCTTCCTTCAGGATTCATTTGTCCTTCATTATTGTTCATCATTGTTCAAGCCAGCACAAAAATGCAGTATTTCTTTCTCTTTAGTATTGCATGAATGAATAAAGCTTAAACTATTCCCTGAAAAAGTTACATTGTAGCTAACCTAAGAAATATCTGGAAGACTTGAAAAAACAATTAAGGAATCAAATGGCTGTAACTGATCTAGATGGAAAATGCAATGATAAGAAGCAGCCGATGCATCGTCGCTTAGTCGTCTAATTAGAGACTGCTCCTATGAAATCTAATACTGCATTCAGTCAGTTCATCGTGTTGTACTGTACTGCTAGGTACGGTGGTTCTCTCTTTGATTCCTTTGTCATTGGGGACATTATGGTTCATAATAAGTTCACTGGCATCCATATTATGGATTTCCATCCTTTGGCAGGCCTGGCTTCCATCTCTCTTCAATTAGAGACCTCTTTTAAAAAGTTCAGCAGCAAAGTAAAAAGAGAAAAGGAAAAAGGAAAGGAAAGAACAGAAAGGAAAAGAGAGAAAAGGAAAAGGAAAAGAAAAACTGCATCAGAAAGACACAGAAGAAAAAGTTGAAAGCTGGTTCACAGTCTTGCTGCTAAATATCAGTGCAGTCATTTTTTCCTTAATTAAACACTAAGTTTCTTTGCCATTATTATCCTGTTTATTTTCCCTTTTTTTTTTTTTTTTTTTTTTTTTTTTTAACGCTG
>NW_008795039.1:134051-168530 GCF_000699145.1 Aptenodytes forsteri
TTTTTTTTTTTTTTTTTTTTTTTTTTTTTAAAACGTATGATGGGGAAGCCCATGATGCTTTAGTCAGACCTTGGCTTCCAGCATTTCCAAAAAAAGTTTGTGCATGGGGACTTTGCCTTCCAGTTTGATGTTGTAGAAATGCTGCACAGCCTTGGTGGAGGTTTGCCTCAGAAGCGGGAGAGTCATCAACATCTTGCCTGCGCGACGTGGGTCTTCCATGTGCTGCCCGGCCTCATAATCCTGCAGAGCCTCATGTAAGACATCCTGAAGTTTCTGCACTGCCTCAACATCCTCTATGTGCATTGAGTCTGCAAAACAAAGGAGCAACAGGAGGTTTCAGTTTGGCGTGCCAAAAGTCAGGTAAGGCTATGGCTGCACAACACTTTCGCTGGTTCTGTCCATCCTCTTTCACAAAGAAGGAAGATAATTACCCACTGATATCTATATTGACCTTCAGGAAAGTATCTGGAACCGCTGTGGAGCTACAAATGTATAATTAACTCCTGTGTAAGTAATCCTTCTCCTCATCCTCCTCAAACAAGTAAAACAGTCACTCTCGCTGCTCCATAAACCATCTCTTACAGTCACTGCTTTGAAGAAATGATAGTGCCAAAGGGCTGTACGAATCGAGGTCTGCGTTTTATCAGGGAAGCAAGAATGGCTGCCCTACTATGGAAAAGCTGGGCAAAATTCTGTGTCAGGCTCCAAGGCTGTGGAGTTGGAAGCCACGGTCGTTACCCACTGCTCAGAGATGCTCATCGCGGGATTAGGACCACTGCACTGACGCAAGGGAAAGCAGGTTTGATGTGATTTCCTGATACGTTTAGCAAATTTTTTCCCCCTCAGGCACATTCAGACAGACAGGCAACACTTAGTATGTTCCTGAACAGCTTTTGTTCTGTGGAGCTAACATCTCCTACAAGGTGTAATCCTTCTCTCCCACCCACTCAGAGGGTGGTTTATCCTGTTATCGTTGGGGTTTTGCATTTTTTCGAAATCACTCAAAGCAAGCGCCTCGCCCTGTACCTTTCCAGGTGAGATGTTTTGGTGGTGTAAGTATTGAGTGACAAACCTAGACACAACGCACACCAGGAACTAAACGAAACTGCTACATGACCCGGAAAGATTAAAGCAATGGAAGTGTGAAATAAAAAGAAAAGATCTAACTGAAACAACTGTAAAGCCCTCAACAGCATAGATACAGAAAGGGAAGACGTCCCTGAGAACACGCAGTTACTGGACCATGCTAAGATGACTTCGGACGAGCAGCCCTAATTCTCTGACTTTTATGTGGTCATAAATGCCAGAAAAACCCTGATGTGGTCCAAAGTGAGGTGAGCGCAAGTAAGGAAGAACAGTCATAGGTGAAAGAGGCCACCAAACAGCCCCTATCAGCTACCAAAATTTGGACGGTCGACAGACTTACAGAGCCAATAAAACACCATATGAAAATATAACTGCTGCGTGGGGGTACCAGCCCTAGGGATAGGCTACACTGTGCAAGCTTAGCTCAGGGTGAAACTGGGATGTGGCATTACTAAAGTATATCCTTGAAAACTCTAGTTAGTACAACGCTGCTTTGCATCTTAATTTTTGGTTTTGGAATAAAGCTCCTGTTCCCAGACAGAATAATGACTGAGGAGTTGGATGGTGAAGAACCCACTTCTATCATCGTTTCCAAGCCCCGTCTTAAGCAGCCCGATGCCCTGGATCAGTATTTTGACAGAGCCTCATGTTTTACCCTGTTGAGGATAACAACATCAAATTTTGCACGTGCTTCAAATACCTGAATTACATTCAGAGAATTAAGATGCATCTAAGATTCATTTCCTAAAAGCTGACGTGCAACTATTTCCTCAGATAATTAGGCCAGATAGTAAATACCTCTCTCTTTTCAAACACAAACACGTAAACCAAAACACAAACCAGTAAGTAACAGGTTAACAAAAATGTTCCAGCTTCTATTGTCAAAACAAATGTGCAAATTGAAAAGGAAAAAAATAAAAGTTACAGCTCCCGCTCTAAAACACTTAATTATATACAAGTTTGGATCATTTAGCACGTTTTATTGATTCTGATGACAGTTTATCTGTTAATTACACATAATGGAGTCCTATGGGAATTTTACACGTTTAATAATTCTGAGTCTTAGCGAATACATGCTCTAAGAAGCATGCAGTTAAGACATACGCTGCAGGGATGTGATACTGCACATCAAGGTGCACGGTGCTGAAAGCAGAGAAACGCAAAAATATCTCTCTTAGGGAAAAAGGCTACAACATTTTAAAAAAGATGACAGGGAAATATTACCTCTAGCAAAATTTAGTTCTAATTAATGTGAGACCATTCCCCAAATCCATACATTTTTGATAGTTTTCTAATACGGCAGTTCTATTAAATAATTCTGTGTCAATAAGAGAAAATCCCTGAATTCTGTGTCCTACAAACAGATGTAATCGATACAGACATGCTAACGCACACATACAAACGTGACTGATGTCTTAAGCATAGTGTCCAGCCACCGGGCTTAATTTGGAATGCAAACTCCAAACAATTTGTCGTCTTTACTCCCGGACTCTCTACCAAGTCCTTGGATATTCACCGTTGTGCTACAGAACACACGATGTGCTACTCCAAATAATTCTTCCGTAAACCATGCACAGTTTGTGCAGAAATTACACATCTTTTCCTCCTCTCCCCAGACCCACAGTGCCAGGGCCAGATTTGCTGGGGAACCAAATAGGAGCATTTTATCAGCAACAAAGGCTTGGCGAGTCAAAGACCGACTGTTCTTGTGAATTTTTTTTTTTACACCATACTGCATAAAGAGACAGGTCTTTCTGGAGAACCTGACTATAAATGTTTAGTTTTTAACCCTGTGCAAGACCGGTCTGATTCTTCCCAGAATCGGTATTTGTAACTGCAACCATGTTTGAGTTTGAAAATAGATGGATGGAGTCCAGACTAATATATTTTTCGCACAGAGATGAAACTTCCCCGAGATCTTTAGCTCTGCAGTTTGGATAGCAATTTGGCCTGCAGCCTTAGGAATATCTATGCTCTACCTATTTCTTACATAGAAACTGAGCGAGGAGGGAAAAGAGGAAGAGAACGCCCCCAGAAAACCCAAGAATGGAAGGTGAATCAAAACCTCCTCTCTGATACAGCTGTTACAGTCCATGCTCTCGCACTTTTCCACTGTGTGGACAACATCTTAAACCAAAGGATCTTATCCCTTCCTTGCAGGGTGATTGTATACCATCCCTCCGGTAAACAGAGCAATTGCTTACAGGGAAAAGTAATAGTAGTAAAGCATTTAATGTATTTGTTGCTGTCTTTGAAATCAATTTAGCAGCTGGGAAGAACGTGACCGGCCAGCTCTCCACTGGCCTAATGCAAGCACTCCGCTGCCAAACAGTGGTTCGTGGAGCAGTTTAGGAAGCTGTGCCTTGGGAAACAGACTTTGTCACAGGAAATGGGGTAAGAAAAAATAGCAGAGAGAGGGGCACTTCCAAACAGCAATTAAGACTTCAAACTGTTCTTTTAAAATGGCGATTTCGCTTAAAAGATTTTAAAATGATTTAATCAAATTACTATGATAATTTAACTTCCCATTTACAGAAAAGATTCAAACTCATTTCAGCTTTACTCGTTCTAGGGTCTGCTAATGTTTAAATGCAAAATCTGTGCTATTTAATTAGACCATGATTCAGCTCGCAGATTGCTCAGGGAAATATTAATCTCTGCAAAGATCTTTCTTCAACTTTTAGCCTTGCAGTCTGGAACTTCCACTTTATTCCCGATATTAAACGAATGTAGATCTTAATCCCTCAGGCGTAAGCCTTTGAAAATAAGGAAAATGGCTGAAAATGCTGAACTAGCCAAGGGGAAAAGAGCAGGAAAAATAAAAGAGAAATCTTTTCAGTAACTACAGACTGGCAGATGTAGAAGTGAATTCAGAGCAGGTTAACGTATTGCTGATAAACCCAATCCTCACTAGTAAGAGAGGGCAATGTCAACAAGAACCACCGTAATTTAAGGAAACGCTGAGTCTGTGTGACAATCCAGAAATAAAGAAATAATTCCACAGACAATATGAAATTGAATTATAAGTTAGGTACAAAGATTTTTGAATGTTCTTCCTATACCAAGAAAAACCCTAGTAATGATATTTTCTTTTTTTTTTTTTAAAGTGGCTTTATAGACAGTCTGAACAATTTACAATTTCATCCTACACAGGTAATATCCAGGAGAAACCTATACCCAGATGTAATACACTTAAAAATCAGTGCCTATATAAAGAATGAAATTAAACAGCGTAATTTGAAAGTCTTGCCATCTGAAAGCAAGCAGGATTTGATCTTAAATGCCCTGGCAAAAAAAGGATCCCAGGCTGGTGAAACTGAAGAGCTCAACAGACAAACACAAGACTTGTTGATACAACGTGCTGCTGAGAACATGGGATTTCAGTCTAGAAGGGGGAAAAGTTGTTACTGATCAGTGCTGCAACAGGAGAGAGCGAGATCAACAAATAAGGACATGGACTCACTGAGCTCTGCTTTGAGAATCTCGTTTTATCCTTGCAAATGCTTTGTTTCACCATCGCAGGATGGGAAAATAGAACTGTACCTCTTCCGATCAGCCAACTGATTGTGCAGAAATGGGAGAAAACTAGAATTCTCGTCCAAGAAAAACACCACAAGGTCCAGAAATTCAGATTACAATCTACCTGGTTTAAAATTTAAGCTTCATCTTAAATGCAGCAACTAAACATCCAGCCACCCAGGAATTATTTAGAACACACCGCAAAGGGTGACAACTAGCTGAAGATTGGAAAGCATCTGAGCTGAGGGCAAGGAGACCTCTCAAAATACCGCTCTGAGGAAAGTTGAAGGCTGGCATGTATGGATTTTGTATATAACATCACTAGGAAGCAGTAGAAACCCAGGGGTCTCAAATGAAGTATTTCTTCCTGTCAGAAAATTCAGGCAGCATAAAGGAAGAAATTATTACAGTGAATCAAGCAGCAGGGAGTATGCAGCAGCGAACGCACACGTTAAGATGCTGATAAAGCACATCAGAGAGGCAAATATCAACAAGTACTTGAAAGACAGCAATCGCTGTGATGTTTGTGATTCCGTAGAGCTGAGCAGTTCACAAACCCAAACCAGATAAATCAGTTTAGAAAGCTGTAGGATCTTGGAAGAACTGGATGGGATGAAGAGTAAGAACAGCAGGCAAAACAGTTTTTGCTTTACGTAAAGACAACAAAATCCTAATCTGGATTATGTCTCAAATAAGAGGAATTTATTATCTGGATTGTATTGCCAATCCAAAACCCCCACAAAAACTGCCACAGTGTTTATTGAGGGGCGAACTGTTCTCAGAATTACAGAACCCCTTCCTCCCCTGCCTGAAACGTATGCCAGATCTACACAGGGAAACTTGCATTTTTGCAAAGTGCTTGCCCACATTGTGTTTCCATACCACTTTTATGAGAAACACAACACAGTGCCATTTTGAAAAGTATACTGCTTAAGATAGAAGCCCATGGAAATTGTCGATAGCACATCACATTAGGTTCTTGGTTCCCTCACCCAGCAAGAATTCCCATCCTTTTCCAGTCTAGAACTGAAATTGCCCCAGGTACTTACTTTGGTCCTCCCTGTGTAGGGTCAACAAATATACTTAATTTTGACCACCTATTTGCCTGTCTTTCCTGAACAGAACTATTTGCTGGCGTCTGCATGGTTAGGCTACGAGACAAGCACATAGACAAACAGAGTATTTTCCCTTGCAAAAGAGTACGGTAAAAATGATCTGACATCTGGATTATTCTATTGGAAGCAACACTTCAATCAGAATATATTTTGGCAGTTAAAGAGGAATAAATTGAGACTTCCTTGCCCACAGGAATTACAGGCAGTGGGAACCAAAAAATGAAACACAGGCTTGTATTATTGATTTTAGTGAACAAGGTCTTAGTCTGGATTGCACTGGTTTGGCCTACTTTTAAGGACAGACATGAAAACTGAAGCCTTGAAACAGTTTTTTAAAACACAGTAGGAAATGAAGATGTAATAAGAAAAGGAATTACTTCACAGAACATGCCTATTTATTTCAGGGTTTAACTGGATTAGCAGTGAACTAAAAGCACAGGCATAAGGTAAGTTAAAACATAGTAAACCACCTTGTTTTTATTCCTGAAATGGCTTACTTTCCACTAGGATAGGTAGTGAGGGCAATAAATAAAGGAATATTTCCACAATGCAGGACAAATTGCATACTATGAACTGGTTCAAGTACCTGCTCAATAAGGCTACTAAAACTCTGGAAAAGGGGAATTCAAATAATAGAGCTGGAGGGTAAGATACCAACTGAAAGAAAATGTTGAATGAATGCTTCAAAATCCTTTTTATCCGCTACAAGATATAAGTAATTGCCATAACTACCATTGAGAGCCACCGGTTTAGCGCTGTGGAAAAGCAGGATGAGTAACAGTGAAGACTAGCAATTGCATTGGTGACACAGCGGTTCGTACCGTTGCCTTCCTACCCAGAAAATCCGCCTGTCAGCGCAGAGCTGGCCCTTGGCAGACGCAGCACAGCGCTCCCCTTACGGTCCTGCCCCAGCAGTAAGGAACCCGGGGCTCTGTCCTTCCACCTGCCGCTGGGCTGGCCTCGCTGCTTGCCCTTCGTGAGTCTCAGGCTGCTAACATGTAAATAATATCTACCTATTTCATAACTAAGTGAGGAATATCTCAAAGTTACTCAGTTACTAGACCAGAAAAAGAAAAAAAAATAACTCACTTTGCTACCATTTGCTTAATGCTTAATGCTATCATTAAGCAAATGGTAGCAGAGTTGTTTTTTTTCTCTAAGAATTGCGGGTGCCATCTATTTGATTACATGAAAATGGAATATGAGGAAGAAACTGTGTTCAAGCAACACAAAAACTCAGACTATAGTAGCAACTTCCTTTTCCAAAAATTTGTTTCTATGCTGTACCGCTCTCTCTACAAAATTACATGAAAGTGTTAACAGACCTTGCTATTTATATTTGGCAAAGTAAACATTGGTAACACAGGTGTGTATATCTATTTTATATATGCCTATTCACGATAGATACATTTTAATCATGAATTCTAACACTAACAAGATGACTAAATAAAATAAAGTGAAAAAATTGACATTATTAGAGACTAAATATGGTATGTTGTGACAAAAGACAAGCCACAGTCTATACTGGCAATAAAGATGATGTCCTGTGGAATAGGTGATTTATAGGATTCTACCAATTAATTTTTATTAGGATAATATTATTTAACGGTGATAGCCTAGTGCTCTTGAGTACACTTTTTTGGTGGCTGGAAAGCTAAATAAGTTGTAAGAACGAATTAATTTTTTTACCAGGATAGATGATCGTGTAACTTTACTGGCATCAATGTTGATCTGTGCTTCATTATGCTAAAATGTACAAGGTACTTCTTGGTTCTCACTCTTTCAGTACTGAAAGGGTGCTGGTTTTTTTTAGGCGAGTTAATAAGGGCGACCAGAAGTTGTGATGGTGAGCAGAGGTCCTTTTCTCTTTCTGGTGGTACAGGCTAGACAGCAGGTATTAGCATTTAAGATTAAATTTTCAACAGTGCACAGGGTTATACTTTTAAGTGCCTAGCATCCACATTTGGGTCAGATTTTTCAAGATGCCAGCAGCCTATTAAGCAGATACACACGGATCAGATTTTCAAATGTGCTAATGTACTTTGACACTCTAGCTCCGTATGTTAGGTCTTGGATGGGAACTGGGCTTCTCTTAAAAAATCTGGTCTTAGTTGTGACTCCTAAGCTTTTCTGCAACATTTGGCCTGAAGGCACAATTTAGTCCTTACTGATTAGGCAATTTCAAAAAACTGCTCACCTGCGACTCCCTGTTTAGTATTACCTAATCGATACAGGAAAGCATTTTCTAATACAAAAGAGACGAGCAGGTCATCTTTTATGTGTTGGAGTGTTCACGTGTGCGTGTGCGCACTTGTGTACACTTCAAACGTATTTTATAAATATTTCACCTTCCCTTACACAAGAGGAAGTAATTGGTACATGCATGTTTTGGAAACCATTCAAAGTTGATTTTCTGCGTGGGTAAACAAAGTGCTCATTGGTGCCAGCCTGCTTCATTTGGGCGGCGTGAGGTGGAACGCAGGGCAGTTGCATCCTGCAGCTTCAAGGTACCTACTTGCTTTTGTGTAGAGAAGGTAGAGAAAGACGGAAGGAACTCATGATACGGACAGGACAAGGGCAACGCCGTGGTGAGAAGGACTTCTCTGGAGTTCAAGCATAAAGGCTGTATTAATTACTATTGAATCAATGCAGATGTTTAAAACTAACCTGGTAAATTCCATATTAAGCACTACAAGTTAAACGTAACTGTTGAAATCATGCCTGTGTAGACTTTAACATACACAGGACTGAAAGGTCTATGCAACATTTGTGCTCTTATATATGTATTTAAACGTTTCAGATGCTATATGCACTCCGTTTGAAATCAGTGCCAATCTACAAGGTTGCTACTTCTTGCGTTTCTGGAAATTTATAGAAGCAGCGTGGCACTGGCCAACCCTGCAAAGGGATCATTTGATAATGGCTGCCAGAGAATCTCCCCAAGAAACGGCTCCTCCTCCCCACCTTTTAGAAACCAAAAGGCAGGATTATCTCAGATCGAGTACTGCGCAAGTGGACTCCGTAGGCCTGAAGAAAAGTTAGCAGTTGGGGTGTTTTAACGCTCACGATACTGAGATTTGTTGGCCTAAACAAAGCTGGTGGTATTTATTCAAACAAAATACAATCAATATGGAGACAATCTACAATTTCTTTTTCTGCTTCTATACACCAGCAGAGAAAGTGTTACGCCACTGTATCATAAATCACTAACACAGACACAGAGCCGTAAAACCATCTTTGTCTACTGTTTACAGTAGAGTCAACCTGGGAATCTTTCTAGACAGTGCGGATATGGCAAAAACGTCTGAAATGCCTAATATTTCTTATTACACTTCATCCATTCTCTCTACAGCTATAAAAAGGCTAATCTATTTTAAACCAGAAAAATAAATAGTGGAAGTTTTGGAAGAAAGCAGATGTAGCAACAAAATCTATTAAAATGTGAATTGCTAACTGACTGATTTTATAATGGCATTTTATTTCTTTTTTTCAGATATAGCTGCATTTACATTAATCAAGTTCACAGTTATGTGAAAATAAGCTATTTCTGGTTTTGTCTATAAAAAAAGACAAAAACTTTAATTTTACTTTAATTTTAATTTTACTTTTATTTTGGCAGCATTTGTAAATTAAAACACTAGGGGTCTGATACTCTTTGGTGGGCTGCAATTCTGCAGGTGTTATTTTACACCTACAGGTTAGTGTAGCTACAAGCTGACAGAAGTTTGGTATCCGCTGCATGTACAACCCGAAGCTGGAATGTTGAATGTCAGTAGTCAAAACATTCTGTTGAAAGAGAAGTCAAATGGCTGGGCTGCTTTTCAACTCCTCCTTGCAACAGTTTGATTTTAAAACAGCAATTTTATTTCTTTTAAGATGAGGGACGGAAATGTTTTCACCTAAATGTGCCCTGAATTTTAGCATGCTGACCTGTATTTATCTCTGACATTATCCTGGTTGTAATTCCCAGCGAAGTTAATGACGCTACAGATGATTTTGGATACACTCTATGCACAACGTATGACTAAACCTTTTTTGGCACCAGTATCTTTTATTATTACTTAAACACTGCATGTCTTTTTTTAGGGGGAAAAAAAAAAGGTGCGAGTGGTATTTAACACCACATCGCTCTATTCTAGCCCCTTACACTTTTTATCAAGTAAACTATAGAAATATTTCTAATTCAGTCTTTGGATTACAGAATCAAAATAAATACAAAAAAACTTTTGAATTTACTCCTAATTCCAGATAACTTTCTTGCTCTGTTCAGCGAGCATGACCAATTTTGAGAAAAATCCTTCTTGCAGCTGCAAAGCATCCTCAAGTGTCTATTTACAATGGTCAAAAATTATACATAAATCTTCAATTAAAAATAATTTTGATCTTTGAGAGGCATTTCAGCATTTTGTTTATTCTGGAAATAAGGTAATATTCTAAAACTAAGGGCAGAGTTAGTGGGGTGGAGAATATTTTACAAAGAAACTAATAAGCATTTTGGCTTTGCGCATTTTTGAATTATATTTCCAATTAAAAATGCAGAGGGCTAAATCACATTACAAAGACAAATAGGAAAGTACAACTTCATTGTTGAAAACAATTTCCCTCCTATCAATCTGAGGATTCATGCATCAATATTGTAGATGAACTGTTAATTACAAAATCAATTAAAAAATTATTTCTAAAAACAGTCACGCGTCCTGGCTCTCAGGGGGGCAATTTGGGCAGAAGGTCTCATCTCACTAGGACCGCGCCAAATCACAAGTCGTCATCCACAAGTAAGCAAAAGCAATCTGGTTTTTCATTTTTCAGCGCGGCTGAGCCCAGCCTGAGATTGATCGTCACATATGGCCCCAGAAAACAAACTGTCAATACCTTGAATGCTGCAGAATTTGAACAAATAGCCGTCCGCCCATTCAAGCCACTCATTGCATCCCATTTAACAGATTTTATTGACAGTTTCCTTCTTGTAATTAAAGGGAAAACTACTGGCCAGCAACCAAGATAAAGTTCAAAGATAGGGTCAAAACAAAAGCAGATGGAGGGGCACGGTGTGACTGTCAATGGAACATAGCATCAGAGCATGTTATTGACACCCAGGTATCTAATGATCGGCACGTCATTAAAGAGGGATCTATCGTGAACTTTATGCAAATGCTAAAAGGGACTTAAGACCACAATAAAGCATTAAGGAGACACAAAAGGAAAAACAACAAAGCACAAACGATTTTTACTTATCTGACAGTATTCACTGCTTCAGCACTTTTAAATTCAAATGCAGAAAAAAAATTCTTTCTGATTTTTTAACCCCTGCTGCACAGGTAATAATTTTTGCAGGAGCATTCTCATAAACACAGAGGATCCGTAAGGTAAGGTGTGGTCCTTGAGATTAAATACGAGTTTCCTCCCTCCTCCCATATCCTGAATTCACGCGATCAAATAAATCAGTAGCTGCCTTTAAAGAGAACGTATCTAGCATATTCTCATGCATCCTTTCTGTTCGTTTTAATTGCAATGATTAGACTTGCCTGGATTATGGAATGGATTTAGGAGAACAACGTCTATATTCATTTGAAAGGATCTTTGCCTGTAAAATACTCTCCAAATCATACAGTGCAGTATTCTCCACTCCCTTAGGAACGTACTCCACAACTACTTAGAACCAGAAAGCTCTTCTTAGTTTGAACTACTTCATGTGTTGCCTTATAGGCTAAGGTCTGATTAGCAATTTCTTATTCTAAAACCGTGTTTAAAACAAGCATGCAGAAAGTATTATGGAGAGAGAAAAAAAAGTGACATATTAAAAATGTAGCAACTGTCATGCCACTCTGCCAACCTGAATTAGCAAGTGCTATAGCTTTGAGGGTGACAAACTCTTCTTTCTCCAGCTTCATGCTCTTGTATTTCTTTACCAGCTGCAGTATGGCATTGTTAAGGTCAAGAAGGCCTGCCAATTTGGATTGGTCTTCATCCATAATATAATCTTCAGCATATACGAGCTCATCCTCAAAAGAAAGTGACCGGTATACAACACCAAGAATCAAAATCTCCATCCAAGCACTCTGCAGAAGGCTCATCTGGTCAGCTAGAGACAAAGTGGAGAATCCTGAATAGGAGAAAAATACAGGAAAAATATTAAGCACGTTTGGATTTGTCAGAAATCTGCTCCTCTTTTTGATTTATTTTTATATACATTGTGACAAAACATGTACATACTCTATTATTCTCCCTTCTGCTTTTGTGCCTCTCCTCCCCATCCTACTACAGGAAAGTAAATCAATATAAAATCAAACGTTTTCTAATCAGCGTACGAAGTTATAAACAAGTTGGAAATTGCAGGCTCTTCCTGTAAGAGTCCTATTAATTTGGGGAGTATTGCTGTGATAGTCTGCAGTTTGTATGATGTCTTCTTTGTTCTGAAATATTCATGCTTATTTCTAAAACCTGATGCTGTGAAACAGGGATCTGATGACTCTGTTCATCATTACCATAAACCAAGAAGGGTAATTTAGGAGAGAAAAAAAAACTTCTTTAAAAGGGAAGATTTGATGTTTTAATAGAATTAAGGTGTTTATCACAAAGAGGAAAATTTTCTTTGAACTTTAAACTCAGGGGAAAGAGAAGTAACACCCCCTTCCTCAGAAAAGATGCCAATTACTTCTGTAATGGCTCCCACCTCTACTACACTTGTTGAAGTAACAGGGTGGCATATTGAAGTGCCAACTGAATAGCAGTCACAGCATCCTTTTTCTGAAGGCAACTAAAAATTTAATAAATGCCTCTTAATGAATTTAACTTGTGCTCTTTTCTTTTTTTCCTGCTGCCTTTCCTAATGGGATCACTAAGGGCAAACATCTTTACTGTCTTACCTTTTCAGACTCTTGTTTACAGTACCTGTTAATTTATTATATCAAACTGCTAATATCCCAATCACATTAGGAGCTACAAAGCAATATGGGAGAGGAAGTGATTTTCCTGGCCTGTTGGTGAAATGCAGTAGTTTGCCAGTTGGCACCATCAACCCCAAGTACTTAATAAAATCATCAAAGGGGATTAGTCAAGCTTTTCTTAAAGGGTCTTAAGACATGTCTGAGGCTTTCCTTTAGTTGTTTATGGAGCTGCTTACATGTCCTTTGACAGGGTTCCCGCCGTAAGAACATTCTTTTTGGCGTTCGATTACACTTAAATGCATTCTTCTGTTTTGAAAGTCGAGAGTTACAGTCAAGCAGGAATATATCATAAACTAGCAAATCTGCAAGGCATCTACTCCAAACAAGATTTTCTCTATAAGCACTAAGCAGCAAAACTAATACAATAAAAAAGAAAACCCCACATCCAAACCACCAGGCATCCATAAAAAATGAAACATAAAACTGGCTGCATGCTCGCTCGCTCTCATTTTTCTCCCCCTCCTTATTTGTTTTCATTTTCTCTTAGTGTCTTTTGAGTCTTGTGATAGAACTGTAGCTCTCTGCCTCCAAAAAAACCTAACAAAACTGAGCCAACAACAACAGGAAACCCTTGAAGAGGTGTCAATGGAAAATAACACATCTACGATTAAAATAAGAGGGAAATGGAGAAGAAATAATCATTTGAAAGGTTATAGGGAGGAATTCATGATTTCAATTAGCTTCAACATTTCTGTTCCTTCCCGTCTTTCAAGAACCAGTTTTTCTGCAGTAGCAGATGGACAGAGAACGTAGCCTGCAGCACCGTCCTGTGACAGCCCCATTCTCCCTCCCAGACACTGCTGTTAGTAAATAGATTTACACATTCTCCAATCTCCACACATCTTTCTGCCGAATAATTAAAAGCAGGATGATTAGTTTATTGAGTGGAAGGAGGAACTTTTTTATTGAGGTCCATCCACGATTTTATCAGGGCCAGCACTTTTACGGTTGTCATGAGGGTGCAGGCATCCAATTTTTCTTATCTGCCTGATTAATACAAACGCTGTTTCAGGACGCATTAATTAACAGATACAAATCTACGTTCTCATGGAAGGATCAATACAGAGAAGAAAAGAGGCATCAATGTGAATTTAGTGCTGATGATGGAGAAGGCACTCTATTGACATTTACGTGCATAGAAACTTTAAAGTTGCAGTGGAGCCCTTTTGTCCCTGGGATTTACAAATTAACAATTTTTCAGGTATAACAATGTTTCACACACTTCTGAGGAGTTTAATTAAGCAAAAAGCAATAAAATCAGTTTTGATTAAAAAAAGTTTAACCTGCAATTTCTCTCTATCCTTTTTTTTCCCTGAAAACTCCCGACTTCCTTCTTTTATTTACTTATCTATTTTTGTACAGGTTTGTTGGGGTTTTTTTTAAATAAATAATGCTATATTTCAATAACATTTATTGTGTGCCACAGTCAAAGGAAATTACATGTGCCCTGTGAGAGGGAAAAATGGGATGTTTCCTGTAATTTATTGTACTGCACTCTTGAAAAAACTGCATTCTGGTGCAGTAAATATACTAATTGTTTTTATATGACACATAAAAAATCAAAAGAAATTTTTTACATTATAGAAAAACTGGCAAATATAAACCACACTGTTCTGCTCTCCAATAATAAATCAAATAAACATGATTATTTTCTTCCTGATCGAAGTAACTTCCCCTTGAAAGCCTGCTCAGTGAAAGCATGTTTTAACTTTTAAAGGCATCCCTCGTGGGAATGTAAAGCTGCATCAAGTTGCAATTAATCTGGTTTTGTTTTGTTTCGTTTTTTCAGAAAACGTGAAAGCATCCAGCACGTCTCTTGTATCACACCAACGCCCTTTTAGATGTTCAGCAAGTCCCAGTTAAAAGAATAGATTACACAGGCATATGTATTTACATACAGAGATTTATTTTTAATTGTTTGGAGGAGGTTATACTCATTTCATGCCAAACTGTGCTCTGATTCTCTTGAGCTTTTGTTATATGAATCCCCTAGATCAACCACAGTCTGTGACAAGTGGACACGTTCTATTTTAAAATGTAACTATTTTCAAAAAAGTCTCCAAATTAGACGAAATACGCTTCCAGCTTTCTGGACCGGTGGTAGCCTCCCCCATCACAACTGTAAGCTCTTCCCAACCGCCCTGAGATGCTGCACGACGGTGTGGTTTTGAATTTTGTCATGCATTGTGTGGCTCCGTAATCCTTCAGAGTCTTGCAGGTCAATGTTTTAAATGTAGAACTGCATAATGGCTTTTTAAAATACAATGTTGTGTACCTTTTTCCCCTTTAGCGTGTACCATATTGGTGACAACTTTGATCTCTTTCCATCTCCCTCCCCAAGTCAATGCCATTTAATGTATCTCATGCATTTGCTAGCAGAATGACTCTGTACCTTGACCTGCAGTTAAATAGCATGTTTATCTGTGATACAGCGCACTCCAAATAAACCAGATGACAGTTTGCAATAACGTCATTTGGAAGGATTGAAAGGCTTCTCAAGAGTCAGGTACCCCTGAGGTAAGAAGCTTGAAGGAAGCATGTTTTGTGCCAATCCTCCTGCCATCTTCTACTAGACGCTCATGTGCTTGACAATGATGCCAGGGGCACTTGTCAAGATTTTTTTTTTTCTTTTTGCCTAGCAAACTGATGCACTTTGCAGTCAACTTACAAAAAAGGCTAAGCATTTGAAAGTGTGAAGGGCAAAAAATATCTGACGGCTAGTCTTCAAAAATACACTTTCATTTCAGAAAGCATAAATGTTTATTTCCCGAGCTGAGTGTTGACAGAAATAGGCTGCAGCGCAGGCATCTGAATTTAACCCCTGGTAGGCATTCTTTTCAGTGCGGTTTTTATGGGGCTGAATGCAAGCATTGTAAATCTACAGGGTGTCTCGTAATATCAGTTAACAATAGCATTGATTTGCTGGTTACAGATTTTCTTCCTTCCCTTTTTTCTTTCTTTCTCCTCCTTTCAGGGACTGTAGTGTTTCTTCAGCTAAAAATAGATACTTTTCTACAAACAGCGTATCACACTCAAATTGTAATTATGCCGTAATGACTCACAGAGATCACCGAGCGTGGATTGAGAAAAGGTTGATTGAGCAACCGAACATATGCTTGTTTTTTTTTTCCTTTCACATACCAGTAAACCCAAAGCTCAAAGGAAGCAGAAATAAATAGGTAAAAAGGCCTTAGCATTTTTATTATAGGAACAACCGGTGGCGAGCTGACCGCGCTCTGCAGCGCCCAGCACTCCAAGCCAGCTCCAAACACGGTTTGCAGTCTCTTAGACAGGGCTGTTTAAACCACAGATCTTTTCAAATATCAGCACATGCACCACTTGCTCTCTATTTCACATTGCACACAGCTCCATGCTAAGCAGGGTAAATCTTTTATATTCCTGAAGACCCTTTCCTCTACTTCATTAAGATGGACTTCATGGACACTAACTCACTAGGGGCTAGAGTGAAGCAGCTGCAGATGGTCAAGTGCCAAAGTAAGATCTGTGCCTTGCACACAGCACTCCGAGAACTATTGGACAAAAAAAAAGACAGTGGCTGGACTTATCCCTACCATTATTTTCAGCCTTAAACATTTGATGCGATGCCTAAATCAGGCTACTCTGACTCGAATCCTAGTTTATTTCACTTTGCAGGGAATGAACTTCCCTTCCTCTCTGTTCCGTGTTTAGAAATCCGAATATTTGATCAAACCAGGTATGAAATTGCTGGCAAATCTGGGAGTTGCTCGCTTTTTCTGATAATCGCCTCCCATTTATCTTACCAGTTGCTTTTGTGATTGTTAGTTTTATGAGTAAAATATTTCTCTTGCTTGCCCTGGTTTGTACTTCAAATACCTTCATTTACATGTTTTATAATCAAAGCCGTGCTTGAAAATGACATGTTCACTAGTGTGTTGCAGATCCAATATATTTACACAGTTGAAATATCAAGAGTTGGATTTTTAAATTATTTACACTTAATTTTGATGGATTTACTTCCTTCTAAATGTTTTATGGGTGCTGATGTCTCCAGCACAATTTCCTTATTTCAAAAATGATGTATAGTCACCACTGTCAAAAGAACAAACTGCTATTGTAAACACTTTTTAAAAAAACTTTTCTTTCAGCCCAGATTACTTTATTTAGAGAGTGCGTGGCCTCACGATCAAATGACAAACAGTGGGCCAAAGGCTTATCCCAGCTGCACGGAAGGGAATGTAAAGAAACTCCACTGCATTTCAAGATCAGACTCGGGCCCAGTGCGCTCTCGGACGTACAGCTGTCACTCTGCCCTCCTCTCCCTTCCTGGCACGCACTCAACGCTTGCCCGGATCCATCATACAACTTCAGCTGGCTTCCAGGGCTGTAAACAAAGGCCAGGGAAATTTCTGCTAGGGCTAGATGATGTTTTCTAGACGCGATCACAGTATTTGCTGAAGGAAACCTTCGTAGCCTGACTGCCACTTACTGTTATTCTCTCAGAAATCCAAGGAAGAGGATGGCATGCTTCATTTTTTTAGGGTACATCTAGAGCTGAATCTCCCACATAGATCTGAATTAAGAGATCCTTTTTATTATATTAATCCAAGAAAAAATGGATTTAATTGCATTTCAAAATACTCTGTAGTCTAAAAATATATATCAAGACCCACAAACATTTCAGCGGTTATGAAAACCATTAAACAGAAGGAGAGCGCTCTCACTAATCACCAAACATATTTCACAGATTATGGATGAAATTTGGTGAAAGCTGGAACAGAAACAGATACAACTCATTATGCCGGGGTGAACCCATTATTTCAGGTTTTCTTTTTTTTTTTCCCCCCCATACCCATTTGCTCATGGAGCCCCCGGTCAAAGGGCTAATAACTGCACGTGACACCATAGCAAGCTGAAATTTAAGTATGACTGAGGATTTTCATGTGAAAGGTGTCAGCTCACGAAACAAAAAGCACAAGTATTTGCCCAAACTTGAAAATCAAAAATCAAGTCCCAAAGCACAAACGACAATTGACCAGAAATACAGCCAACGGCTCAACTTACGCTGGATTCAGCTTCCAAGCTACTTAGAACTGATGTGCTACAATTAAGGGTATGTTTAGAAATTAGTTTCATCCAACAACTTTCGCACAGTAAAACCACCGCCTCTTCCGAGAGACGCTTTGCTATATAGCATCTCCTTCTGCCCCTATAGCAGAGCACTGCAAAAGCAGCACCGGGGCTCTGTTGTGAGCGGCACTCTCTGCGCTACGAGTTGTGACTGCCATCTGTTAGCTGTACGGCTGCGGGAGAGGGAAGATCAGATTGCATATGCAGAGGTGCCCAAGAATTACTCTTGAGTCAAAAAGTAAAATGCATTCGGAGAGTGCTGGGATGTCTTCAGCCAAGCCTGTGTACTTTCTCGGGTTTTATTTAAGCGTGTTTGTATTCCTAATTCTTGCTGTCCAAGTTCTTATAAAATATACTTTTTTTAAAAATATTTTATAACACGAAAAAATGCCTATGATAAGCACTTTTTCACTAACACCTACCAGTAAGACGGGAAATGCCACACAGAGCTCTAAGAAACCCAGGGCTTTTATCACAACGCTACTTTCATCTCACTGAAACAACAGCAGAGAGATGGCACGGCAATAAAAATGCATTCACACTGCATGTCCCTCTCAATCCATTACGAACAATGGATTCTCACTAAGCAAATAGTCGCTTGTCAGAAGTATTTGCAACACTGGATTCATTCAGCAGGACTAAGTAAGTGAAGTTCACAGCAATTTAAAAGCAGCAAATTAGACATTTACAAACAGTGAAGATGCTGCTTGTCTAGCGTGACCTTTCACTCAAGCTATACAAAAAGATGTTAATGTAATTTAAATACCAGTTAGAAATATTTCTGGTTTGTCTTTTACCCTGTGAAACCTTACACGATAATACTAAAACCGAGCAACTTAAGCTTGTCATTTCTTCCCAGGGTAAGATGCATATAGTGAGATGTAACTCACTATAGTTCAAATTGATTTCAGTACTTAAATCAGAGACACTCCTCTATAACCACCCAAATATTTCTACGCAGCTACTTTTAAATTTCTTACTTCTAGTTACAGCACAAGTTTTGTGAGCTGTTTGTTTAGCAATAGTAATGGAAAGGAGCTGGAAAATGTGACTGGTTAAGAATGCCTCCCTGACTTCACACAACCCCCTTCAGTTGCTAATACTCTGCAGTGAAACATTAAAGATGAAAAAACCTGGTGAGTCACCCTTGCTCCAGGACAGATTTGGTAAGACCTCTGTGTATGGAGTACTTTATAATGGCACTTCTAGAAACATGTGGTTTGAAGTACTGTACTCTTTATTTCCATTAATTTTCATTTCACACCTTATTATTTCAGTATTCACCAAGAAAAAGGAAAATATAAGACAATAGATTTAAACAGATTAATACTTGATCTTCCCTTTGGGCTGGTTTTACCACTGGCACTCCCACAATTTTAAACAGCTTTACTCCAAACTCATACCAACCTTATATTAAAAAGAAGCCAGGCCAAACACTTATGTTCTGATTTATCACTAGATGCTCTAAGAACAGAGGAAGACCTGATAAGTAGTAAACTGCTTTTTTTTTTTTTCTCTATGTTAGACAGTTGGCACTCCTTGTGCATTAGCTTCTCTGCAGTGAGGTTTTGAATTCGAAGATATGGACAATGGAAAAGTTTCAAAATTCAGACTAGCAGTCCGATATGGCCCAATGTAGCTCTGTAGGTCTCCTTAAGGTCAGCAATATAAACTTGCAGATTCCCGAGGGTAATCTTTCTAATGCACTACATATGTGATATGATCTGCTTATTTAAAGTTAGCTCTTGCAGTTCTTTAAATTGTAACCTTTGAACATGGTTTGGTTAGACTACAGGGGGGTTTTTTTTGCCCTCTTACTGAAAATAGCAGAGGCAGACAACATGACATGGTGTGCTCCTAAAACCATCTTTGCCCCTAGACTTGAAAAGTCTGCGGCTGGGGTACAGTATTTTATATGAAATCTGCTTTTGAAAATGTCTGGCATATTTTGAGGTATCACCTGTGTGCCCAGACATTTGCATGGGAGAAAATGGAGCAGGATTGTATTTATGACCCTGATTGTTTTCTTTCACTGAGCCTATATAAAAAAAGACCAATCATATTTTCAACATAAATATTGATTTCACACAAGTTTTCCTTCAATCTGTTGTGGACATATGTATTTGAGTATGAGTACACTAAAGCCAGATTTGTGGGTGAAAAAATAAAAACTACATTCTGTCATAAGTAAAGTGACTGTAGATGAAAAACAAGTGTAATGAATAGGGCTGAATCTCTTTCAAACTCCAGTCAAGAAAACGGTAACACAGTTCAGCTTCTAAGAGTCATCACTCTACGTCCATATCCAGTGTGTGGTATGTCTTACCTAGATCCTTCAAAGAGTTCAGCTAGCAGAATCACACATAATTATACAAAGAGAGTCCACCCTTTTCCCTTTTTTTTTATTTTTACTGAACTAAACAAAATTGAAAAAAAGAACACGAACTTGAGAGAGGAACCTAACTAAACCAATAACAACAATCAGCGTTAGTTCAGGCACTGCTCACTTCAATCTTTGTATGCATCAGCCTCCCAACAACTGCACACACAGACTAGGAATATCAAGAAATTAGAGTTCAAGCTTCTTCAGCCTGGTGCACATTAGGCTTCAAACCCAAGTTTGTTGGATTATTTTACATCAGTTTGGTTTTTTTTTTTCCCACAGAAAGGAGGGATTTCTTCTGCATTTAATACGTGCTGCCTTCTACTAATAACCTCCACGGGTCTGCTTTGAGAGCGCTTTTCCTCAAAGAGTGCTGGGTCACTGCTGTTTGCCTTTTGCTCCCCTGGGGAAGCCACCAGTCATTTCCTCACTGAGAGCTGTGGCAATCCCTGCTCCCTCCATCTTTCCATCAGGCAAAGTCAGGTTTCCAGGAATTCCCCAGTCATGTTAATAATATGAATGCAATACTGGAATGTATTAGCATATGGAGACAACCGTGCTTACGATCCAATCAACGTATCTGTGTTAACCCTGTATGTGCTGAGCAAGCTAAAATCTCTTTCCATAGCCAAAGCAAAAACTTCAGGTTGCAAAATTTTGGGTAAATATACCCTTTCGCCCTCTGGCAGGAAAATGACAGCTCAGAACACTGTCCTACACATCTTCCTTCTTCTTCCCAGTTTTTTAAACTTTTCTACTGGTTAGTTGATTTTCTTAATGTGCTGCAGATGCCAAAAAATTCAAATGATGTTTATAGTCTCCCTGGTTTGGGGGAAGAGAGTTACACGTATTCTCCTACATCAACGTGAAATTTCTAGTTTACCTAGTTGAGTGTATATGTACCATTAAGATCATCTCTGGAGGCTGTGTCTTAAGTCTACAACAGTCCACACACAGTAAAAAAAAGAGAGAAAAAAGAAAGAAAAAAAAAAAGGAAGCTGCCTGATTCTAATACACCTAATTAGCCATCGGCAGACTCTTAATTGCATACATTAGGATGATTCCATAGTGGAGATTAATTCTAAATATACCCAAGCAGCTGGTTAAGATGCCATGGATTACAGTGTGGACTGTACTTTTCCACTTAATTAGATATCAAAATTAAGCAGCAACAAGCATTTTGACATAACGGGGATCAAGCCGCCGCTTGGCATCCCAGAGCTGCACTAAAGTGACCGCTAAACAGAGCCGCACAGATGGAGTGATATTAAATGCCGCACTGGAAAGTAATTTCAAATAATAAAATATCAATATTTACATTTTAATTACCCCTACTGAGAGCCGCTCTGTCATTTTCACTATTGCCGACGCAGCAAGGGGTAGTGGAATGACATTGCGGCTCTGACTGCAATGACTATTTTGTTTCCATTAAAGAATGACAAGTGTTTTAGAGGCAGTGACACCCAGTGTGTGAACAAGAATGACAGCAGATCAGAAAATTCCTATTAAGGGAATAAATGACTCAACAAGAGAATTTACTTCAAGCAGCCGGCTCCTCCTTGAAACACATAATCCTTTCTAAATTTTCTGCAGAAAGTTTATTATTAGAAGCGCCTTGGGGAAACCTTAGCTTCTCATAAAATATTTAGAATGATAGGACCTTATATGATGACTGGTCAATTTAAAAACAATAATACTCATTGCTCATCCTATCTAAGAATTATATCATGAGTTTGTATGAATCAAAATAGTTTGAGGGGGGAAAAAAGGCACGTAGTGAAAAAGAGATTCCTTCCCTTAAGACCTGAAAGTTTTGACGGTGCGTGGAGAACGCCAGGGTTATTTTTGCTGTCTTTTCATCAGTTTTACTACCACATTGGCACAGTGAGTACTCCGCACCCCATCTGGATCACAATTTGCTGGCCCTCAGAATTATACCCAGAGACTGATCACAACAGGTAATGTGTACATGCACGGGTTCAGGCCTCCCCTTTCTCCCTGAGTATTCATTGCACATACATAAACACCTTTTCTTTCAGTACGTACATCAGAAACCCGTGAGACACCTTTGCATCACCTTAGGAATCTAATTACTTCTGATCAGGTCTGAGGTCAATCTCATGGAAAATACTATATTACATCTGATACGCTGCATTTACAAAGAAGAAAAGGAAGGAAGAAAAATATCAAAACAGTAAAGAAAAAAAAAGTCTTCCTTGGGGACATCTGTCAAACTGCAGAGATCTTCAAAGAATTTCAATGGCCTCAGACACGAGAAAGTGCGTAAGAGAAAATCCTTGGTCAGTACACCCCAATACACAGCTAAGTGACCCTCCTAAGTCATGGCATGCATTTATTTAATAATGTGCAGAGCTCAACTTCTATAAATGTGACAAATGGCTAGAACAGAACACGGGGGAAAAAAGGCATGAAAATTTTTACAGAACAGAAAAGGAACAGTTTTATGGCAGTGACTATTGCAGGAGTTTTAAAACGAGCTTTGACATTAAGAATTAGCAGTAAAGTACAAAAACGTTACTCTGACATTAGCTGCTTAACTAGTTGATCTTCTTTTTCTTGTCTTTTTTCTTCACTTCTTTTTCTCCCCCCCCCCCCTTTTTTTTTTTAACTCTTCATTTCCTGTATTTTTTCCAAGCACCCCTTGCTTTTAGGACAAGACACTTCCCCATTTCTCAGCCACTAGCACCTTTTAATTTCTGAAAGAGCCACGGTTGAAAATCTTAATTAATTGTTCCATACTGCTTCAGGATCATTATGCAATGTAATAAAGGCCGTGTAATTATGAAATTTTACAGCCATTACCAAGGCTGATGGCTCGTATTTCATCCTCAGCTGGACCCAATGGCTTTTAGCCACTCAGCTCCCCTTTGATGAACTACAGACAGATCTATCAGGCCCAAACAATATCCAGGCAAGGCGGCTATAATAGCTACCTACAGATGAAGCCATAGATAAAGATAAACTATAAATCTACACACAAATGCAGGCACATTGCCTCAGGATGACAGAGGGGAGAGGATGAGACACTTGGGAAAGCTGGCGGCTTGAAGAAAGGCAACCTTCTCTCTCTCTCTCTCTGTTTGGAATTTGTTTGGTTTCTTAAAGATGTAAAACCCTCTCATACTTCTCAAAAAAAATTACATATTTTTTAAGGACTGTGCATTTTTCTATGGAAAGCAAAGGGTCACTTTATCCATCTATTAAATTTGACAAAGGGGATTTATATGGGCAATTCAACTCATCCTCCGAATGAACAATCCTAGTCAACAAGTTTGCAAATCATATTCTTAAAAGTGAATCCAGGTCACTTGCTTCCGAGACTGAAAAAAGCAAAACATCCCTGATTTCTAAATGCATTATCCTGAGCAGATGCACAGAGGTGAAGTTAGATGATAGACTTTCACTGGAGGCAGCACCGGAGATGCAATTTCATGCAACATTGTCCTACATTATTTTATTTTCAGTTTGAAAATGAAAATACTTCTCAAAATTCAGTGTAAGTTAAAGGAACAAGGGGATTAGATACGATCCTGGTAGGTGCCTCACCAGAATGTACTTTATGGAGGTGACCTCCATCAATGTCCTCTTTAAGACACAAGGTCTTCCAAGTATGTATTGTTAGTCCCTCCAGAGTGAGACAAGGCTGGCTAAATGATCTCTAGGTGAGAAAAAGAGATAGAGAGCCGCAGCATCCTGACCAACTCTGAAAGAGTCCAGGGAAGAGTGTGAAAACATCAGCTTGAAAACTGCATCTATTAGTACCCCTTCCAGTAGCCCAAGGTTAGTTGTGAAGCTGGTGTCATGCTCGTGGCTGAGGCTAAAAACACCTCAGAAGACAAGAAAAGTTAAAAGGAAAATATCAACAGTACTCTCTGATTTCCAGTATTAACGACAGAATGGCTCAGCCCTTTCCAAAGAAAGTATGACAGATTTAAAGGAGGTTCAGAGAAAGTAAAGCAGAACAACGTACCTGGGAAAATTCTTATGAAAAGAGACTCAGAAAGCAGGTATTGTTTTCCTCAAAATAGTGATGTATGAGAGAATGCAGTTGTCATGGTTTAACCCCAGCGGGCAACTAAGCACCACACAGCCGCTCGCTCACTCCCCCCTCCAGCAGGATGGGGGGGAGCCAATGGGAGTATTAACGACAGAATGGCTCAGCCCTTTCCAAAGAAAGTATGACAGATTTAAAGGAGGTTCAGAGAAAGTAAAGCAGAACAACGTACCTGGGAAAATTCTTATGAAAAGAGACTCAGAAAGCAGGTATTGTTTTCCTCAAAATAGTGATGTATGAGAGAATGCAGTTGTCATGGTTTAACCCCAGCGGGCAACTAAGCACCACACAGCCGCTCGCTCACTCCCCCCTCCAGCAGGATGGGGGGAAGACAATGGGAAGAGTAAAAGGGAGAAAACTCGTGGGTTGACATAAGAACAGTTTAATAGGTAAAGCAAAAGCCGCGCACACAAGGAATTCATTCCCTACTTCCCCTCGGCAGGAGGGTGTTCAGCCATCTCCAGGAAAGCAGGGCTCCATCACGCATAACCATTACTTGGGAAGACGACAAACGCTGTCACTCCAAACGTCCCCCCCTCCCTTCTTCTCCCCCCAGCTTTATATGCTGAGCATGACGTCATATGGTGTGGAATATCCCTTTGGTCAGTTGGGGTCAGCTGTCCCGGCTCTGTCCCCTCCCAACTTCTTGTGCACCCCCAGCCTGCTCGCTGGCGGGGTGGTGTGAGAAGCAGAAAAGGCCTTGACTCTGTGTCAGCACTGCTCAGCAATAACGAAAACATCCCTGTGTTATCAACACTGTTTCCAGCACAAATCCAAAAAACATAGCCATTCTAGCTAGTATGGAGAAAATTAACTCTACCCCAGCCAAAACCAGCACAGCAGTAAAAGTATATATAAATTAATGGTATAAAAAAATAGGTCTAAGGTTTTATTCTCCTTGTCTCATAACACAGACCAAGCGCCATTACAGTGAAACGCAGGAAATTCAAAATGGAAGGAAGGAGGGAAACTCTTCATTCACAGAGTAGCCGGACTGGGGAACTACTTGCCAAAGGATGTCACTGAAGCCCAGAACTTAGAGAGGGAGCTGATGCTTACATCGACAACCAGAATAGCTCCAGGTATAATACTCCAAATCCAAATTAAAAGGACAAGGACATTTTTCTTCCTTATTTAGTCTAATCTCTAAGCATAAGGAATTAGAAAAAGTTTTCCTGAGGCTTCTGCCTACTATGGGGTCCATGTCTCTTCCCCCGAGGCTGATCACTGCTGAAGACAGTAGACTGTATGTTGATGACCTAGCATTCAGTTTCTAGTTTCCTAAAACTGAAGCCTCAGAATTTGGGCTGCCTTTCTTTGAGGTGTTTGGAGCCTACTCCTACAATTAGAGTTCAGAACAGAAGAGCTTTGAGAGATGTGCCCCAGGCAAAGAATTTCAAAATCACAGCAACTGAGCTCTCACTCTGGAGCTGCTACTGTAGATAGATGAAAATAATGGATACGGAAAAGCCACGGTGTTATCATATACATAAAAGCAGCCAGGTAAATGTATAAGTGTGTGTTTGCATAGGCCTGTGTACGCATGCGTTTGTACTAAGCAAACTCAGGGTATTCTAAAAGCTACCGAAATGAATAAGGCTCACCTGCTCATTAACTTGTATTCTTTGGTTATTAAAGATTTTTTTTTTTTTAATATAAAAAGCTGTCTTGCTGAAGGACAAAATAATAATGTAATCACCCAGGTCAGATCAGAGAAGTATTTCCTGAAACAGGGAACAGAGTCACAAAGGGTCACTGGTCAACAAAGCTGTAACTGAAGACAGGCAAGGGAAGGTGTGATTCTGGTTCCTCCAGCATAATGCTGAGGATGCTTGATATACGGTCTTTTAAGGACCAGTATCTGCTCTTAACATGCTTTATTGAAACTGCATGTATGGCAGGTATTCACTGTAGATGGTGTGAATTGATCTATTCCTTGCAGCGTATGTGGAAGCATCATAAACATTCTTAATGGGGGGGGGGAACCAACAAACCCAAATCGAAAGGTTTAAGCATATACAGTACATGAGAACATCTAAAATACTAGACTATACAGATACCGCTAGACTCTGATTCCTGGACAGCATTTTAAATTGCCTTCTTATGCTCTAATAAGTTACCAGAATTCAGTGAAGACCTCAGCTGAAGCATGGACTATGAAAATTGAGAAGACTGGATGTAGGCAAAAAAACTGGCAGATCCTTTACCTCCTCCACTTCCCATCCAGTTGACTCATATTCAGCCAAATTAACATCAACCTCATGGATAAGCTCCGTAGCTTTACCTCTTTTTATCCTCCCAATCACTTATATCAGTAGGATGAAAAGCAGATACAAATGTACTCAGCAGGAGCATTTTTCAGAGCAAAAACTTCAAGTAAAAAGTAAATGCAAAGATGTTATTTCTATCAGAGGTAATAGGTTTGCTATCTCAGTCTAATAAAAATAATGATAATGTGAGAAAACACATATATACCACCCTACAATTTTTACTCTACAACAGAACTGCATGAATTTTTACTCACTTTGGTGAATGTCCAGTCTGTCAGAGAACGCATATCAGTATTCCATAATGTAAGATTACTGATATGATTTTAATAAAGTACAGCAAAGAATTATATGCTGGTTAGAAAGTTAGGCTGTTAATTTGTGGTTTACTGCAAACTGCCTTGAAACAGAACTGGCTCAGGCATAGTGAGACAAAGTTTATTTTTGCCAAGTATGGATTACTGCAAAAGGAAAAGGGAATCAGCCATTACATATTTTGTGAAAGACTTTCATTTCAGTATTGGGCTTAAAACATTTTCCTTCTTCAACTGATCCTTTCCCCACCCCCCTCCCCCCCATTTAATAAACGGTTACATGCAGCTTACCTATCAGTATACAGTGTTTTTAAGAAACCTGTTTTAGAGAACATGTAATGGAGTTTTTGCTAAGTCTCTAAAAAACCTGACTGCAATAAGCCCATACTCGGACACAGAGAAAGATATTAGCATAAGTACAGACCAAAAATGGAAGAGAAATGGGGGTATAATTGTATGTATCTCTTTTGAGATTCACCAAATGTGGCACTGTAGCTGCTATAATGCATGTCATGCTTTACGCTGATTTTCTACACCTGGTATTCCCTAGCTGAACTGTTTCTAAAGTCTATGGTGATTTTTTTCTACAGCAAATCAGCAGTTTTTCAAGAGGTCTCTGTGCAACCCAGGAGTATGACATTTACTAATGTGTTGAGATTCAGGGATTCTCCTTTGTAGAAGCCAACACTAATAAGAAAGATATGGTTCAGTGTCCTGGGTATTCTTCCCAGTTTTATTAATTAGATAGAAAGCTTCTCCCTCTGGAATACTGCAAGGTATTTATTAACACTTCAGCCCACAAACTAGAGTAAATTTACAGTAGTGGAGGTAATTGTTTCAGACACCAGCTCCTGTTATCAACTTGGCAGGGATAAGCAAAAAAAACCCAGAGGTTTAGATTATGATCTTTTTCATGATATTTTAATTGTGCTTCTTAATCTGCTAAATTAAAAACTATAGTACAATCTTATTCAGATCACTGACAAAAAAGATCATATCAATTTGCAACAAAATGTATGAATGCTCCTATCTCTTTTAATTATAGAGAGAATTTAACAGTCATATTCAATATGGCCACAGAGTGACTAAGGTACAAACTCTTTCTTTTACAGTTGTGCCATCTTATCCCTCAGCACCTTCACATTTTATTTCAAGTCTCCCATCTTTTAATGCACAGATACCATTCCCTAGCTGATCTTTAACATCACCACCTTCTTTCTCTTCCTTCATGGTCAATATGACGAGCTACTCCCACTGCTATGTCTAAGCAAACTGGTGACTGATAACGACCAGGCAGGCAGTCAATAATATCTCAGTTAGTTATGTGCTTTACAAAAGAAGCGTTAGGTATGCTCAGAGCTACTTCAATAACCACGTTTCTCTCACCATTGCTTTCAGCGTTCCCTTTCTTTGCATTCTTCTCCTGTCAGACCCTCTTATTCCTTTTGGGCACCAGTAGGTCAATTTAACAAGTCACCAGTGATGCCCTGTCCTTAATTGGTATAAACTAATTTACCTACATGTTTTTTTCACCATGCAGCTCTCGGCGCTCTGGAAAGCTTTCCTTTGATTATGACATGAGAGTTGGGCTTTCTCTTGCATTCCTCACCCTATGTTCTACATTCTTGCAACCACAAAGTGTTGGGCTCTACCATCTGGTATTTGGACACATCTGTCAGTAGTTTTAGAAATCACACAGAAAGCATGGTTGTGCTTTGTGTGGATGTGCCATTAGAGAGGTCTGAAACATATTTTTAATGTGCTAATACCACTAGATCATTTTTTGTTTCTTTGGCTTTCTTCTTGTCCCATGATTTGCTTTCGAATGCCTGTTTCTTGCCGATCCTTCTTTATGGTGACCAGCCACTCACTATGTCTTTCCTTATGTACTTTGTCGACTCTTATCCATGATATGAGAAGGAAGGAGGTGAGAATTTCCTCACGTGTTCTGTCAAAACATCATGTCTGCTGGTTTCTCAGGCAACGTTAGGTATCAAGGCCAAATCGGCACTGACTCAGTGATGTTTGTGCAAGAATAGCCATGAAAGATGGCACCAAAAGCTCGTTTGTAGTAAGTCACTGCTGCTGTGATTGGCTTTGTAATAAAGCTTGAGTTGAAACATTCTCACTATGTATTTACATTTTCATTCCTTCGGTAACAAAGTAACAATTAGATTGACAACAGATCCCACTTAGCTATCCTGACTGCACAGGGCACGCGTCATTTATAGTTGGCACTTGCCAAATACAGCCTTGTCAAACAGCTAACTAACTTACTAAAATCAGCAGTTTTCAGGAGTGTATCACAGAAGATGTCGGAGGCATAGATGAAGCATGAGGTACATGTATACGGGAAGAATAAGAGAAATACAATTTAGTCTCCCAAATCTACCACTGATTTTCTCTGTGATTCTGTTGGAGTCACTTAATTCCCCTGTCTCGCAGTCTTTCTGTGCAAGCTACGGATATATATATTAATTCACAGGGCTGCTGTGCTATTTTATTCATTTAATGTTTGAAAACAACAACAAATATTTTCACGAAAAAAGGTATACAAAGTATATTCAACATTCTTGAAAAGTATATGAAATGGATGAAGGGATAAAGTGGCTAAAATGTTTAGAAAAGAATGGATAAGCTCTAGCCCATAGTATATAAAAGAAATAAACCGGTGATGCATTGTGCTCACATCTTTCAATCCTAGCATGCCGTGAATCGTATTTAATGTTTTAAATCTAGAGCTCTTAACAGACTCCCAAAATTGGAGGTATAAATCAGTTTCAACATAAGGAAGTTAAGTGATTTGCCCAAGGTCATATGGTAAGTCAGTGTCAGAGTCAAGAAAGGGACTTAGCCTTCAGCTTCTAGTGTTGGGCTGTCTCTGTGGATTATGGCAGATCTTAATGGCCGGCTTGAACTAAAGCCCTCTGAGGCCAGTGGAAAGAGTCCTGCTCACATCAATAGGTTCTGAATCAAGCCCACATAATGAAATACTTTCATGTTTTCTCATACTTTGCCCACTAGCCGATCGTCAGAAAAAGACCAGAACATAAAGAGGAAGTTTAAATCGAGCAGTACAACAAAGTTTGAGATGGCTTCTGCTAAGGTGATCAGGTTTTTTTCCATGAATTTCTATGGATGCAGGGCTATGCCCACAGAATGAATGCGTTTTGCATTGTATTAAGATGAACACAAAGTAAAACCAGGATCTTAACAACGTAGTGCTGACTTTATAACACTGAGTAAGAGGGTCAAGTGCACCAGTGTTATAAAACTGTAAATAGACATTGATACTATACTGTATGTATGAAAATGCATAAAATACATTTAATTAACTCTAGGTTGTGACACAGACTGACAATTCAAAACAGAAATTTCAAAGCTATGCCTGACACCTTTGGAGTCATTTTGATCTCTCAGGAAGATACATATTTAGGCCAGAATTCTATACATTTGTATGTATTTTTTTAATATTTGAAAAATGTATATTATTTACCCAATTGCCTGGAATGTCTATTGGAGAAATACATATTTATTTTTAAAAGCAATCCATATATTACTTACTCAGTGGATGAGAATGACTTCAAAAAACCGTTCTGGTCCGTCAAATAAATACATATTTATAAATGTTTTTTAAAATGCATATTATTTATCCAATGGACTGTAATGGCTCTGCTACCACCATTACATGTAAATATGTAATTAGCCACATAATAAAAAATCCCTACAAAATTTCTCTGAAAAGCATTAAATTTCCATGTGTCAATGCACAATACCTTTTCTATTGTTATTATTTTGTTTTTAAAAAGCAAAGGTGATTACCCTATGCTAATGACTAAGGCTTTGCCATATTTAGAAATCCCGCTAGCTCTGCAATTATACAGAACATAAAGTTGAAATCCACATTTCTTTCTTTTAAAATTAATATTTTATAATTCTCATCTTGCAGGTGGTGCACCTGGCCTGAATCTTTCTGCCAGCCCCACGGACGTCGACCAGACTCTGCATAAAGCACGGCTCCATTCGCAGCAGCAGCACTAACTGAGCACTCGTGTTAGTGAGGAACTGAGAGCACATGCTACAATTTTGTGTAGTTCTCACACAAGCTTCTCCACACTGCTAGCCAATGCACCTGCAACACTGCTGGACCATCTTGGTGAAGGCCTGCCAATCTTGTACAGTGCCAAACTTCACTTGTTCATTTATTTATTTTCACACGGGCTATTTTCTATGGAGCACTAAAGATCCTCAAAAATCCCTTTTTCTTGTGAAAGTGAGGGCAGGGTTTGAGACATGTAACTCCAGGGACAAAACCTATTTTATTACCCAGTCCTGTATGAGATCGTCTTTGAAAGGATGTAACTTAACAGCAGCAGCCATCCCACGTGTTTGGGATTTTGGTAAGAAGAAGAATTGCTAGGCTTTGCCTACGAAAATAGATACGCACTTGCAAGCAGGAGTGAATAGTACCATTTTCAGTAGTGCATGTATGTGCTGGAATCAGTGTCATACATTAAGATGTAAATTTTATTCTCTGAGCTGAATACCAGGTGATTAATTCTGATAGCATAGTGATCAATTGTTACAGATGCTGCACCTGAGTAATGTTTCTGTACACATGCGTGACAGAGGTGCATCACTAACACAGGTGTCACTTGCGTAGCTGTGCAACATCTCTGATTTCCTGAAAACACTGACACTGGTAGTTAGGTTGTATGTAGTTCTGCCAATTTTTTCAATTAGAACCCTTATTGATTTGATGAAAAAGCAAATTAAACATACCATGGTAGTATGTAAATCAGTTAGACAGAACATAAGGTTCTGGTACTGAGCTGCTTAGGCACGTGGCCTCTGCGTGCAGCTTTTACTCACCAAAGTCTCTGGAGATTACGGAAACAGGGGAGACTTTTGCAGGAGACCTAGGCAGCATTAGTCTAGCAACTGAGGTATGAAACATCCAGGAATATGTTAATGGAAAGAGATCTTTGGAAAAAAGTGCCAGCAAGCTCAAACTTTGTTAAGACAACAGAGCTAAAGTTGCTTAGTTGCTTCATTTTAAATCTGGAACAAACCTTGTTTTCATGAAGCTGCTACAGATTGACACCAGCTTGAGGATAAAAATAGGTAAAAACAGGTGGTAGTATCTTTTGTTTCAAAATAGCAAGAAGAAATGTTTGTTAATTGATGGTACATTTTAAGTTGTCTAAATGTCTGGCATGTGGAATCAACACTGTGTGCAGCTCACAAGTGTTTCTTTGCAATTTTCCCTCACCAAAGAACAAGAGTTTTGATGCCAAGAATGAATACCGTGCAGCGACCATCCAGGAATTTACATGTTCATGTTTGCAAAATTACTCTCCCCACCCTTTGCTCCTTAACAGGAGCTCCACACAATGGGGAACCCAAAGCAAGTAAGTGTGCTCACAAGCAAGCTTCTTCCCTAATTTCCATTTAATTAATTTACCAAATCAAATCAAACATGCTACTGTGAAAATTGTTTTCTCATGGAGGAGGCTAAAGGATCTCTCCAAAAGTCACTCCAAAGCACCTGAGGTTCAGCTTCTCGAAGCGGGTTAGCTGAAACAAACATAACTGACAGGATGCTGCAACAGCAGGTCCACCCAGGGCATACAGCTCATGGCAAGAAGTTTCTTAAGGTCAAATACAGTAAGCCCGCTGTCTGGGCTTTGGTGCGCTGGAAACCTACATAAGTCAGCACAAGCCTACAAAATCCTCTTTTCTTATTTCCGCGCAGCCATTTGTGCTGTAGCAGAGAGACAGTATTTTGCACTCTCTCTCTGCCGTCACTCAGCACTGTAAAAAGGCCCAGTAATACAATTTCCAACAGGCCCAAACTCTCGTTGAAATGAGCGGTCTGCCTGCAGGACTGTACTTCTAGGGTCTGTACCCCAGACTATTAAAACAGTCTGAAATACCTGGGTAAAAGCTATGCCGTTTAAGACAAGATTTGGGTTTCTTTTGCCACTAGTGCTGCCAGGATGTAAGCTTATGTCTTTTTCTCTCTTGAAAAGCATGTAAATTGCTGTATACAAATAGAGTCATTAATGGAAAGCAAGACATTGCGAATCAGACAATAGACATATCAATTAATCCCTGGGATGCACATGAGACAATCAATTTTCCCAAATCCCAGATCAATTTAAAAAAAAAGGATAAAGAAAAACAATTTGAATTTCCACTCCTTTAAAAAGATGGGGATGGGAGGAGGAGAGAGAGGGAAGCTGGTGTGCCAATCCTTCTCACCGTCTGACTTCACTATGTTCTGAAATTACTAAATGTGAGCTAACTTGCAAAAATTGAAAAACGTATTCTGTGTCAGTGGAAAAACTGAAGTTTCAGATTAAAATGTCTAAAAAGAAGAGAAAGAGACAGGAAGAATGTAGCAAGGTTTAGGAAACTTTTGGATTTCAGTCTTACACATGCACAAGGTGCCTGCACTGGGAAAAGGGGTAATGTTTCTCTTTCTGTGCCTTTTTGTGCACTGATGGAAGTGATGTCCTACACCATTTCAAGTCATTTATTGAACTTTGGTGGTGGTAGTGGGAATGTTGTTAAGGGAAGTAAAAAAAGCAATGTCCATTTGAAGCTTGTCTGTGAACTTTGCATGAACCGCCAGGAATAATGTAGTGTGATGACAAGCCAGTTATACCTTCCACTAAATTTGCTGTCTGGAATGAACTGAAATAGTGTTTGGTTTGTGTAATTACGTCCATCTATCTTTATATTCCAGCGGCATATCGCAAATTGAAAATACTAAAAATTGACTGTTGGTTCTGATATTTAATGATTGCCAAAGACAAGACGATGATTTATTGGTTACTTACCGATGTGACACATTTGCATCTTATTAGACGGAGATTACTATTCCTTAAAATGCGGACGAGGCCTGATCATGTCTGATGGATTGATTTGATTTGCAAATGTAATCAAACTAATAAGAGGGAAAAAATGAGCAATAATGCCTTGTTTTTCAACTGGCAATCACTCCCCTGCCAACAACGCTGATATCCCTGACTAAGCAGCCTTCACACAGTCTTCCTGTCTCCTCAAATAAACAAAGGGATGCAAAGAGCTTGATAAGAGGATAACGAGCCAAGTATGGATGTAACATGGAGCCTGTACCTCAGGACTGTACGAATGTATCAATGGGAGGACCAGGATAGAACTTACTGTGCCTTCAATCCTTAAAAAGCAGCAAGCAAAAAACCAAAGAGCAAAACTCAATGATAAAAAAGCCTTTACTGAGTGAGGGGAAAAAAACTTTGTAGAAGTGGTTTTAATTTAGGGAACCCCAGGAGAACACTCCCCACCAGTACAAAAGTTACAGAATAAATACCTGGAATTCCTCAACCCGATAGGAAGTTAATTGGGGAGTGTATCTTGGACAATACGATTCGAGCGATTTGAATCACTGTCTGTAGCCACAGCATCAGAGAACCTATTTCCAGAAGCATGCTGGATGGTGTTTTAAAATCCTCCCAAATACTAAATGCAGGCTTTCCGTAGGTTTTTATCTCCACCATACTGATAACATAAACAGTTAAATAATTTATTTCACAATAAATATTCTATCATTCTGGCCAGATGCTGATGTTTCCGTAAGTGCTGAAATACGGTTCTAGGTAAGAGCAGACTCTTATTCT
>NW_008795039.1:169233-185016 GCF_000699145.1 Aptenodytes forsteri
AATAATAAGCAGCAGCAGCAGCAGCAGCAGCAGCTTTGGGCAAGGAATTGCACCAAGTCCCCCTCCCCCATTTAAACAAAAGTGGCAGTCAAGCAGTAGGCAAATAATAAAGCTCTGAGGTCCACACAGGTTTCAGATTGTGACCTGCATATTTAGGGATTGATCCAAAGCACAGTGAAATCAAGGCAAGTCTTTCTATTGGCCTGAACGGATTTTCATATAGAGCTTTACTAAAGAGGGAGGCTCGAGTGTGAATGTTGACAGCTGAGGAAGTGATCCTACAAATATTTGGGAACACAGAGAACTCTGTACAATGGAAGTGTCTGTGTAAATAATGTGATTGTACTACTTAAATATTTTCCAGACTGATTGCTAATTTGCTTCACTAAGGGATATTCGATAATGTGGAAAAAAAAAACCCAAAAACTTGCTTTAGGGGAACAGCTATTATAAAGTGTCAGGTTAAAAACAAAGTTGAATATATAGCTCCAATTACCATCCTCAAAGACCTCAAAATATTTTCGTAATTTAAAGTTTTACAGCTCGTGTAATTTATACTTATTTTAACAGTGGAAAAGCATCCCAGTCAAATTCCAATTAAATAATTACATTTTGCCTACCTAAAATTCTCACTGCATTCTTAATTGGATAGGACACACTTCACTGCTTCTCTGAAATTGTTTAGTGTTGCCATTCAGTATATAAATAGCTACCACTTTCTACCATGAAGACAGTACACTTGTCCGCGTAGCTATTGATGGCAAATTCTAGTTCACCTGTGTTGGCTGTAGCACTGGAACTCGGGACACCCACAGCTACCTGTGTCCCTATCTCCCCCTGCCGTAAGCTCTTTTTAGGTGTGTTTTTTTCCTCCGAGCAGGTTCTCTGAAAGATTGTATGTTTGTCATTGATGCTCGCTGATTACAGTTATGCGTATGCAAATATTCCCTGTCAACGCCCTCTTCTCTTGACTTTATCTCCTGAAATGCCCATTTAAGCCTCTTGTCAGACACTGCCCTCTGTAGGTTTATGACAGTGCTGGAATTATCTATCCTGCACAGCGTGTGCACTACCAGTCCCCAACTCTACCTGCGTTCTTCGCCTAGTGCCTTTCTGAAGCACCCTGTTTCCCAGTGGCCTGTTGATTACGGAAACCATGGTGTGGTTCATATATGAGGATTATACTACACAGTAAGTTACTCATCATCGTTGAAGTGCTAGGCGCAATCCTGCGATCACTGTGAACTCCAAATTTGTGTTGAATATATTAGGCAAAGTGTTCAGCACAAGTCATTAATGGTGTCTGGAAAATGTTCAGTAACTCGAAACGCAAAGAAACTCTTCAAAATAGACTCCTACCAATTTCACTGAATTAAGATCATCCGGAATTCACAATGCATATTGCATGTTAAATCTGTAGCTGAAGATTCACTGACACTAAGCAACGTGCTCCTGAATCTACACAATGGTTAACTTTATCTCTGGGAAACTTCAAAGTAGTAAAAAGTGAAGAACGGATCACAGAGTAGAATGGCTTTCTATGAGAGACCAGTAGGGGAAAGGACTCAAAATTCTTCTCACTTCAAGTGCAGTTAATTAACGAAAGACACAAGGGTCATGGTAACTTCCATATCCTACCAGATATAGCCTGAATTGTAGCAAGTTTGGAGTCTAGTGCCTGTTCATTAAAGCAGGCACAATGCTATAGCATAGTTACAAGAAAATCTCTGGCTGGAAATACACCCTGCAGCCTGCTAATGTCATGACATATTTATGCCAGTAAGTGCAGTTTCTTCTTTGAACAAACATATGAGCAGCAGCCATTACATGTTAAACTGTTCACCCTGATCTCTCCAACAGCTAGATGCATGTGAACTGCAGATTTGCCCCCGCCTCTTCTCCACCCTCATCACAACCCTTTGCCACAGTGTTCTCATGCATAACATGTCAGGACCCGGTAAGTTAGCTCACCCTACTTTTCAAGTGCCATTTGCATTGAACTTGGAGCCTTCTGTGTCTGTAGTTGCATCTCATTTCAATATTTGATTTCACCTCAACTGTTAATGCAGCTGATTGAAATTGATGGTGCACAACATGGCAGATGAAAACATTTTGGGGAGAAGGTTCAGAGCTATACTGTGAAATTTCCACTCATCTATAATACGTGCCTCAGGAGTTTGGGGTGGAAAATCCCTTGGGCAGACCAAAATATTGTCAGAGAACTTTCTCTTCATAGAACGTGTTTTCAAATGAAAGGAAGGTTCCGTGTTTATTTCTCGCATGGAAAATGACCCAAATATTCCTGCCTGTTATACAGGATTAAACTTGGAGACAATGAATTAAAATAGCATGGAAAACTGACTTAAAAAAAGTTACAGCCAAGTACGTGTTCCAACTAGGTAATTAAATACAGGAGCATTCAGTATCTGCATTCTTTCGATTCTGTCTCTCCTGTGTTTCTTGGGATTCTTTCTCAATACACGTGTGTATAAAATGTGTGTGCATAAATTGAGCATTGCACAATAAAAAAAGCTTACTAGCAGTGAAGACACGAGTTCATAAAGCTCTTCTATGATCCAGTTGATGCAGAAGGCGATTACCACAGACTCATTTTTAAAAACTGCTGATTCTTATCAGTCTGGATCGAGCCTTGCCGTTACAACCCAGGTGCTCCCCTGCTATCCCTATACTATGTATAACCAGGCCCAGGTCACCATGTGCTCTGCCAGAAATGTGCTGACTGGCTAAGGGGGCCTTGCAATTCAGGTAATTAATCCTATTCTAATGTAGGTTAAGCAGGTGTGAAGCTGAACTCATCCAGAGAGAAAGTAGAGGCATCCTTGGAATTATAGTATTTAACTGGTCTCAGCTGACTTTAGGAAACTCGACCATCCTGGGCCGCTGACCCAGTCATAGAGGTGGAGACCTGTCTGCTCTAAACCCAGTCTGAGCAATCGGCTCTTTTTCCCCTCCCTCCTCCCATCCTGGATTTACAGTATCAACACACATGACTGAAAAGCTGCTCTTTTCTTCCCCACCCAGGACAAAGTAAATATATTTTCGTTGGAGGCTAAGTTAGATTAGTGAGTCACCTGTTTAGTTTAAAATGGACTGAATGGTTACCATAAGAGGGCTGTGTTGCTCTAATTTTACTTCTGCATTCCCAGCATGTGCTATGATCCTTTCACAGGCCAACATAAATGACATGTAATGTTCGTGATCTTATTTCTAACAAGCCTTCAGGAATTTTAAAACTGACAAAAAAAATCTCTTTGTTTGGATGTTCTTTAAACTCTGAATCTGGCCTAAAAAAGCCTTATTTTTCTAGAGGAAAGGAGTCCCGTAAATACAGAAGTGATAGTGAACATAAACAATAGGCTCAATTCTGCAGCACTTGCCTCTTCTGCAAATTCCTCACCTAAGGAATAGTGTCAAGATTTGTTCCAACTTTCTTGCTATGTTTCTGAGCAAGGCATCTTCTTGCCTTGTGGCCACGCGTTACTTGTAAGAAGTTGGCTGTCCTTGAGGTATCAATTGTACAGTTAGGGAAAGTTTGGGAAAGGATGCCCGCTCGAAGATTATTTCGGAAGTTTATATTGTTTCATATAGTATGCTCCTAACTGGCAGTCTTTTAATATGGTTGGCAGCTGAACTAAATTACGGGGGGTGGAGATGGAATTACTTTAGAGACGTAACATGCCCGAAAATCTAATGTGCTCAGCTATCTCCTGTATGGCAGTCCAGATGCTGTCTCACTTGCAAAAGGCCATTATTGCTGAAGTCTCAGATTCAGCTTGCTTACAAAAAAAAAAGAGAACGGAGATTACAGTAAAATTAAAAAGGTTAAGATACACTTAGACTTCCTACCCTCTGGTAATAAGATTAATTCCTTGTTGGCTCAGAAGAAGGAAAACTGTTACTGAGACATCTGCAATTGACACAGACCTAATCTAGTAAACCCGTTTGTCACACAAGAAGTGGGTACAAAGGTGAGTATTGCTGTCCTCTAAGTGGAAATACTTGCTTAAAGCTTGGTTTTGCACATTGCTGCAGAGACTTTGAGGTGGCGAGTACACACAGGGGACACAGAAAACTCCAGCTCCCACTGATATACTGACTACTGCTGTGGGTTTATCCCTTCGGGGCCAGATCCTTAAACGGCAGAGACTGGCATAGCACATTTGACTTGTACACCCATGACAACTGATCCTACCGAAGGCTCTTGGTCTGTCTCTGTAGATTAACTGGGCAAACTACCATGCATATTTTCTTCTACAAATTCTTGTTGTAATGCCTGATTGCTGAATAAGACCAAACCATTTCCTATGTTTTTATTTTGCATCTTCTTGCCCCGCCCCCCGCCAAAAAAAACCCCCAGATGTGCTAACAGAATGGATTAATATTTTTTTCATTTTTTCCCCCTCTCCTTTAGTCTGTTCAGCATCACCTTTGAACACCTTTAAATATGCAACGGTGTATTTTCGGCTTCATGGTACTTCAGTAATGTAACGTTTGCCAGTAAGGAAGCAGGCTGTGTAAGTCACGCTACAAGTCATCCAGGGTAACACAACACTCTTGATTGTGCCAGAAAATAATAGGGAATGGCTGATACATCTTTTTATACTCTTGCATTTAAGAATCAAATAATACCCATTTTTGTTTACAGAAAGAAAATGAAAAGCACTGGCATTCATTACTGTTGATTTGCTCTCTTTTTATTAATCATTTCTTATTTTTGAAGGGCCACAGGAGTGAACAACGTAATGCAATGGTAGGAAGATATTTACCAATTTAGCACCTCATTATAAAACTACTCAGAAACCTCTTTGTCTCTCGTTTAACATAATAATTATTAGTGGCAACAAAAGTGGATCCCACACTTGCACCATGATTAGCAAGTGATGAATTTGGGTTGAATATATTGCATTTTGCTAAGTAAACCTTATTATATCCCAAATCCTCAGTCTAAAAAACATCTAATTTTAAGAAAATAATTTCCACTCCTGTTTAAATGCGTGTTTCCAAATTAACCAGGGATATTCTAAAGAAACCTGCCTCTTTTATGCTTGAAGTCTCCAGCTGCCACACAATTTATATCTCTTTCCTCCCCTCTTTGTTTTTCAGCCATTTTCCCTGAATGTCAAAGTCAATTTAGTGCATTTCACTTTGCTGAATAAATCAGAGGCGAAATCCTTGCTAAAAGTGAAAATTTGATTTGCTAAAAGGAGCTTAGGGCAACTATTAATCAATATATCCAGAGTGTCAAAGCTAAGGCCATGATAGACATGCATTCATTTGGAGATTGGTTGAGGCAGATAAAGGGGGACATTGGGGGGGGGGGGGAAAAAAAAGAGGAGACGGGCAGGAGACGGAAGGAAGAGGCAAGTACTTGTATATGAATAAAAGGTGAACTTAATAGAGACATAAAGTCACTGTTTAATTCTGATCTTGAGAGAAGAGGATTTTAATGAAGGATTTTTTTTTTAAAAAAAGTAAAACATAAGGATTGAGCCAAGTTCTTTTGTTACCTGTTAATTCCATTTTTTGGATTTGTTTTGCTTTTGGTGAAGATTATTCTTAATCAAGCTTTTTCAACAAATATATAGGGATTTTAAAGTCAGAACTAGCAAGAGTTCCAGATGATTTTTAAGAGTCTTACTGCACATTTATTTTATATTAATGTATAATTTGCAGGTGATGAGATGTTTATATGCCTGGGATTATATTCTTTTTTTCCCTTGGTTAATTTAATGCTAGTAAAAAATGGATGATTATTCTTAATCAAGCTTTTTCAACAAATATATAGGGATTTTAAAGTCAGAACTAGCAAGAGTTCCAGATGATTTTTAAGAGTCTTACTGCACATTTATTTTATATTAATGTATAATTTGCAGGTGATGAGATGTTTATATGCCTGGGATTATATTCTTTTTTTCCCTTGGTTAATTTAATGCTAGTAAAAAATGCCAGGAGTGACTATCCTGGAAACTAAAGTGCTCTATTTACCCCAGGACATCTATGTCGAGTGGTACAGAAACCTCCTCACCTCTCCATTGCTGTCTGTCTCAGTTCTGAACTGGAACCAGTCTTTCCTGATTAGCAGACATACTAAGAGTGTGTACATCAGTAGTTGCACACAGAGCCTACTCTTTTGTACTGAAATCAGCTAAAATTTTGCCACTGACTTCAGTAACAGATCCATCAAGAATAGTCTGCTATCATATCTCAGGTGGATATATGAAATAATTTTAAAATAAACAAACGGACCTTTCTGTAACTAGCTTTTACCACACTACAGATACCTGTTTTGTTTTGAAAATGCTAAGAGACTGTTGACATGTTTATTCATACATTTTCCTGGAAAACCCACCTCCTCCCTGCCTTGCAAAAACACTTACACCTTCTCTGTGATACTACTTCCAAAAAATGAGGAAAAATAAAAAATGCCACCATTCCTAGCACTTCAAATGATGTTAAAAATATTGATGCAAGCAGTGGGATAGATGAACTGCTGGCATTTTAGGCACACTGCTGTTCCATTCTGCTCAGAGTAGCTTGAATCAACATGGTGATCTACACACTGGCAATGTCGGGCGGTCCATCCATGCTAATGCTCAAAAGTAAAACCGACAGTCAGTTGCTGATTTCCCACATTGTACAATTTAGTGACAGAAGTCAAGTAAGTCAGTAGTTTTTGAGAAACCTTTTGGCTGGAATCTCTACCTGTAAGCCCCAGGGAATGGTCTGCCTCAGATCACGTATGTCATACAAGTTGTGAGTTCAAGAACCGTTCCATCATAGGAAAAGCGTGTCTGACTCCCATAATTAGTGCAAGTTTGTAGAAAGAATTAAAAGCAGAGCAGACAGCGGGCTTTTGATGAACAGAAGGCAAAGAGAACTTGCAAAGTGTCCAAGATAGCACATTGATAAAGGGCAGGATGTCCTGATTCCCCAGGAGGCTCAAGTTTATTATATTATCACTACAAATGTCTTGGTCAGCATGGAAGAGCTCATACTCCATTCCATGTTACATGAGCAGTAAACACCACATTTACATGTCCACCTGTCTGTGGAGTGACAGGCATCCTGTGATAGGGGGCTCTAAGATAGCTGCAGGAGTCGTCACGTTGTCTGAAATGGTCCTAAATTCAGCTAGCAGCACAAGAGACTAGAGAAGGCCTCAAACTTCGCAGAAACAACAAATTTTACAGCAGCAAGCAGCATGGTACAGACATACAGGAAGGCATCTATTCCCCTTGCAGAGCTGAGATTCTGTATTAGCTGCCCCAATAACAATCCGGAGAAGGATTTGGGCATAAACAGGGTGCTGGCTATAGCTAAACATATGTGATTACATACACCAGGTATTCCAACATATGATTTCAGTCTGTCTTCAAAGTCCTACTGATGTGAATACTACCATGAAATAACATTGAACATTTTTTTCCTGTCATTTAAACACGTGCTGTATGTCCACTAAGATGTAGACACATAAACAACTACGTGCATGAGAAGAGGTACATATATACCTAATTCATATCTGCATGGATGTACCATATATGCACACTCTCATGCTTTCTTGAACATTAGCTTTCCAAAGGTGATTATGGTCAACTTTTTCTCTGTACTTTTACCTACATGGGGTGGCATTTCTGAAACAGATGATGAGAAAAGGGCATTTTAGAAATGACAACTCTGCAGCAAATCATGTTCTTGTTCAGTATTAGAATGTTAAACTATACCCCTGAGAGCTGCTTTGGAAAGAAAAGCTTAAATATTGTCCTCCACAAAGAGTATGCCGGAACAATAATGTTTCATAAAACATTAACACTAAAATATTCAAAACATCCTTGGATTTGCTCTATCAAAATCATGCCCTCTTTTTTTTTTTTTAATACTAGCACCGGTGGCAATATCAGTTTCTAAATATTCCCTTTCTTGAACACTGCTACTGCTAGCAAAACAGGGACATGGTTGAAGACAAGCAGGCTTATTTTACTAAATAATGTAACTAGTTATTTTTGATGTATTAGTCTGATTTACTGTTTCCAAACAAATTTTTCATTTTAAGTGCAAAAAGTTGATTTCTATGGTCTGGTTGATGTTTTTTCATGCATGCAAATTTTTTAGAGAACATTTTGTCTTTAGCTTCCTGTTATGCACATTTTTAAGAGCTTAATGTTTCCTGCCTCCACTTAATATGAAAGAACATTGCACATTTTTGCTGAATGTCAATGAGATAGTTACATTACAGAAATCGTGCCTAAATGACTCTGATACTGTGACTAGGTATCAGCAGAGTTCCACCCCATAATGGAAAAGAGTTTAATTAATATAATGCAACCAATCGAAAGTGGAACCTCCCCAAAATACAGTGCAAAGAGTAGGAAACTCAGCCACCAGTAAATATTGAATTAAGCATGGCTCTCTTATTCAAAAGATAAATAAAATTAAAAAAAAAAAGAAAAAAAAGAAAAGTCTTGCAGAGGCTATATAAATATATTTACAATTTATTTAGGTCAGTTAACAGGGGTTTTGTCTCATCAGGCAGGAGACGAAGCAGCATCGGCCTCTCCCTAAGCACCTTCAGTATTTTACTAACGAAGTTACAGTACATCGGAATATTTTAATCTGACACAAAGAACAACAATAGATCTGACTGCTGGGCTGATAATCTTCTTATCACACCCTGTGAAACCTAGCTCTAATATTTGACTGAGCCTCCATTACTCGGCAACACATTCTAAAAAGGCCAACAATGGAGAGGGAATGAAGTGGAGTGTGGAAGTACCTCCATATCTACATAAAAGAGATTAGAGGCGACAGCGTTCCATTTTACAGCTCAATCATATTGTGTTAGCATGCGCTTATCCGAGCGCGGATGAAATTGAAAGAGAAATAAAAAAGAGTCAGGCAGATAGGAACCAGAAAAGCGAGGCATGAGCAATTTCCAAGGATATAAAAGGATGCTAATGGCGGGGCCCTGTCATTCTTAAAAAGGGCTATTAGGGCACCATCATCTGTTCTTGTGCCCTTACGCTCCTCTAACTAAAGTCAAGCATTTCCTAATGCCATTGTGATCTTTTTCTTCTTCAGATAAGACATGGTCATGTTTCATAACAACACACTTTCCATTTATTTGATTTATAAATGCAAGGAGACTAATTCTATTTACTGATAAAGGCTTTCCCTATATATTTTTCTTTCAATATTTCCTTTTGTAGATGGCATAGACTTTTTGTTCAATAAAAGCAACTATTGAAATGTTTCCAATAGCACAAAAATACTAATGATTTTATGAAAGCATTTGAACTTTGTATAATTTTAAAACATTTTTTAGTCCATGACTGCAATGGGAAACAGTTGGCCAGGGCAGAATGCATATTGCATTGTTACCTTTTTATAGATAATCTCATTAAAAGACTTTCTGTTAGAATAGCAAAAACAGTATTTTGGTTTCTTCCACAAAGACAAATTTTACTTTGAATTACAATGCTTTACAGCCGAGATCTTTATTAGTTATTAAGCACCTGATATATAAGGGCCTTTAATTATACTGAACCTTAAGAAATCACTATAGTAAAGAAAGATTTGCTGATTGCTGCTTTGCTGTGCTAGGCACAAATTCACTACTAGTATAATTAATCGATTCCAAGAGATTTACACCAAGGATTTACTTAGTTCACTAAGCTACAGCTAACTTTCCTGCAATTTGCTCTCTTTTTCTAACTCATCCTTTTTCCAATTCTGTTATGTTTCTGCCCACAGTAACATTTGTTAGCTTAGAAAACAGTCAGCTAGCACCAACCCAGACTCTTCTACAGGTTGTTTTGTGCCAGACATTAGCTGAGCGTAGGCAGTCCAAGTTCAACAATACTCCATCATTCAAAACCAAGCTACAAAAGCTCATCACATTTGCCCTTTAGCATGTCAAGCCCTTTTGCATTTTGATTTTTGTGACCAAATGCCAGACAACAAGCACAGATTTTATCACTGCCCTCCATTACCAGAAGGCTTATAAAAAGATTGTCTTTATTGCCTTTTTTTTTTTCCTTCTCATTCCTAAACAGGGTCAGGTGAGTAAACTTAGCTAGTGTGGCTTTACCACAGCAGGTGTGTTTTTGAGTCTACCTTGTAATGAAAGGCTGCCTCATGGCAGAAACATTCCTTGACTGGTTCAGATCGCGGACTTTAAATTTTCAAGGCCAGTTTATAGCATCCAATACCTTTTCCACGCTAACCAAAGCCATCATTTTAAAGGCTGCTCAGTCTCATCCCTCTGCTCTTCCTACCCCTCCTGCCAAATCAAAGCTACACAACACATTCACAAATCAAACTGACAAAAGTTCCCCTGCAACTACTATGCGGCATGGCTGACTTCTTTGAGAGCTACTCTATTTTGGTTAAGGTGATCTAGGTGTCTTCCAAAGATGAAACTCAAACTCACTTATTTAACTCATTTTGACTTAATTTGGGGTGCTTTATTAGCAACCAGTGTAAGACAAAGTAGCTAGTATAATATAGAGTGATGTTTAAATTAGTTTACAATTTGCTTGGGCTCATCTAGAACTGCTCTGAACAAAGCCATTCAGAAATGTCAGCTGTGTTCCTAACCACTGTAACAAATTGTTGCCTGAACGCTGCACACCTAATGACTTCAAATTAGCTTCACTGCGATATTGCCTGACAGTTCGTTACGACTGTTAGCAACATAGCTGGCGTATCATGACCAATAAATTGGTTTCAGTGTGGGCTGGGAAAGGGACTTCCATCAATTTGATTAAAGAAATTACTGTAGCATTCAAAGCATAAAGACAAACTAGTTTAAGGAGACAGAAATAAGTTAACTGTACCAGAAAAACACTGCTTGCAATACAAAAGCTTGTTTATATACCATTTGTGGCACAGAGAATGACTAAATTTCAACTGTGTCGCATAGTGACTATTTTAGAGTCTGTAGGTTGTTGTCGCTCATCTAAAGTAAAATAACGTTCCGTAAATGTACAAAGTACTTTATCATTATTCTTTGTTAGCGTTTGTATTTATCGAAGATGAGCCAGAAGCACCCACCAGAAGAACTGAGGCCTTGTGCTGGTTAGCACAAGTTAAAAATCCCAGGAATACTATTTCTTTCTATTTCTTTGCGATTTCTTTTGATACTAGAAATAAAATATATTTAACTTTGATAAAGAAACAACTGACTGGATTATTTATTCTATTATTAAGGTATCCCAAAATCACATCTAAAATCAGAATGATATATTACTTAGAGGAATTAAAGGTTATCCATTCTTATGTTCAATAAGGCTCCACGATCAAAATTAGAAAACTAACAAGCTGATAAAAACACACCAACATGCTCACTCATCTGCTGGACTAGAAAAATACCTTAAGAAACAAGAAAAAAAGCCAATCTTTTTTGTGTGACTTTACCATTTCTGAAAGGTTACAGACTGAGAACCCTGTAGACTCTCTATAAGCTTGCCTGCTAGCCCACAGAGCAAGCACAAATACCTCAGCAATGGGGGGAAATAAAATATACCTGAAATGTTATCTGAAGAAATAGCTAATCTTCTGAGAAACTGCTTTTGATGACCCCCCACTTTTCTTGCTAACAAGAGTGTCAGTCAGCTTTTATAATATCAACACATTTACATGATGTAGACTGCAGTCCACTTCATGGAGATCAAGGAACTACTACGCTATAAGAAAAGACATTTTGGTACAATTCAGTTCTTTGTACTGAACTGCTGGTACAATTCAGTTCTCACAGTAGTTTGTTCAATAAAGTGAACAATTCCTCTGTGCCATACCAAAATACAACTGAATTTTTGCACCTCCTGTGGTCAGTATAAGACAGTGCTGCCTTTATGGAATAGAGGAACCAGACTTACATTCAACTACCGCTGAATGCGATGAGTACAGAGGAGAGCACTTACACTACCCTTCATACCAGGCTAATGCTCTAGATAGCAAGGCAAGTTTATCTTAATAAAAGTAATACATGAAAAGAATTTATTCACTGAGCAGCATGTAAAACTTATTAACATAGTAACACTCATAGCAACAATAATACTATTTCCAAGGTACGATATATTATCATCTAACCTATGTCCTATGTGAATAATCTGGAGTCTTAAGAAAACTTTACGCATTGTAGTGAGAGAACGTATCAGATTTTTTACCAGAACAGAATAACCCATGCGATGATTTCTGTATGTCATCTATTTGCAATAAATACTGTATGTACCTGGAATATGCTTAGCCCATCCAATGATCACCACCAGTTCTCTGTCTGCCAGGTCACAAAGAGTGGTAAGCGCTTTGATGTCACTGTCTGGAACAGTGGGGTCAGGCATAGCGTAGATCTTCTCTGGTTCAGCCACCAGCAAATGGGAGACAATCTTGTTATCTGTAAAAATGGTCCAGAACAGCACAAGATCACCAGTAGCATCATTCTACTTTTCAAACAGATGGCTCATATTTCAAAGGGCACAAGAATTTGTCTTAAGAAACTGGACCTAATTAAACCTTATTGTAACTTCACTGGCTTCTACAAGCGGTTACAGCATAACAAATCTGATCCACTAACAATGTTTATCGAGCTAGATGTGTATGTTCTTAAGAAAGTAAATTTAATGGCATGTAGAAAGACATCATCACCTCCTAATATCGGAATACAAACTTGGTAGAAAAAAATTCATGCATTATAATGTATTTTGGACTGTGCAAATAGAGTTTTGCCTTCCTCTCATTACCTGCAACCTTCCTCCTCCCCAAAGGCAGGTGTATTTTTTGAGGGAGTAAATACCACAAGCAATTAGTCAGTCACTGAAATCCGTAACTTCGGTCAGCGATTCCACCTACCATTCTTTGTTTTAGATGTGACTGTTAAACTGTTGCATCAGAAATGGTCTCAGGACTTTCTCAGTGCTCATTATCCTATATATCTTATCTTAGGGGTATCCTGCCTGTTGAAATGTTAAGAACGAATCTGTACACCTTGGGGCCTATGCTGTGAGAAAAGCGGGGTTGTCATATATTTGCTTTTCAGTGAAACACACAAATTTAGAATCATGTATAAAATTAGCTTCTTTAAGTACAAAAGAGCCAGTCAGGAATAGCTATTAAAATCAATGAGAATAATGAGTGTAAAAATAAGGAAAGTATCAATAGATGCAGACCCTACCTTAGAAAACCAGTTTTGTGCAAAGAATGATAGTTTATTATATTCACACACTGGTTATTTTTATCTATATAGCATTTTCATTCACGTGTTTAATATTTACTTTTTCATCCAGATGAATTGTGAAATCTATTTGGAATAATCATTTAAGTTATAAGGAAAAGCGAGGGGAAAAAAAGGAGTAGAAGAGCCTGCAAGATTTACAATACAGTGTTGCTATTCTATATTCTATAAGTAGGATAAACACAAAATGAGCATTATATCCACATGGAGGCACAATGGAAACACCTCTATACAGGAGCCTGATTTGTTACTCTGAGAAGGCAGAACTGAAAAATGGGAAAAGGACTAATTCATTAAGCCTCCTAATACAGGATACGTTACTATACTTCCCAATATATTTATGTTTTACCTTTCATGGTAGGTACATCTTGTGACCTCAAACGCACCACCAGAATTTAAAGCCCAAATATCACCCTTTAGTGAATTTACACTTATCTGTTCCCTTCCTTAGGATAAAGAGTCATGGGGCTTGATATAAATACGATTCCACTGCGAGAAGGTGTGGAGTGTTTTCTGAGTGCAGAGAAAGCTGACAGAAGTAGTATCATTTTCCCCTTCTGCATGTAAATGAGAGGATGGACCACAATGTCCTCCTGTGGGGGAGCTGCAATGGAAGCTGACGGGGATGTGACTTGCCCAGGAGTGTCAGAGAGGCTCCCTCCCAGCCCATGACAGATTTCCATAAAATACTCACTTGATTCAGATTTCTGATACTTTACTGCTCTTTTGTGACATAGACTCCTCGATTCTGATCTACTGTCTCTACAATTTTTGCCTTATTCCAAATTTGTGTGTCAGAAGTTGTGATCTATGTTAGCCTTTCATAAAGTAAGTGCAAGAGCCAACTGGAAACCATCACATCAAGCATGTTTTATTACAAGGGGATATATTCATGCTTTATATGAACTATAGGAACCGTGCCAACGGAGTAATTCTTAATTTCAATATTCTACTGATTATCAAACTGATTAATGAGGAATTCTATTCTTATTTAAAGATGACAGACGGTAGTTTTAACTTATATTGGCAAACAGCCTTTGCATGTAATTTTTTTTATTTTTAAACAGTCTTTTCATATCCTGTTTAATTTCACACAGAAAACATCATCTTTTTAAGTGAGAAAAGATAACATTGCTTCTTCCCAAATTCCAGTATTTTTACATGTATTGAAAAGTAGGATAAATAAATTAGAGTTTCTTAATATCAAAACATATGTAGCTGCGGACTTCAACTTTGTGGTTTTTTAACCAGTGATAAATGAATGAAGAAGCACCCACATCCCCAAGTTCTGGGTTTTTTTTTCCCCTGCAAACAGAAGAAATAGCCAAAGAACCTCTTTCATTTTTTTGTTAAGGTTCCTCACCAATGGCTTTTTGTAGATGATTCAGGAATATTGTATATTTTGACTCAGGAGTCGCAAAATCTCAAATTCTTTTTATTTTTGCAATCAACAAGATCTACAGACAAGCCACTAGATTCCATGGTGAAGCTGGAAAATAGAATAGAGACCAGAAGTAGGTGTAGGAAAGATCCTCCGAACACCTGCTCTTTCCCTATAGGGGTAAAAAGCTACCTGTACTGGAGCGCACATTAGTATAGACCATAGGAAAATTTTGAATGTACTCAGAACGCTCCAGCACTCAGGAAATTGAATAGCCATAAGCACTGTTTCTAGGTAAATCTTATTTAATGTTTCCCTAATTAGAATCAATAGAACCCAATTTTCATTCCTGTGCCTTTGTTACGCACAAACTATCAGTCAGGGTCCAGAAAATCTCCCAGGCTACTTCCACACAAAACCGATTCAACTGTTTGCAGTCTTGACACTTAATCTGACAGGATTTGAAAATTAAGTTTTATAAATGTTTGTTACAAAAATGTTTGTAATTGGACGACCTAAGGAAAATGAAGGGAGGCACTTAGATAATGAGTAATGATTTATAAGGAGGTTAGTTTATCTCAGATAAATGGAGCTTACAGAAATCGGTGTAGTTATCGTCTTAAAGGTAATGTAATGCACTACTTTGCAGTAATCTTGGGTTTACACAGAGATTCTTGTGTTTCAGTGCAACAGCGTTAACCTCTGTTCATACTAAAGGGCTTGGGGTTTTTGGGTTGGATTTTTTTTTTTTTTTTTTTGCCTGTTTGGTCTTGGCTTTTTTGGTATGCTAGGCTATCAACATTTCTACTCAATGACAATATCAAGTAAATGAAAAACTGACAATCTGTGCACCCAGGAAAACTAAACCTCTAATGAAATTAAGCATTAGAGTTTATTAAATTTTATTGTATTATCAGAAAGTTTTTATTATAATGTGCAAAATCTGCTTAGCGCAGCCCTAGATTGTATTTACAGAACGGTGGGACAGCTTATGACAATCTGCACCAAGGAAAACTAAACCTCTAATGAAATTAAGCATTAGAGTTTAAATTTTATTGTATTATCAGAAAGTTTTTTTTATAATGTGCAAAATCTGCTTAGCGCAGCCCTAGATTGTATTTACAGAACGGTGGGACAGCTTATGGAGGCTGCG
>NW_008795039.1:185149-210827 GCF_000699145.1 Aptenodytes forsteri
TTTTTTTTTTTTTTTTTTGCCTGTTTGGTCTTGGCTTTTTTGGTATGCTAGGCTATCAACATTTCTACTCAATGACAATATCAAGTAAATGAAAAACTGACAATCTGTGCACCCAGGAAAACTAAACCTCTAATGAAATTAAGCATTAGAGTTTATTAAATTTTATTGTATTATCAGAAAGTTTTTATTATAATGTGCAAAATCTGCTTAGCGCAGCCCTAGATTGTATTTACAGAACGGTGGGACAGCTTATGGAGGCTGAGTAGAAGATGCCAGATTGGACAATTGAAGGAATATAATCAGCATAATGTTTTTTGGAAAGGCAAAAGGAAACTATGCCATATGTTCACTTAAGCCTTAATTTTATGTAAAACTGGCTGTTTTTTCTTTGACACAGCTAAAATGCCCTTTCACTTACAGTTCAAAGACTGTTTATTTGCTCTCCAGATCCCCATATGCTCAAACGTATTGTACACAGCACTGTCCCCTACTGGGGAACACAAATAGAAACAAATTCCATTTTCCATACAGCCAGGTATTTTCAAGAGCCTAAAACTGACATGTGTGTTGTCAGAGGCACAGGGGCGGAGGCAAATGGGAGACAAGGAGGAGCTTGCCCTCCTTATTTCTCTGGCTTACTTCCCTGTTTTAGGAGCAAATTAACCTTCCTGGCAGGAGCAACTGGATGTGTGTACTCTCATTTGAATTCAGAAGAATTTACAACACTTAATACAGCGTGCGTGCCTTTGCAGGGTAATACACTAGCCTCTTGCACTACAGCTATAATGCTATTAAATTTACTTCATGGAATTAGTACAGTCGCTGCTTGAGTTTATATAAGCTGCAAAGCAAAACCCCTAACTATTTTTAGTTAATCGCAAAGAGGATGGAACTTGTATTTTAGCAATGAGATGATCAGCTCGCTCTCTCTTTCTCTTAATTTCAGCCTGGCAAGATACAATCAAGGACATTATTAAAACATAACAAAACAAAGGAAAAAAATCCATAAGGGTACTAGAGCCCAAACTACCAATCTATGCTTGTTATTAGTGTGGCATATTGCTGTTTTAATCTAATGCTAGGCAGTGTATTAATCTATAGGTATAAATTAATGAGGCTCTTAATGTATTTTCATTGGGAGGTTGAGCAGTCAAACTCATTTAGTTAGTGAAAACTACAAAAATCACTTTCTTGTGAAATCTGAAACTAGCAGCTTCAATGAACTAATGAGCACAGTATGAACCATTTTATGTACCACTGAAAATAAAGATAACCTGTAAATGTAAAATTTGCACTGCATAAACCATGCTTTTATACACTTCCACTTGTAAAAATATTCTTTGTTCAACTTGACTTGAGAAAGATGAGCATATTTAAAACAAAATATGTTAACAGCTAAATGGATATAGTGTTCATGGTAGTATCTTCTGACCAAACCCTTGTCCCAGTCAGAAGGAGTTTAGCAAACAGAGCTAGGAGTAATACCTTGTATTCAAAGAGAAATTTTGTCTGTCTGGTGTACTCACATGGCTTTTTTGCTGGCTGAACTAGCTGAGGGTTCAGGTATGGGCTATTCTCTGCATCTATTCTGCGCTTGTACTTCTGGCGACCTCCACGTACTCTGTCTAGGCGGACACCTACATTGGGAAAAACAAGCAAACGTAATTAAATATGAGGATGCCTCTCAGGTAACAATCTTCTATCTCCTGCCTTCCAATATTTAAAACGCATGTTTATTTCAAAAGACTAATTTTAGAAAGCAAGGGAAAGCAGCACTACAAGTATTTGCAAGCTGTTCAGATTTTCACACATGCAAGACTAAATATACAACATAATTTCCTGTTAGTTTAAAACCATTTGTTCATTTTTACATATTATTAAAAACAGCTAACAAGTTTAGTTTCCATTTGAAACAGTCTGATCTTAAGTCGTCTTTGCCAGAAGCAGAAGTTCAAAGCTGTAATAAACACCATGGATATACAAGGCTAACATTATGAGTAGAGAAGTACAGAGAATTAGAACTTTAGGAACAACGGGTGCTGTATACAGTTTAGATAGTCAAAACCAATGCTTTTCATTAACATGGATTAACATGCCCGGAGGATACAAAGTAAGTATCCTTAGTAAAATAAGAACATTTATGTGGCTTAAAGACCCAAAATGGTTCATGAGGGTTTGAAAGACATTGTATAGGTGTTCATTTGGATGTCATCAATGATGAATTAACATTTGTGTTCTACCTCCAAATAGTTCATTGCTTCAATAAAACATTCTGCTACCTGTTTTGTATGGATATATAGGAGTTTACGTTCCTGAAACAAGCTACAGCTGTTCTCACAGACAAAATGAAAAAAGGAGGGGAAAAGAAAGACGGTAGGTCCTATAAAACAATGAAGGATTTTTATTTCCTTCTGAGTCACCCAGGCAGATTTCCAGACAACCGGGATGAATGTCAGTATAACCAAGTAGTAATGTAACACTGAAGTTGAAAAACTCGGTACATATGCAGGGCAACAGGACAAATAATACCAAGTGCAAATTTGTCCCTGATGACATGGATTTAACTAGACAAGAATGCAAGGACACATTATGTATCAACGATCCCTGTGAGCGATAGAACAAAGTGCAGCTCACTTTCTCACTTTTCTTTTCATTGTCTATTTTAGCTCTCCTCCCTCTATTTACCTTTCTATTGCCATTGTTGTGCCCTGCCCTACTACTTCCCGTCTCCCTGTTCTCTCCCTCGCAGGAAATACCTCCAGAACTGGCTTCTGGACTGCAGAGAAGCCACCACCAGAGAAGTTACAGTTTATGTGCACAGCAAGAAGAACACAGCACAGAGTTTACGTGCTGCCCATGAACCTGCACTGGTAGCACAGTCTCGTCACCAGGAAACGTCTGTCAGTCCTCTTTCATCCAAAGAGGACTGACTGGGTTTTGGTGAAGAAAAGTCATTTTGCCAAATAGCCAGAAATCCAAGGCCAGCTCTTGTCATTTTGTTTTTGTTTCTTCTTTCATATTTCTTGCTTTTTTGCTTTTCCTGTTCTACTCTCCAAGCTGGTGTGAAACACCAGAACACTCACTAGCTGAACCAAGGAAGATGGCAGTTTACAGATCCAAGTCTGTACTCTTCTACTGGCAGGGAAGGCTTTGCAGGCATGGGGTTCTCATTCACCCAGACGGACTGTTGATATTCATAAAGGTTAGTAACACAGGAGATACTTCACTTAAGGTCACAATCAATGTCTGTAACTGTAACGCAGTGAATTGTATGCAACAGTGCTCAATACTTCTTGCTCACCAGGAAAGTGGGTAATGATCACATGTATTTAACAGTGAAATTCCATTCAGTTTACTGCAGAAGACTGTGTATTTCACTCCCCCAAACTCAAGAAGTACACTTCTTATTGTACGTTACCAATTATACTTTTGTAAATCACATTATATAAATAATAAAACTAATCAACCACATACCCGAACAGGTCAGTGTATAATTATGAATGAAATCTTATTTATGGCATTTACCTTTATCACTACCAAACTTGTAACTGATTTGTGGTCTAAGCTATTTGATAAAATTAATGGTGATTCAATCAACAAAGCGTGGTTATTTTTTGTTTGTTTTTAAAGTTATATGTAGAAATGCATGAACTACAAGACCACTCTAAAAACTGATAGTCAAAAGCTTTTCAGAGCTAACGATAACTCAGTGTTCTCCACCCTTGAATCGGGAGTTTGAGCTACACCTGAAGCAAACAGGATCCAGGAAGATACACTGCCATAAAAAAAAATAGCAAAAGACCAAGGTTTGACAGTTGAATATTCAGAAATAGGCAGAGGATTAGAACAAGCCATATGCAATATTGGTGGGATTATGAAAAAGACTGCCCAGCATTTGAAGAAAAATAGAAAGAAAATGATTTCTGCATAATTCAGATGCTATCCTTCTTTCTGCTTGGGAGCAGATTTCATAGTGATAAAAGATGGATAGCATCAGACAGAAGTATGTTTAATCAAAAAGTAATGGAACTGAAGCTTAAATTAAAATAATATAAATCTACCAAGATGAACAATTTTTTTACCTCCTTTGCATTTGCCAAGATACACATGCAAGTCATTCACACACTCAATGGAAGGAAATACAGACGAATGTCACAATACCAAAATTATACATAGCTCCACGTACTCACCTATTATACACATATTATACAGCTATATATTATATAGCTATACCTATAAAAATAGCAACTTACTTTTTCAAAAAAGAAAAAACTATAATTCTAAATAACTGGGGAGTAACGGTATTGCACATTTTAAAATTACCTAAATCTATAATATAACTAATTCCAATTCTAATGTGAAAACATTTTTGATAACATATTACCAACAGAATATAAATTAGAGGTTTATAACCCTTTCATTAAAACTGATACGGAGTTTACTATCATTTTCGCTCCTAAGCTTTCCTTGCTCATAGTGCCATTACAAAGTAGCTATCTTTGAATGAATTTCTGATAATCTAACATACCCTAAGTGGTATTTTACTTCCCAAGAGTCTTTAAAAAAGTAAACACAATGCAAGACACCACTTAAGAAAGGACACCCATCTAATATTACATAAAAACTTGTTGGAGTTTGGCAGTTACCAAACTGAAATCCAGAGATTCCTGTGTATATGCATGTATTTTCCCCTGTAACTCCCATAGTTTGTATGAGAGAATTCATTACATAAAGATAAGTTTATCTGCTCTCAAGACAGTAACAGCTGATGCCTTCTTTGTTAGAAAAACAAAGGGAAGAAAGAAAAACAATTTTGTCCACAAAGATCTTCATTTGGGGGGAGGGGCTCAACATCTTGATGACAGAGGTAATTGCTATAATTCAACACATACTCTGTACTCAGACTATTAAAGAGGATATTGTGGCATCTAGCTAGTGTACAGGGAGAGGTTAAGTAGACCTCTGCTTTAGCTCTGCTGTGCATGTAGCTTGCCAGAGTCTTCAGCAACTCTATTCACTCACCCTATCAGTCCTCAGCCGCAAAGTGAAAAGAAAGATATCCACCCCACCTATATAAACTAATGGCACATCTCCAAATGAATTGCACTGCACGTATTATCATTACAGTTTTTTTAGGGTCAAAACATCCATTAATGTCACTGAACAAAGCTCCACTGAAGACAAGCAAGTTGATTCTCTGCATTCCCCAACACTGAGTTTCATTTTAAAATTCTTCAACAGAAAAACAAAACCAAAAGCCCAAATGAGAAAAATAGGGATGACCACAGGGTACAAATAGAAAGAACAGGCCTGCTACCAGTTATGATACCAGTTACTTTCAACAGTCAAGTGCAACACCTTCACTTTACATCTTAAGACAGGCACAACTCATGAACTCATCTGTTCAGGAGTGACGAGTAGTCAACACATTTTGACATGATTTAGAAAGGTCAGAAGATAAGGGTTAGCCTAGCATTGTAAGATATGGAAAGATGGAAATTATGTAAATCAATGCAATTGCTACTTTTTTTCAAAGAAGGCAATTACACATCCTGATACAACCTAAAAACTTCTCCAGCTGGCCTTAAGGAAGAAAAATGGTCTCATAGTTACTATACGAGCTTCTACAAAAAAGGTTCACCTCCTGGTTCCTCACACAATCTTTGCATGATTTCTGTCAAATGCTTACCAACACACAACAAAATTATACTGGGCATTTACTCTAAAGTGAAAGTGTCCACATAGTCTTGCACAGAAATAACTGAAGACGAGGGCTGATGTAGACAATGAGCTACCCACCAGGTACTTCAATTGAAACAACTTAACATAGGCAAACCTGAACTCTCCATTTTCTCTGGATTTCCTCATCTGTTCCTTCCTCACCAACAGTCGCAAATGATTATTCCTGTTCTGTAGTCCTTTTCTCACACTGCCTTGAAGCCTTCATGTAGGCAGGTACCCACTGTGACTGGTGCTATATAATCAAAAAGACTGCCCTTACCCCAATATATCATTCTTTTTGCAATTCGAGTCCTCAGTATGACAATCCTATTTAACAATGGCATCTATTTTTCCATACAGATCCAAGCCATATCCAAAGTATACTATTTATTCCTTCATAATCTACCTCTCTTTTTCTTTTCCATTCCCTCCTTCTTACCTGGGCTACAAGTCTCCAGCGTTCACTTGTCCCACAAACATTCTTGTCCTTTCCACAAAGCTGTATACCCACAGGAAATCCTCAGGCTAACTTCGAAGGCATTTGCCCAATCCTTCAAATCAAGACCTACCAATACCAGGACTGCCTGTAAGAAATCGCTTATTACTTATAATCAGGGATAGCTTTTTATTTTGGAAAAAATAAATCTAATTCACTTAAATACGAACTAATATCTGAATAAATCAAAACTCCTTCTCTACCTTCCAGTACCTCAGTAAAGAACAGGTTTGAGGTCAGAATCAAATCTGTAATTTTGACTTCTTACGGAAATTTCAAATTCTGCTCCCCTTCCATCCTCCCTACATGAGAGATTTATGGCAAGCAGGTATGTTCTACACCAACACCGTTCTGGCAAGCTCCACCTCTAACACAGCACTCGATATGTACTAAATATATTCCTATCTCATTTTTTGAGATACGTAACTGGGTAAAGACCCATTTTATACAGATGTCTGTAAGATTCCCAGCATTGTCTTGAATTTTACAGTAAGACCAGTAAGAATGGATACCCACATAACTTCATCTTGCTAAGCTTCAGAGGAACATCAGTAGCAGAGGCAAAAAAACAGATTAACAGCAAAACTGGAAAGAGTAAAAAGGATTTTAATGGCAGGTTCTGATGTGGTTCTCCTCTGGGACAACATCTTGATAGAGTGTTCCAGTTCACTTGAACATACTGTGCTTATTTGTAAGATTGCTGGGTAAGCTTGGGTGAACATTATAAACTCTGGGATTTGCGTTTATTCACATAGAACAGGAAAACCAGCTGATTTTTCCACCATGAACACAGACAGAATGTATTTAGAGATAAGAATGCATGGTCATCTAGTTACTCTTTAGACAATTCGGTAATCTCTATAGTTTGGGATTAGAGAAGTGTGAGGCCAGTGCATTAATCCTGCAGTCTGAAAGATTTGCAGTGGAAAAAAATACTTGCACTTTAAACCACAAATGACCTCTCTCAATATAGTAGAATCATGCAGGAAGTAACACAGCATGAAGAAAAAGGATAATATAAGCTATCTTTTCTTCTGGATCTGCATATTTGTTTTATGTGCTGAATTATAAGGATGCCAGAGAGCTTCTGAAATCAGTTTGTAAGGTATTTGGATAATACCACGTGCAGGTAAAAATTCAGCTAAAGATATAAAATATGTGTCCATGAGGCAGGTAATATTTTGAAAACAGAGTCCTAAGTCATCAAAGAAGATAAAAGCTATGACTCACATTAAAGCTTTCCTGATCTACAGCTGAATTAACAATTAGCAGGGGAAGGCTTTAGTGTTTTGTCTTCCGATAGCTATCTGCACTATTAAACACATTATTTAGTGTAGCATAGGAAGTCTAAAAATCATCCTCCTACTTTACATTCAGTCGGTACCAAAAAGTATTTGTTAATACGGGATAAAATTGGCTGTCCTCAAGAATGCCTATAAAACAATTTAGTTCATGAACCTGCCCATATAATGGACAGAAAGACAAAACAGTGTTTATTACTTTAATATCCAACTTGCTCTGTGACTATAAGTTGCTTAATTTATCTCTTCCTCCTCCAAACAGTTGCAACTGCCCATATAATGGACAGAAAGACAAAACAGTGTTTATTACTTTAATATCCAACTTGCTCTGTGACTATAAGTTGCTTAATTTATCTCTTCCTCCGACAAACAGTTGCAACAACAATTTACTATTAAAAAAAAAAAAAGATGTATTGAGCCAATTAAAATATTTCGTAAATCTTTCCAGGTTGAAAAATCAAAAAAGAAAAATATTGCCTTTGTAAAACAAATGTTTCAAACCAATGTTTTGTTTCAGATTTTGCTTATGTTTAATAATTAAAAATGTTTCTAAGCAACCAAATGTAAGCAACATTTTGAAAAATCCAATTTTGTCCTGGGAGGAGGGGATGAGAAGGCTGGGTTTTGGCAAAGGAACTGAAAAAAAAGATCTCTTTGGTTAAAGCCCAGAGTTGTTTTTTTTTTTTCCAGTTTGACAAAAGAACTGATAAATGTGTTACTTACACAGCTCAGTACTCAACCTCTCTTGAAAGGAACATTAACTTTGCATGAACTAATCATCTACATGCTGAATTTTTGTGCACTGTCATTTATGCATTAAAACATAAAAGAACATGCATAAAATCCACTTAGTTTTCCCATGCAAATGAGATTTTGTGTAAATAAATTCTATTATTTCTTAGCGCAAGTGATTTCCATTGAAGAATGGCCCATAAACAAAGATGTTCACATGAAGAAAACGTGGCATAAAATGTTTAAGAGTACTACCGTTGCTTTACATTTTTTAATGGTTCCATATGAAGCTAAATATCCTAATCTGTGACACTGACAAATACAAATTAGGTCACACGCAACAGGTGAGAAGTTTTAATTGAATGTCTTCTGTCTGCAATTCTGACAAAAGGTGAATGAAAATAAATGAGTCTGGCAAGACAGCCCTGAGCCTTACAATACCCAATATCTCATTATTTTTAAACAGCTATCTATAAACTGATGCTGACAAGCCTTGAACCTTTTATTTCTGTTCAAGAAGAGGTGAATGTGCAGAAAGAAAGGGAAAAAAAAAAAAAAAGAAAAACAGGACAGCTACTTTGTTGCATTAAACATGCAACACCCCTTATTAGCTCTCAAATATTACAAAAGAATACCTTTTACATTTCACGTAAGAACTTATAAAAAAAAATCTGTTTCTTTTCCGGAAGAGATACACTCTATGCACTCAGCTCCTAGTGCCTAAATTTGATCTTTTCTGAGTGTTATACTACCAGAACTTCATTAGAATTATGCTAGACTCGCACTGATTTTAGAGAGACTGAAACTAGGCCACTAAATACAGGCTACAATACAGGCTTCTTTTCCTTCACTTTTCCAAAGTGAGGAAGAGCCTATGTTGCAGCAGAATGTGTGTATTTGTAAACTGTGAAGGAAAAGCGATGCAGAACTAAGACTGTGAATATATAAAGCCCTGATGTTTCTGAAATGAAACTGTTACCATCACATAACACTCCTCTCCACATCACCTGAATTACTAATACACTAATAACTAGGAAGCAGTGTAAAATACTGCAAAAGCTTTTATGAATAACACAGAAAATACTGTTGCTAATTGCACCATTAAATTTCATGTCAATGTGCTTATATATCATAACCATGCTGTATAATAGTATATGCCTTATTTTTTTAATTATACATACGATGTCCTGGGACAAGGTATAAGAATAAATAAAGGCAATCTATCACTAACTAAATACCACAGTTCTTACCTTAATTTATTTAAATAATAGTTACACAAGATGCTATCTTGTTTCAGAGTTCAAATTACAACCAATTTAATGAAGTGGAGCTTGCTGGGCTGTAAAGTCATTACTGCATCAATACACTTGTAACCATTACTTTAAGGTGACAAGCGCAGACTGGGCAAGTCAGCTTGGCTGATGATCCAAGGAGAGGGCATGGAACACCAGAAGACAGAAAGGTCAAAAAGTAAGTTTGAGCAAGGTCATACCAATGCCTGAAGGTCAAAAGCAGGCCTTTATTCTAGATCACATCACCAAAGCTTATAAAGAATTCAAGAGCTATGCTAGTGACAACTCTAATAGAAAAGAAGTCTAACTGAAGTTCTGGACCATTTGCTGGCGACTCTCAAGAGAGATGGGAAGATCGAAATGAAATGCGTTATAATAATTGGACTGTGAAGTACCAGTAGCATGAATCAAGATCTCAATACCCTTTTCAGATACAATAATGTGCAGTTTCACAATATTTCAGTTAGTGACTTGGATGATGTGGGATTCTGGAATTAATCTGAGATCCAGAAGTCACGGGAACATTCTTAATAGTGTGAGTTGAAACAGTTATAGAAAATCATATCGCTCCTACTGGGACCAAGAAATAGCTTGCTTAGAATTAGGATTTCAATCTAGAGGAAGTGATTTCATTTTGCTGGAACAGAACCAGAGAAAACTAAAGGATCACTTTCATCATACTAAAGCTTTAAAACAGATGTACAATTCACTGAAATATTAAAAGTTCTTTACCCTAACAAACATGTTACCTAAGTTTGTTTTTTTTTCTTTTCTGTTTTATTATCCTCTTCTCCCCCTTGGGACAAAATCTTTCTCATCTTCCTCAAGGAGTAGCCAGTCTGTGCTGAACTGTACAAGAGTAAGATGAGCAAAATTTAGCTTGCAAATTGCACTCATCTGGCAAAGTAAGAGAGACTTACCTTTTCAGTTAAGGTGGCTTTATATTGCCAGTTGAGTCTAAATTGGCCTTAGTGCAAAAATATATGTTCTCACAGAATTTTGGACTTCTCCAAGCCAATTCATGGAAACACCATTTTGACATTGTCTTTTCTCTTAGTACACCTGCAACAATACTAACTATCCCTGCAATCTTTCTCATATTCATGTATTGAGTAATTATGAACCACACTTTTGTTAGTGCAGCACTACGCAATTCTTCCCTGCTTTTTTTATTCTCTTAAAGAGTAAGATAATGATTTGTGTAACCTCATCAATTTCACACTTCATCCTTCAAGCTTCCTCAAAAGGTACGGCAGAATTCTGAACTTATTCCCTCTTTCCTCTGCATGCTATTTTATGGCACTGCAAAATCTAGACCAGGTGGCACAATGGGAAAACAGCCCAAGAAGCTTACACCATGTCTCAGCCTCTGGTTGGGGCTAACACATTTTTAGGAGCATTATATTTTATCATGGTTTCTAGTCTAGGCATACTTCATCAATTTCACCTATACAGAAGACTGTATTGGAAACGAGAATATCTAAAGTAATTTAATGAGTGCATGCCAGCCTGATGCCAAAAAAATTGGGGTACTTTTAAACCTAAGCATCAACTTTATACGAAAATGTGGGCTTGGAAAATGTGATAGATATTCTTATATTTTGGCTTTACTTTTGCAGCCAAAATATGAGCATTTTGTCTTTTGTATTGTTATTTTGTTTGTGAATTTTTTTCAGGATTAGATAGGAGTTACACAACAGGGTTTCATTTGGGGTCTCAGAGTACTCTTGCAGTACAATCACAGCATAATTCTAACTTCAATATAAAAGAAGATCTTATATTACTAATTTCAGGCGTCTTTGGCAAATGACATGGCTTTTCTGTACTTCGCTCTTCCTGTCCACGTAATGTAATTTTCTGTTTCTTAAAATTCTACCTGCTACAAGAGTAAAGTTCAACAGTGGCTTATATGAGTTCATAGTACAGACGGCCACATTTTATGACTGTGAGGAATTTGAAATTCCTGGTTTCTACTCCCTTTCTGACTTCTCTGAGTAGTTGCTTATTTTAAAAAGGGGAATCTTTATCTGCTACTTAGGAAGGAAAAAAACAGTGATCTAGGTTAATATGTTCAGACTGGAAGGTACTGACATACCACATCACAGCATCTTCCTGTGCAGCGTTGCTCCTGCCTGAAAATCTCAGAGTTACTGCAGAAGAGTTTTTTTGTTTCACTATTTGCAGTGGGTTAAAGTGATGATTGTTCAACAACAAAACTAAACTTCAAAATTAAGTGGCTAGATGGGCATCAAATCTAGCATAGTAAAGACATAGCATAGTAAAATAAAGAAAATAATGTAAAATGTCAATGTGGTGGAATTGCTTCCTATTAGTGTTATCTTGTAGCATTGTGTTGAAAGGTGGAAACAAAGAAGGGAGATACATTCTCTGCATATATTATGGTTTCTGGAGGTGGCAGATAAAAACATTCCAACGTGTGCAACTTAATGAACGCTGGGAAAAGAGCACTCAGGAATAAAGTATTTGTCTCTTCCTCAAAAAAAGTTGGGTAGTAGTGTATCTAATGATGAATATAAAGGTAGAGTCTGTAAAAAACCCTGATGATTTACTCACAAAATTGTATTCAGTAATCAACAGAAAAATAAATTAATTACACAAACCCTTTACAGATAGTGTTCTGTAATTTCTGGTCATGACAGTAACAGCCTCGGGAAGTCCTGCAAGAGCATTAGTACAGAGTATTTTTGTCTACAATGTGCTACAATTAATCTGAAACTTTCTTCTGCCCCCAGCACCCCTCGGTATTAAGGAATGTAATTGATGTGTCCTTCATATTAAATTCAAATGTTTACTTAAAGGCTAAATACAGCACACTAATTTTTAGTTCAGAATTAAAAATCTGTCTGCAAAGTTTCTGAAAGCAGAGGGAAATGAAGGTATTATAATAGAGTATTTCTGAGAGAATGGTTCTTTATCATAGCTCCTCGTTGTGCAAATGTATTTGTGTCTGCACATACATTCTTACATATATGAGAAGTGTTCAAAGCCACACACTAAACCGGTGCCTAAAATCAAGACGTTGTAACATTAAATCCCCAGTGTGTGTTCGATTAAAAATCAGCTGATTTTCAACTTGTGAGTGATCCACTCAAACTGGCCTTGCCAGGAATGGATTTTATAAACGGCTTTTACTGAGGCTCACAATCCCATCCACAGAACTCCGCTCAAGAAATAAGTATTCATACTTTATACAAAGTATCAGAGTGTACAAACATTTGCCCCAACATTTTCCAGAGTACTGAGAAAACTGCAGGTGTCAGTGGAAGGTCTGGTTGAAGGGATGCTGTCAACTCAATTAAAGCCTTTACATTTTTAAATAGGTATTTGTATATTTACATAACATTATTGAAACAAATGTTTTAAAAATGTCTTTTCCTTTGTCTTCATATAACCTTTCCCCTGTTATTCCATGAATACCAGCATCAAAGAATTGTGCATACATGAGAATCAGAAAGTGAAACTGAACAGAAAAAACCCAAAATTAATCAATCAAGTTCTGATGCTAAGGTTCAGTGTGGAGCAAAATAGGGAATGAAATTTTTTAATTATTTAATTTTATAAGAGAAACCTCCAGTCCTTCGATTGAATTATATGGGCAGATCTATATAGTATATAAAAGTATTAGATTTGGTGAAACATCGTAAGATTAAAAAATGCATGCTATTTTTTGAATCTTCTAATGTTCACTTCCTTTCCCTTAGCACAGAAAGGACTGAAATATTCCTGTATATACATGTTTATAAAAATCCTAAGATAATATCTGGCTTTACCAGCTTAGGCCTGAAAAGAACACCAGATTAAATTTTTATAATTCCTGTAACAAGTGTATATATTCTGTGTTTTGTCTTGGTAAAGCAATGGAAAAGAAAATGAAACACAAGGACTTAACAGGTACAGGCAAAGTTCTGTGGACATAAATGAAAAAAATCTAAGTAACTCTTCATTTTGAATTTTAAGTATTCTCCCAAACATATTTAACACTTCATTCATGCCCAGCATGTAACTGATTTACACATTAGCTCATATATCCTGCTAGCCTCATAACCCGACATACTGCCTCGCACGCTGGAGTGACGGGTTATCCTGTTTGTGGCCTCTGCATCTCATCTCGAGGGAATACTTGAGCAATTAATGGAAAGTTTATTAGTGATACCACTTTATTGGTATTACTGCTAGAAGCTTTCCGTACAAAAGCGTAATGGTTAGCCTGCATATCGACTATTCTTTCACAGCTAGCACTAGGAGTGGATCAGAGTTAATGCAGAAAATCCCAGTTGAAAAATCATAATTGTAATATGCTCAGTGTTTTCCAGCCTTTTTGACTGTCCATAATGTTACGCACAATTAATACTACGAGGTAAATTGATTTCACTTTAATAAAACACAATAAATTTTGAAACAATTAGACAATATACTCTGATTATAAAATGCCCCTGCTCTAAAACAGAAAACGGTGACAAATTTCTTCTAATCTCATAGGTAACGCTGGGCCTTTGGGAAATGGGCTAATAAATTCTAGTTTTCTAAACCAGGCAGACTGATTTACTGCAAACTTCCCCCATTACAGTTATAGTAGATGTCTATCAAATTGCTTATGAGAACAAATTTATGGAAAATATCCAAGAGTAATGCTTTGTTCTTATTAAAATATATGAATATGTATGCAATTTTAGCCAGACTAAATGAACAAAACAAAACAAAAAGAAAGAGAAAAAAGGTCAACAATTGTTGTCACGAGAACTATTCTTTTCCACAAGAAACAACTCCTCCCTGTTAAAAATGCCTTTATATAAAAGATGCTTGTCTGAGGAGAATATTTTTGTTTAAATTGTAATGGCAACTGCCATGAAGAAAAAATGTACAAAGTGTACAAGGGTATGTTAATACAAGTAATTGGGCGACATAATTACATAAACATTATTTAAAAGATGAAATAAAGCATAAAATTTCCTCATCTCCAGAAATTATGATGCAGAATTTAAAAATAATAATAATTTAGTTTTAAGTCAATAATTCCTGACAAGCACAGTCTATTTAAATTGGCACATGCTTACCCTTCTGAATGCAGATCTCAATGGGAATATTCACCATGTGCAATGCTAAACACACGCATATTTTATTTTTCTAGGGGCCACAAAAAGAGTATTTACCAAACAGGAGACCAAGGTCTTCTCACTCAATGCATTGCAAATCTAGCATAATTCTCCTGAAGTCTGTACATTTCTCCAGAGTTACTTCTAAGGGCAAGAAGTGCAAACAATTTACTTTCATGGACTTTGTATTTTTTCCAAATACTGTGTTCCTTTCAAAGTTTTCTGCTTTCTCTCCTATTTCTCTCCCAAAGTTCTCTTCCCCCCATTAAAACACATACGTTGGACTCTTTCTTTCTTTCTTTTTTCTTTTAAACATGTAACTATACATTTCTATCTGGATTTCATTTCTATGCACTGTGACATCCAGTTTAAAAGACATTAAGTCTAAAACAAGAGCAGAATTTACTGGGTAAAAAGATGACAGGTTATGTAGAAAATAACCTAATTAAACAAACCCACAAACAGAAACCTAGAGAAATATTTCAGGATATTTATAACTAGCACCCACAAAAGAAACAAATGTGTATAATCCTCTCACAAGGATAGTTTTTGAGCAACTTAACCATGAAGTGTACGTACAAGTCAATCCAAAATTGTGTTTGTGACATCCACTGCAACATCCAAGTGTCTGCTCATCATCATACTCTCAGTACGATGATAAGAGACTTTCCATACTAGTTCACCATAAAATTCAGTAATAATTGAATTGTATTTCATCTTCATCAGAAACCCAAAATTTCTAGCAGAAAGAGCCTTGGACATATTATGAAACACCTTTTCCAATGTCCCCTTCCATGAAACACGTAGTGCGCTTTCACCTATTACTGTATATGTTCCTCCTGCCATATTTGAACAGGGGATTCTTCTAGCTGTTGGGGTTTTTCTTCCCTTTTTTTTGATTGAAACATTAATAATTTTGAATTATTAAGAATAGTGTTCTTTTGCCTTCAGTAGCAATTAATTCAACAGAAGTTTTCCTAACATTGTTCTGCAATTTTAAGTTCACTTTCTGGGTTTTTTTTATACTTTTCCTGTCCATATACTCAAAGTAGACAGGGTAGTTCACATAAGGTTTTACTTGAAACATTTATATACATTTGCTATGATATTAGAGACATTAAAATTCTTAGGTCAAGAGAGGACAATCACAGCTTAAAATATTTATGCAAAGTGGAAAAAAACTACAAGAAAAATATTTACTTGACACTATTTCCAAGAGTATCAGAAATGCTCTTAGCATAACCATCATTTACTTTTAAGGCTTCTTCAGTTCCTATGAAAGTCAGATTATGGAAAAGGCTTCTTCAGTTCCTTTGAAAGTCAGATTATGGAACTGTAATCTATATCTGAAGGAAAGATACATCGAATTTGTTTTTATTACTAATCCATTCTTCTTGATCTGACCAAAGAAAGCACAAAAGAAACAGATGCACATTTATCTAAGTTCTAACTTCTTAACTGGATACAAAGGGCAGTCAAATTGTTATTAAATATAGATGAGTTCCCTGGGTCCTGTGAGTTCCCCATGAAAAAAATGTAATTGCTGTCACCTCTGTGATCAAGAAAACAGACATAGGCTTAAAGGAAAAGGAGATGACACGATCCATAACACGCTGCACTGAGTACACTTCTCTTTCTCCACCAGGAACTCTTGAGAGAACGATCACCAAAGGCTGCATGTGCTTTGCACATCACAGTGTAACTCGAACAAATTACACTGCATTGCTTAATGATTAATAAAAGGTAAGAGTAAAAATTCCTTACTCGTTCTTTTATCCTGCCTTACATAGGTAATCCTTCAATACAAATACAGGAAACTGAACACAAAGTAGTAAAGGTCTTGAGAGCTGTTGGCAAATAAACTCTCTGCGTGGTTCAGTTTCCAACGTTTAGATTTTGCCCCTGCCCGCACCTACAGATTACTCCCGTAAGTTCCAAAATTATACCTCGGACTGTCCTTTAAGCAAAACAAGCCTGTTTCTTCCTCTTCCTCTTTTCCCTCTCTTTGACCTTACAACTTTCTCTTTGGATCAGAACCTCCCTCTGCAACGTGCTTTGTTTGTTGCAGAAGATATTTTGATCCTGAGGTAAAATCTGGATCCATTTTTAGGTGTTCAAGTTTTTTTCTACTAATTTTAATCTGGACTAGATATATTCAGAAGAAAGGTATGAAAACATGCAGAGTTCTGAACAAGAGAGCACTGCTTTGTGCATTGCTATAATGACATCACAGGAATAAGACCTTGCCTATATTTTCAAAGGAAACTGATTCAAATGTTTTTCCTCAAAGCCTTAACTTAGTTAACCTGCAGAAAAAAAAGGAACTGACCATTGAAGAACACGCCTGTAAGTATGCTTATATCCAGCAAAATTACGTGTCAGTTACAGGAAACTTCAGTATGTTTTCTGGGAATAGTCAGCCATATCATTAATTGGAGAAAATCAAGATGGCACTGAGGGTGGATCCTATGAGGAAGGCCTTTGGGATTAAATATGGGACCTTTTTTAATCAGTGATCTCGATGGTCTTAAGAAATCTGATATTTTCTGATACTGTTTCTTAAGGTTTTACACGTTTCCCATTTGCTGACATGGGAGATTTATGTGAACATCATACACCTTGGCAATGCTCAGAAGCATTTGTTTCTTGAATTGAGGCAGGTTTTAGAAACTGTAACACAATTCATTTTTTACTGCCTTTTCCCCATTTTACCGAGTTAAGTTATTTTCCACTTGTCATGCCATTGTGTCAGAGATGGTGTGGTACAGTGGATTGATACCTCTTTATTATTCTCTCCAGCCTGTGCCTTTCCTTTTAGATTGCTCAGTGATCTTCTTTTCAAACTATCCACGAAGAGTGGAAGTATAGTAAACTTCGCTACTTTGTGCCAAGTTTGGGTCTGTTGTTCTCTCAATGATGGTACTTACATATTTCCTGAAACTAGGTTAACTTGCAGTTAAGCACTAGATCAATAGGAAACTTGGCCAGATATCCTAAAGACATCAACCCAGCAGAGTTTTAGTGATAACTGGACCTTTAAATTAAGATTATAAGCAAAAAGCAAAAATGAGAATATACTGCAAAATTCAAATTGAGACTCTTATCTTTGTCCAGTCCTTTTTACGCTCAGTATGAATTTTAGTACAACTTTCACAGACCAAAGATTACTCAAATTCCACATCAAAAACTTCCTAAAGTTCAAATAAATCCAGAGCCAGAGTTCTGTGATTTTGATTGGTACCTTCCCTACATCCAGAATGGTGTGGTCCTTTTTTTTTTTTGTTCAAAGCCATTTCCACAAAACAGCATTAAAATACAGTTAAAAATCCTCTACACGGACTTCTTCATTTTTAAAATGATCTAATTAAAAGCTGGGGAAATTCTCCTCCTAGTTACATAAATACGTAAGATAGAGTAAAAAAGCTTTTCATATGCTTGTTTTTTATTTGTCCCATTCTATTCTATTGCTTCTACTCTGAGGAATGCACTTCTATCTTTGTACTAATCTTAAAGAAATGCACTCTATACTTTACATTTCTTAAGCCACGTAGTACACCGTACCACTAAGGTATACAATCCTTGTCAAAACTCCACGCAGTTGGCAATTGTCACAGTGAACTAAACAGTGGGATTTCAACTGCTGGATACTATACTTAACAGCCGGAGAAGCTCTTAAATTGTGTTTAAGAAAGAGAGGGCATAATTTATCTAGAGAAAATCCTCCTTTGGCAGCATATGCATAAGAAAGACAGACTCTCTGTCCTGAGCTGTAAAGGCAAATTGCAAATAAAAGTTTCTGTCTATCATGAACATACTTCACAACATTAAAAAACAAACGGGTTAACTATTATATACATAAGGTCTGAAGAATCAATAAAGAAATTTTGCCAGTGCTGGCAGAGATAGAAATGGGTTCAACTTCAGTTATGTGGACCAATGCAACTCAATGAAGTGAACAGACATCTTACCTGTTCACCTCAGACTGTTGCTACTGAACTGGGCCATAATCAGATGTTTTCTAGATAGCTGTCACATGCCATGCACCATAAAATGAATGGCAATGCCAAAACTGGTTAATGCAAATTATTTGATTTTAAGAAGTGTAAAACTAAGTCAGTTTAGAAATTAGAACAGAAAACAGATCTTATTACACGCAATTGCAACACAGTCCATCCTGACAATGGCAAAGATCAATGGCTAGGCTAGTAATTCCCCCGCTGAAAATAGGTAGGGAGAGACAAAGAATTCCTTTATGTCCTTCTCATTCATCAACAGATACCACAAAAAATTGGGTGGATTATTCAGTGCAAGTATCAAGTTACATTATTAATGTGAGGAACCAGACTAAATACTGTTTTGCAAGAAAGCAAGCATTGCAAAGGAACAAAACTACTGTAAAGATGCAAATCTTCATTTTAAAAAGTCAGTTATTTTGTGGATGTGCCCTCTCCCACTTTCAGTTTTGACGTACAACGGTTAACAAAACTTGAAAAATTTAATTTGGATGTAGGAGCAATGAAAATTGGTGCTTTTTTCCCATCCAAATACAGGATCTTAAGACAGCCCATGAAAAAAATGGGTAAGTCTATCTTTCAAGAGAAGGTTTTCCATCACACTTTATTAAGGAGCAGTTTACCTGAGGACACACTTAAAGATCAGTGGCATGTTCCACTGCACAAAGATCTGTTATTAAAATCAGGTGATTTTATACAGTTTTCTTGATGAACAAATGTCTGCAGTCCTTCCTCAGAGAAAACTCTGACTGAAACTCCCAGGCCACTAAAATCCCAATTGCAGACTTTTTCTAGCCTGAATAATATTCAACATACCCTCCTAATTAATGTAAGCAGTATTACTGCCATTTATCTTTCTTTTTCATTGTTTTTTTCTCAGTTACTTCTCCAGCAAAATGCACTGCATTTTATTGTTAATTCTGATAAAAAAAAAGAAATGAGCCAAATCAATTACAGTCCTCTGTCAATCTGTATGGTTGAGGCACAACTTTTACTGTTTTAATTAAATGAAGAAATGGGTCTATTGTTTAAAGGCATTAAAGAAGGCAATTCAAAACTTCAAGTAAAGCCTTTTTGTTTTTACTGAGGGGCAGAGATGCCTATAAAAGCAATGCAGGTCTCTATTTGAATTTCATAGCAGCTGTGAAATTTATAAGAACCACAGAAACAATTAGCTATCCATTTTTTCTTTTAGCTAAAGTACCACTAGTTCTAAAGGGTTTGGGTTGTGAAGACACTGTTACCTACAAAATGCTGCTGTGACTTTAATCCTGGGCTAGCAAGAAGACAGAATCCTTAATGAAGACGGAAATCTAACAAATGAACGGCAAAAAATTCTGAAGTAAAAACAACAACAAAAAGCCATAAACGTCAATGACAGGGGGAAGATTAGTGGAATTCTACTGTTTATCATCAATATAAAGGTGATCTTTTATATGATGACAGTAAGTTCCAGTCGTATTCCCATTAAAGTCAGTGGAAGTTTTGCCACTGAAAAAGAGCCCTCTGCATCGAAAAAGCCCATCAGGGCAATTTCAGATCAGTTGGTTAACATAGGTAAAATAAATACACAAAGAGCCAACAAAGACATCTGCACCAGTTAAAACTCCCTAAGTCCTTGAAACAGTATTAACACAGCATTTTGAAGTCACAGGAATAAGTCTTAAAAGGATAAGACTAGCCCCAGTTATAGACTGCATTTCCAAACTGCAATCGGCAGTTGCGGAGTGAAGTGGCTTCCAGGGAATCCTTCCTCTATTCATGGACGTATGCATATATAGCTATGAATGTACACCCAAGTAACAAGCTGTTCCCCAGGCATGCAGTGGTTTTTGCAGGCATCGGTCGTAACTGCCATTTTAGCCCTCTCAGTCCTAGTAAACAGGAGCACAAGGTGGGCTAAATAACACTTGTAGGATAGAGGTCCATGCAATACTACTGCCCACTACGCTAAATGGGATGTTCCACATATCCTTGCAAAGACTTGAGATGAGTTTTGGAAATTCATAGTCTTGCTCACTGTAAGGTAAGAAGGCACCAGAGGCCTATCTGCTGGTTACACAGTACGTATCGCATGTTACAGTCCCAATCCACAGAAAGAAAAGTGAATGACAAAAATTCCACTAACTTCAATGGGCTTGAGTGATGAGTTATTTGTTGTACAAAGTCTTTTTAACCACTACAGATAAAACTTGCAACAACAATATAGAGATTTTTTGTGGAAACTGATAGAAAAGCGCCACCTCACCTAGACCGCAAAAGAAATAACTCACTGGAGCAAGCTGAAAAAATCAAATGTTTTACTCTCATGCTAATTATATTTTACATAGATTATATATATAAAATACTAAAGTCTTCTCTTAACGTAATTACATATTTAGCATCTTTATTATATAAAAAAATTATCCCGAGAAACCCGAATTTCAACAACGGAAGTATTTGTTGTAAATGGGATTTGACATACGTGTGAAACTGGATAAAGGGATTTTCAATCGAAGTCTGTCTCCTAGCAAGCTCTATAGTAGAGGGTTGGCTCAACAGGGAATGCTGAGTAATTATGAAACTACATAACGACTCATCTTTACTTTTCTGACTCACTCTTTGTTGTGATCAGCAGAGGCTCAACCACCAAGCAAAGTTGGGACAGTATGCTGTTTACATAGTCCCCTTTTTCACTCCAAACATCCCTGGGCCAGAGGGATCACCAAAGAAGCCAGTCTAAGAACAACATAAAACATTATTGCTCTTCTGGTTTTCCCTAAATGCGCTAGGTAGCCATCACTTTATCCTGTGTACACCACATTCCATTACTGCCCAACCTAATAAAGACTTCTGTCACAGCAATAGCTTTTCATCTTCAGAGCTCCTTTCTCCTCTCCTGATAAGGCTGCCAACTTTACTCTCTGTAAATGAGCTCATGCGAACACTTTATTTTCGGCTTGTGGAAACAAAAAGGGCCATTGCTCAGCTTCAGAGCTTGAGGGGGCGGTTTTCTATCTTCAAAGCATGACCAAGGCGTTTGAAAGGGATTAAAATTAAACTGGTAAGCTTAGCTTGAAATAAGAAACTTGAAGCAGGACTATTGCACTCATAAACCCTGCTTTTTCTTTAAAAGCTTCAGAAATCCCTTAAAAATGGTTATTTTAAGTCATTTTTATTTGTGTACTCTTAAACCTTTGGCGACCGCTTAAATAACACTGCTAGCCAATAACCTGTGTTACTAGCAATAGCCGCACATAGCTGAGCATCTCACTTACAGGACAGATGGTTATCCCATCCCAGTGCACTCAGTTCAAAAACCTGTGAATTGCAGCTTCAGCTTCCTTATCCAAACAGCAAATAAATTAAATTTTTTTGCAATCAGTGGCATATGTTTGCATCTGTGTACAGAATGACTTGGGCCAAACCTGAATTGACATGTTTCATTCAGTGACATCCTAACTATTTTGTGAACGTCCAATTCCTATCACTGTTTGCTGTGCAATAAGGAGATGTGAAAGAAAAACAAATTTTTACAAAGACTTCCCCTGCTGTTAGATTTTATACATGAAATCTGTTTCACCTGATAGCTACTTACTATCTAGTAGCTACAAACATTTGTTATGTTTTTAAAAGCTTACATAAAATGTGTCCTTGGGAACAAAGAAAATTAACTATCCACCTCTTAAAATACTTTGCTTCCGTATCAGCTGTAGTTGGCCAGGTGGAGAACCAAGTGAGCAGTGGCTCAGGGCACAAGTATTCGTACTGTATAACATCTGTTTCAAAATCCACTCAAATCAAAATTATTTGATGGTCTCATATTACTAATCTGTCCACATCAGGAATGTACCAAAGAAGTAGAACATCTTGTTCAGCTCAAAATGAAGGCCCAACTAATACAGATGTCTGCAGTTAAAACTTAGCAGAAGCATGGGTTTAAAGGAAAGATACGTGGGAGTAAGGAGCGGTCATTTAGCAAAATGCTTCAGGAATTTTAGATATGGAGGTTTTCCTCAAGGTGCTCTCTACACGGTGTCATTCTTCAAGACATTGGAAATCTACTCTTACCACCTTATTACCATTGCTATTACTATTTCTAGATTCATCATCTTCAGAGGCCCAATATTGCTGTCCACTGCTGTATATCATACGTTTTGGGCTGTTCTATATAGCAAATTCCCCATTGTTGAAAAGTTTTAATGGCACAGTTCGAAAACAGAGTAAATAACATAGCAAAGGGAAACAAAACAGCCGTTCCTGACTAGAAAGACTTTTAATGTGAGTAAGTATCTAATGGAGTCTTGACCTTTTTAACACTATACTAAGACAAACACTGGTTATCCAGAAACTGCAAATGATGATTGGAGGGCGGAATCTCCATGCCAAAATTACAGGAAATTTCTGTTCAACATATTTTTAAATAAGAAAAGTGCAATGCAACCTTCCCTCTAAGAAACTTCTTGGAGAAAGAAAGGATTAGAAATAGTTGTGTCCAAAAACACTACAAAACACTACAAGAAAATACGAAGCTGGCCAGGATTGAACGCCAAAGCAAACATGAAAAGGAAGCTGGACAGAGATGGTCTTCCTATACCATAAATAGGAAAGGCGGCTTGGGAGATGGTTTGATTAGGTTCAAAAGAACCAACTTCTGAAATCACAGCCAGTAGCCAAGCCAGCTGTTAGAAACTGCCTCCAGCAAGTAGCAAAGCGCTGTTTAGTAACCACGCCATACATGCTTAGCTTGACAAGTGGGTCCTTCTCTACACACCCAACTAGGCAATCCTTGCCATCTTTTTGACTCGATCCCATCTTCATGCTCCCTGGTGCCTTTCCCCACCACAAGCTGTTTGATATTCATGAGTATCAAATGCAGCAAAGTCCTGAAAACAGCCTGGCTAGGAGACAACTTTATGTGAACGCTCGAGACGTTCTCAGGAACCTTACTCACTTATGAATGTAAGAGTCTGAAGTGGCTCTGACTGTGGGAGGGACCAAGACTCTGCGAATGTTTCATAGACTTGGGAGAAAAGCAGCCATTGTTATAACCAAATCAAGTAGCAAAATTAAAAGTTACGCGGAAACAACATCAAATGTTTTCTCAATGTGAACATTTAAAACCTAATTTAAAATTTGAGTGATTTTAAGAAGTTCTGTAAATATATCCTATGAAAAAATACTTCTGCATACCAAAATACATTGCATACCAAAATACACTGCATATTGAAAACAATACCATTAAACCCAAAGGGATGTACGCAAGACAGATTTGAAAACAAGTTCATGGCACAGCACTGGCCTGATCTTGCTTCTGCTACTTACAGCAGTTTTAAAAGCCTATTAACTTCAAAGGCACAGGACCACGTTACTGAGATTTAGCAGGCCCCCTTCATACTCTCATAGCATCTACATAATACTACCATAAACCTACTATTCTTAATAATAAATTATATTATTAAGAACTGGGGCCTCTGGCCTCCCTGGCCAAGCCATTAATCTGTTCCTATTAGCATGTAGGGTCTATAATGCAGGCTGGATACAAAAACCATTAGTAGTAATTAATTGCAATTGACTAATTGATGACAAGTGACTGATCTTAATCATGTGGAGGGACTTCGGGACCTAGTCTTATTGCAGAAGAGAGGTACTTTTGCCACTCCTAGAAGATGTATTTGCTCCATGTAGCTCAAAACCAGTTAGCATTGCCCAAGAATATTTATACCACGCAGCTGCCATTTTGGATTAACATGCTATACTCTATTCACCTGAGGCTGTTACCTCACTGTGATTCATTACATCACAATGATGTAACTGAAAATGAAATTGTAAATCAACATTTGTTCTGCTCTGTCTCAAAATAACCATCTTTCAAATACTATTTTGGACATTTAAAAACCTGTAGTTATCATCCCTTTAGTTAACATTGTTAGCAGTGAGAATGTACAAACTCAACTTTCGTGTCTCCCAGGGTTCAGATTTGGTTGCTGCTGTTTGTCCTTTTTTAAAGGGAAAGGAAAACTGAACTCATGTGTTCCCTGAGATTTAAATTTTTAAAAGAAAAATATTTCAAGCTTAGCCCAAGTTAGATTATTACCATCTCTCTTCTTTTATTGTGGAAAGGTACATCACAAAAGGAAAGCAACTACAGTCCAGAATCATTTCCATTTCCATGTGACTTTCTGCTCCACCACAGAAACTTTTCCACCCTTCTCCATTTGAGAATTCTTCTTTTTAACGCGGCATGCACTCCTGTTTCCCTCTGCAGCTAAAGGCAGTTGAGAGTATTTAGTATCTTGTTGGACAGGACAGTTAAAAAACACCTACAAGGAAACATCTTGTTGGATAAGACACCTACAATTTCTACCATTCATTCACAGTAATGGACTTTGAAATGGTCCTTAATGAGCACACGGGCATTAAAGAAAACCTAAACAGAGTTGTAGTGCTCCATCAAAAATTTTGACCTAAGGCCACTAAGTGCTTAGTGTTATGATAACTCTTGAGCAAAGACTGGAACACTTGAAGGGAAAAAATTCTTTCCTGTCAGAACAGAGCAGGCAACCCTATCTTCTGGAGAAAAAAAAAAGCACTGTTTTAAATAGAAGATTAGCAGAAAGTAGATGACATTAGGAAACAATGCAAAACAAATTTTGTAGTTAACTGAAATAAACTTGAACGGTAAATCTAGGATGTTGCCTGTCTAGTCCAATCCTTTTTTCTTTGGTTTGTGTTTATAAGAGATTTTGCTGGCTATCTTAATCACTTTGTGTCATGCAGTAAACTCCAGAGAATAAGCAAACAGAACCCTCTCATGGCCAGTAGCTGATTTTGGGTCAGACTGAAAAAAATGGTTTAGTGGCCTGCACTCCCTGTCTACTGAAGTTTTCTACTTGGATGGCTGTACCTCTGCTGAATTACTAACAATAATGTTTCTCTGTCTCAAAAATGAAGTGGGCATTGCTTGCAGTAGCAAATACTGAGCTTTAGGAGAAACATATTATTTGTAAAAAAAAAAAAAAAAAAAAAA
>NW_008795039.1:211129-215471 GCF_000699145.1 Aptenodytes forsteri
AAAATTAAAATTTTGCTTTTCTGAAGAAGAAACCACGAAACAAAAAGAAAAAAAAATTTTTTTTAAAAAAAAAAAAAAAAAAAAAAAAAGAGCATTTTTAAAAATCACTATCTATATTCTGGCTCTGTAGCATTTTAAGTCATATATTTAATAAGAGTATTTACTCTATAACTCTTACTTTAATAATGATAGTTCTGAAATATCCCTCCTATGCCTAGCTTCCTTTAAAAAATTACCGCACTTAGCTAGGAAAAAAAAAACCTTTCTTATTTTATCCCTCAACTGCTATAGTTCTTTTTAAAAATCACTATCTATATTCTGGCTCTGTAGCATTTTAAGTCATATATTTAATAAGAGTATTTACTCTATAACTCTTACTTTAATAATGATAGTTCTGAAATATCCCTCCTATGCCTAGCTTCCTTTAAAAAATTACCGCACTTAGCTAGGAAAAAAAAAACCTTTCTTATTTTATCCCTCAACTGCTATAGTTCTCAAAGTCTTCCATATTTTCAGCTATTATCCCTTTCTTGCAAAGAGCCCACTTAATAACGTTCACTCTAACAACCTCATTTATTTTCCAGAAAATTAACTCAGTTTCAACCCTGATTAATGATTTCATCTAAATGAATTAAATTAAAAATTGAAAATTATATTTCAAAAGCCAAAGAAAAAAAAATTGACCATTTCCAGTTAACAAATGATCCTTTCAAATATTAAAAGATGACCATGAAGAGTGCGTGATAGTAATGAAATCTAACTGGGGCCTACTGCTTATCTGGAGTTCATGAAGGGGGAGAAAAAGGAAAAAAAAAAAGCTTTCTGCATTGTTAACACTGAAGTCTCTTGGGATGCCAAACTGACTTCCACTTAGTCTTTGCCTGTAATCAGCACACCAAAATAATAAGAGAATTTCAATGTTAATTAAACTGGTAGGGTTGGAGATGCACCAATACTGAAGAGGGATTAGGAAAGCCCATAGTACCAATAACCACATCTGTTAACAAATCCTAATCTATGAAAGAGCAATTTAACCTTCCCCAAACTGCTAATACCTAGTTACACGCTGTCTACTAGGGAAGAGAAAGATCTTGGGCTTTAAAAAAAAAAAGTCAGCTATATTAACTGAAGAAAAACTGGTTATTCAGATCATCACATGAACTGTCTTGCAAGAGAAAAGAGGTCCAACCCATTAGACCCTTGATTTGCCTACAAAAGGAAGAACGAAGGGTTTTTTTTTTTCCTTCTTTCTTGTACCCCTACAATTAACTTTGTTCTCACAAAAACGTCTTTTAAAAACCGCGATTATTCTACATATTTTCCAGGTTATGATGCTTATCAACTAGTAAAAAGTAGTCACCATTTATATTGATAAATGAATAACATTGCATTTTAATTACAAATTTACTGATGCCGTATGAAACGTCCAATGAAAAATTGTAACACACAACATTCATCTTGGAATTGGGCCAAAGCACAGATACTGATACTATTCCACTTCACCATGGCAAGGAGGACACTAGAGAATTTTCTGCTTACCAGTTTAATTTTACTGAAGGTTCAACACTTGCATCAAGGTTGTTTCACAGTCATCTTTGTAACCGTATGGAGTAACCATATAGAAGTGAGTGGTAGAGAACTATGTTTTTTTGTGGATCAAGCCTCAGTGTGTATCTACGTGACACAGATGTTTCTTATTTTTCTGACCCTCAGGAAACAGACTGTCCCATTCCATTGCTTTGAGCCAGGGATGAATCCAGTAGCAAGGCCAAATAAATAGATGTTTCTGAAAATTTAGGAGTTACCTGATGAAAGAAACTGGAGACCAGTCCAGACAGACATTTCACAAGCTTTCCAAACAATCCCGACATACATTTGTAACCAACCTGTAACACGCTGGATAATGAAATCCTGGCACAGATCATGCCAGTATTTCAAGCTATGCCAATCTGGATGCTGGTTTGGTGATGTGGACAGACTCCGAACGGGCTGGGCAAGAACTGCAATATTTAATTTCTGTTATGTAAACCACCGCTGAACCTAGGTTTCCACTTAAGACAACACCAAATTAACCTGCAGTGCAACTAGTCCCTCCTAATACAAAGACCTATGTTAGAGGAATAACAACAGTTGAGCTGAAAATACACCGAAACAAGCACAGTCATTACAAAATTGAATATTTACACTGATGAAACTTTACAGAAGTATTTCTCCTACAAACTCTAGAATTGCCCTGGTAGCTCTCTTTTGTAAATACCAAGAAAACTGTGATGGAAAATATATTTCAATATTACTAATCCTCATTGAGAAGTTGGAAATGAATGTGTTTTTGTATAAAACAGTGTTCTAATCAACTTTGGCTTTGCTAGATTGAAGTATTTCATGTCAGGTCACTGTCTCAATTTACGATGCTTTTTACCCCTCCAAATTCTAGCCATTCAGAATTTTTGTCTACGGGAAGCAATTTTATATTCCAGTATGTATGCACATACTGGTTTTTGCAGCCTAATCACCACCTTTGACTTTGTTTTTATCATCAACTGGTACCTCTTTCCCCTTCGCAGTTTTCCTACCTGCCATCTTCTTTAACTGCTTTCTTCTTCTTATGTCTATCTTTGGCTGCATAAAGCTTCAACTCTCACACTAGGTGTACCTTTAACGCTATGAGCAGATGTGCTAGCCTGCCATGTTAGCCATACCTTTGATGCTCACTATATCAGAAACAATAAAGCCCAGCACTGTGATCTTAGAAATGCGAATGTACACCAGCTTTGCAAATAATCCGTGGTACAGACCAAAAAATCTTGCAATAATTGCAAGCATTTTCTTTCAAAGCAAGGGGGAAAAACGCTGCAATACCACATGCCTTTAATTTTAAAATGCCCAGGAAAAGGCTTTTCTACATTTTTGTTTCCTACTACAAACGAGTCCTTCATATCCCTTCTGTCCTCCAGGATATGTATTACTGCGACTGTCTCTCTACAGTGGATGACTACATGGTATTCCTTTTAGAAGCCCATCAGTTGACATTCTTGAATCGTACAGACCAATTCAAGAGTGTCTTTTAATTGCGTTTGGTTGAACACAAAAAGGATTTCAGCTTACGCAAATAGTTAAAAAGAGTCTCAAATTTGCTGAATTTTTGCTGAATCTCAGTTACACAGAGAGCCACAATATATTTGTTACCAGGAACTCTGCTACTAGCAGTCAAAGAGACAAGATGCTGAATGCTTCATCAGACCTGTTTTTCACACAGAACAGAGCGTTAACTTGCTTCAGAACCTGCATCTACATAATGTACTACAATGACTTGTTTCAAAAGACAGAGGTGAATCTTAGTGTTTTCTTTCTTTGTTTTGGTTTTGCATTTACTAGGGATCTTGCTGAGGGGTTTGGGGTTATTTTGATCTTTGGGGTATTTCCTCTAGGAATTCTATTTGTGTAGCGTCAAGTAGTAAACTGAACTTTATGCAGTTACCAGTCAGATGGCAGCAGAAATAAAACTTAGTTATAATTGAGGGCTCAGACAAAACAAACTCATGTAAGCCACTTCAAGAAATACAGCTGTAATTCAACATATGTGTACAAGAAAAGAAGCCTCAGGAAATAAATGATGAATGTTTGAGAAGCTACGAACTTTCTATTGCAAAGTTACTGAACAATTAACTATAGCCTCTCAGAAACGTATCAAACCAGAAATAAAAAAAAACCAACTATAAAATCACTAATGAATTAAGAATATAAAATATGTTAACTATAGTATAAAATAGGCATATTTCTAGCAGACAGAAACAATAGGAAACTATCTGCCATGGCATTTCAGGATCAGAATTGCTGAATTTTAAATACAAAATAGCTTACGAGTAAATAAATAATATGTTACATAATATATGATATCTATAGAAACTCTCTATTATATATAGACCTGTTGTGTGTGTATATCCTTGGTGTATTAATAGTGATAATATATCGCTATTAATACATATATATGCTGTGGGAAATAAGGTATAAGTTTATACTCTGTCCTGGTTTCAGCTGGGATAGAGTTAATTTTCTTCCTAGCAGCTGGTACAGTGCTGTGTTTTGGATTTAGTATGAGAATAATGTTGATAACACACCGACGTTTCAGTTGTTGCTAAGCAGTTCTTGCACTAGTCAAGGACTTTTCAGCTTCCCATGCTCTACCGACTGAGAAGGCTGGAGGTGCACAAGAAGCTGGGAGGGGGCACAGCCAGGACAGCTGACCCAAACTGGCCAGAGGGACATTCCATACCATACGACACCATGCTCGGTATATAGACTGGGGGAAAGCTGGCCAGGGGGGCCACTGCTCGGGGACTGG
>NW_008795039.1:215557-249379 GCF_000699145.1 Aptenodytes forsteri
CTGGGGGAGAGAGTGAGCGAGCAGCTGTGTGGTGCTTAGTTGCCGGCTGGGGTTAAACCACGACATACTCACTGAACAATATATTCTTGTTCAAAGTCACATTAAATTGGTCAACAGTGTTGGCCAAAGTTGAACTGATTTCTCTGGGGAAAGCAAGAAGCACATGCTTTGACAGTCACCAGTCCCTCCATAATCCCAGCTCTTCGGACTAAACCATAAGGTTTTATAAAAAAGTCTTTTTTTTTTTTTTTTTTTCATTTTTACTAAGCCTTAGTCTTCCCAATAGCCAAAACTTAAAAAAAAAAAAAAAATTTTTTTTTTTTTTTCATTTTTACTAAGCCTTAGTCTTCGCAATAGCCAAAACTTAAAAAAAAAAAAAAATTTTTTTTTTTTTTTCATTTTTACTAAGCCTTAGTCTTCCCAATAGCCAAAACTTAAAAAAAAAAATCAGCTTGAGTAGTATATATGGGCAGAGGAAATTTTAATTGTAAACACCTAAAGTTTGCCAAAATTTTATAACTAAAAAGACATTGTTAAATTGAGAAACATAAAGGACCCTGAAAGATGGTCACTACCAATCCCGTATTAATCCGCAGTGTCTTTCTGTATGTAACATACTCTGGACATGTCGCCGTAGTACTTCTATCTGCATTGATACTTGCTTATACAACTTGCTTATTATTTTCTTTCGAACTCCAGTGCTCTATGAAAACATCACAAAAATGCCTCATTTTTTATCTGTTAAAACATTGGAAAATTCTAACCCCCCAAACTATTATGGCCAGGTTCACACTTCCTCTAGAGTAGCTGCATTTCTGAAGTGACATCACTGAAATTCCTTTAATTCAAAAGGAACAAAATGGTGAAAGAATAAACAAAAGCCTCTGTTTCATCCAGAGATGAAAGCAGTAAGATATTCTTAAAGCACTAGAAAGTGCTCAAGTTGTTGCTGTCTATGTAATACTATGAAAGTTGATTTTGGTTTACTTGTTTTTCCTTACTGTTTCCAGATAGAGGTCTTCAGTTAGGAATAAGAAGAGATATAAAGCACCTGAAACCAAATTCACATCAGTAGTATAAAACAAATCAGGGAGTAGTAATAAATGTCAGAGCTGTAGCAGCAAAGGCGAGTCACTGTTTTTTCTCATACTTAAAGTGAAATACCTAGCTGTTATCTTTGTGCCTGCAGAGCCTCCCTATTGTAGATTCAATAATACAAGAGGCTTCTTATCAGCAGCCCGGGTGACTGATTGGAGGTGTGATATGTTTAGACAATGCACTGTATTTAACTGAATTTACAGATGCCCCAACTCAGACCGGAGTAGTAAACGCCAGAGACTAATAGGAAATTAAACATGTACAATGGACTAACTCCATTTGCTCTCACACACTGTAATGTGTTTAGTTAACTTACTCATAGTCACACTTTATCTTTTTCTCCATGGATTCTCTAGGATATGTTTCAAATTGGTCAAAGATTAAATCTTCCTTTCAATTTTTTTCACTATTTTATTGCTGCTTTCCTTTATTATTTGCCACTCTTTCTCTTGTGCAGATAAGCTAAACAAGATGACCCCAGGTATACTCTGCCAACCCAATTATCAGATAGTCAGGAAGTAAAGCAAGGGTACAGAAGACTCCATAATACTAATATTAATATAACATGAGAGGAACAAAATCAGCTATTTATCTGAAAGAAATAGTTTATTTAGCTCATTTGAAATTTAAATGTGAATTTCAACGTACCTGGAAAGCAAGTGAGACAGAGATTGTATGGTGAACACATGCAGGTACCTCATTTGCGTAGATCACTAAAGGCACGGTTTAAACTAACAGTTATTCGGTATTTTCACTAACAGTTATTCAGTATTTTCATTAATGAAAACAGTATCGAATAAGTATACACTGAATAAACCATTTGGAGAAGCAGAGGCTTTACATAACTTCTGAATCTTCTTCCCTGTAATGGAGAGGAGTAACTTATTTTTAGATAAATTCCAGGACTGATCTGTTTATCTACTTGGGTCTCTTGAAGAAAAAAATTTCAAAACCAAATTCTTCATTAATATACCAACCAGAGTGTGGCTCTATTGCACTTATTAAAACTAAAGACTTTTTACTGCTATGGAAAAAGAAAAAATATTGAAAACAAAACACATTCTCACAGCCAGAACCATCTTCAGCCATTATATTTACTATTTTGGTTCTAAAATAAAAAAATCAATTTAAGTTTATATGAAAAATTCTTAGGTCTGAGAAAGAAAAACAGGACATACAAAAAGTTTCCAGACACATATACAAGGAAAGAAACAGCACTTGCAGCTTTTTTCCGAGCTACTGCCTGACCTCAATACTTTTTGGGCCAAATCCTGCATTCAAGTAGCCTGGCAGATTTGGACCACTTGCAGAAGAAAGGACCAGAATTAAGACTACCTAGGTAAAACAGTGGAATATGCCTTACCGACTTGCCAGAGAATTGAAGAACATTTGGAAAAAGTATTCACCCACTCTCCAAATATTACCTGCATAACGAAGTAATTACTTGAACGCTTGTCTTGAAAAAATCAGTTATTAGGTCTCCGATGGAAACAATGTATCAGAATGACAGATTTTCAACTTGATCAAATAAGGGAAATCCCAGGTTTCTAATTTAGAAAGTGTCACTACAAAAATACATTTCTAGGCTCTGGGTTTTTTTATCGGTTGTTATAAAGGACATAAGACGTTACCATTAGGCTTTACTTAATTTTTGCCTGTCCTATTGAGATCTTTATCTATTTCCATTCCTTGGTGTATATCCATTACCCACATGGAAATTAATTAGTAAAATGGCAGTTTTCTAACAGCTTTCCCCGATACGGTATTTGCCATTGTAAAGATCTGCCTTTTAAAAACTGAATTCTTACTGATTTTTCTACCAGAAACTAGCTTCTTGAAGTCTTGAGTAACAACTCGCTAAACAAAGACTAATAAAACAATCATTATCTGGTGAAGTGGGCTTTCTAGAAAATTTTTTTTCAACTAGTGGGCAGTACTACAAATGTTACTTTTCCTAATCAGGGCTGATAGGATAAATCTTTGACCAATCTTTAGTTAGTATCACTGATGAAATATTTGTTCTTTTAATATGAATCTAGAAACTCAGTGAAGCTGTGTTTGCGTCTTTTATCAATTTAAATAATACCTTGCTTTATTGCTTTTGTCTTAAGAACAGACAGGCTGAAAAATTATTTGTACCCATAACAAATTTCTGGCTGCCATGGTCTATATAGTTATGGTAAATACTTAATACTGCCATTCAGATCATGGAGACCTCCTGAATGTGCAATTCACAATATTCTGTGACAGACGTGTGCAAATGTGTGTCCCCACTTTACAAACCATTAAGAAAAGTATTAGTAAAGAAGTTAAGAGTTTCTCTAATTTTCCAGCTATAAAACAGCTATCCTTTTATACATAGGACTGAACTACTTGAGTCATCGACTCCTGTCCTCCATAACCGTAAGCAACCATAGAAATAAATGCCTCGTTTAAGCGGGTCCACAGAGTTTCTAACTCTCTGCTGCAACTCCTACCATGGAACAAAACAGGTTTCCCAATACTATATACACAGTACTAAAAGATCAAAAGCTACAGCTGTAAGTGTGCCATGAGTAGGCAGCAGGTGGTTTGACCTGCGTATGCGTACATGCACATACATAATTCAGTATATAATGGTGCCACCACAACTCACGATGTACACTGAACTACACCCACATTGAAGAAGACTATATAAATGGATATAAGCCATACACCTCAAGCTGTAAACAAAACATCAAAATATATAAAGAAAAATGAAGACAGAAGTGCTAACTTATCATCTACACATTATCACCATATTGCCATCAGGGTACCATGGCCATATCCTTCTATTATTGCTTCTGCTCTTTGCAACAGAGGGGATTTCTGGTGACTGCTGTCGAAAGTGACATTGACACAAAAGAATGGAGAGTATGAATGAATGCAAGAACACATTCTGGCAAAAAATACAAACATCACAAATGCAACGCAAATGAATGGACTAGTGAGAGCCTATAAATAACTAGCAATGCTCTTGAATGGTTTTCTCCCTACTCATTAGTTGTTAACTGCACTTTCCACAAACCTATCATATGTTGTATACCATTTGTGTCTTTGCCTTCACTTTCATTACACTACTTAGTCTAAGTAGATACAAGGACACTATCAGGAGGGAGTTATCTGTGTTTGTTGTATGTGCTGGAGTTTTAAGAGAGGACTGTATTGATAGCAGCATGGTGTGGTTTATATTTGTACTTATCTGACTGCAGTGTAATGGAGTTCAGAATTCCAATAGAAAAGCTAATAAAAAATACCCAAAATAGTAAGAGGGGAAAAAGACTGGATGTATGAAGGGGATACAAAACTAGACTGACATCATCTTTCATAAGCTGGAATTAAAAAGTCAGACTTGCTGGAAATATCTTTCAGGTTGTTATGGTTTAGCACTAAGAGGTTCATCCTGTACCCAGTAGCTCAGTGACAGTGTTGCCAGTTGCTGCACTGGGATTAGAAAACGTGCCTTTTGTTTACCAGTACTCAAAAATGAAGAGCTAATTTATCAGCTCAATTATAAATTCAGTGGAGCAATGCCCCATTACTCCACATTAAGCATCACCATGAAGACTAAAATTTGGTAGAAATCTTTTGTATTTAGGGAAAATAAGTTATTCAAACTTGCAAAATAATTTTATCTCAGATAAAAATTCAGTATGAAAATTAATTTGTCATCTTTTGCTAGTTTAGATTGCTTTTATTTAAATACATTTAAATAAACTTTCCTGGGACTGATTAGATGATAGTTCAGTATAAGGCTGTATGACATTTATTGCTATTTGTGTTATCATTACCTACACATGACTGAAGATAACTGTCACCATCATTTATGCTACGCAGGGTGCATGCGACTACGCACTTCATTATTCCATCTAAACACCCTTACAGCTACAAACATTGCATAGCCATCCCCAGATTTGGCCTGTGAAGGCAAGAAGTCAGAAGTTAGAAAACATCAGAACTGATGATAGTTCATCCAACCTTAATTTCTGCTTTCTCTTGCATCAGACTTTATACAGAAAACTAGGTAAATAATGCTCAACTTTGCAAATTAATATCCTTTTGCTGTATGTTATTACTAGCCTGTACATATACAATACTCCAGATGCATTTTTGAAACTGAGAAAGATAAAACAATTTGTAATATTTGCAAGTACAGAAGTCTTTCTCTTTCACGTGCTTTGTTAGCAACCTTGTAACATTTAAATTTCAGAACAGCACCACTGATTGCTACCAGAGGATCCCCACCACCTTAGCTTGTAGCAGAAAACTCAAAGACAAGAGAAGGATCAGTTATAGGGCTACAAATAGCCTGGCCCATTTGTCTTCCCTTGGTCTCATGCTGTGTGAGCTCATGCCCCAGGGATCACCGGGCCACTCCCAGAGGTCGATTTTGGGGATAAGAATAAGTTTTTTATCTGTTCTCTCCCTCCTTCTTTCCTCAAGAAAATGTGTTTGTGGGTTTTAGACCAAACCAGTGCTCTCAAAGTGGTCAGGGCCCGGCTGGTCCATAAGCTGAATCCATGGTGGGAGACAGCAGCCTTGTTCTCTCTCCCTCCCCACTCCAGGGCCACAGCAAATCCATAATTATTTATTATATTGTCAGCCTGACAAAATTTTCATGAGGAATGAAAGCAAAAGAAGGACAAAGGCAATTTTTCACTATTTGTATTCCAGCATAGGCTGAATGGAATTTTACAAGACAAAGCATAAACACTTCTTTACCCCAAGACAGAATTCTTTGCCAAATAAAAAAAATCCTGCTACAAATAATGGAGATGAGAAACCTTCTCAAATAAAACGTTGCAAGATTGTTCGGTAAATAAAAGATGTTTAGTCACTCAAAAAGGGGGTGGGGTGGGGTGGGGGTGTGTGTGTCTTCCAAATGCTGGTTTGTGTTCTCTGAGAAGTCACGAAAACACTGCATTTGTTACTAGGAAGGGAATTTCCCAGTTTTGACATCTGACCACAAAAAAATCTTCTCCCAATAGGGAAGTCACAGTCTAGTCTCAGGACTAATGGAAAGATATTCAAAGATCTCACATGGCAGTTCGTACCTCCAATCCCAGTCAGAAAAATGACATTGCAGAGAATATATGCAACGCTTCAAGGTTTGTATGAATTTTGGGAAGAGTTTGTGAGATTTTGATTTTCATACTGGCAATCCAGAATTTGAACCGGGAGTACAGTCCTTAAAGCTATCATAAGAAAGGGAGAGAAAACGGTGCATTTAAAGGTGTATGAGGTCAGTCAAAATTCTCACAGTTGAGGGGTGAGCCTTCCACTACTGTGTTTCTTCCTAAGATTTAAAGACTGAAGCACTGGAAGACCCGGCTTGGATTGACAAGGAGCTAAAGGAGGTGGTTCTTGTCACAAACAGACAAAGTCAAAATCATGAAGGACATACCTCATGAGAGAGGCCAAGTGCGAAACCTAAGAAAGCACAAGCCTGAAAAAGGAAGCTGTAAAGGCCTGAGAGAAGGAGCTGAGAGGGAGAAGTGGAATGTAGAAATCAGGATTTTTTGCTCACCAGCTACTCTGTAAGAAAACATAATAATGAGAAAGATTTTGTCCAAACTTTTACCATTTTACTTTCAATCGTATTCATCCTGGTCCTTCCTATGGAAGGGTATAAGATTTCAATTAGTACAGCCAAAAGTAGGTTTTGGCTTACCAACCATATTGGACGTGCAAATAACATTAACTTTTTGGCCCTGAACAAAACTTCCAACAACCAGAAAGGGCAAAACTTTCCACTGGAGAAGGAAGATTTTTTTTTTTTTTTTAAAAGATCCTCCCTATTTCATTTACATTCAATAATATAACTAAGTAACATGTCCAGTATACAGCTAACAGTTCACAGAATGATCCCGTGTTACCATCAAATAATTTTTCTTATCCCCCCCCTTTGTAAACAAGGTGATTTAGGTTCTTCAGAGTTTTAAAGATGTTTAAGTTATTTAAGGGTAAAGGTTGGCTTTTCAATCTTGAATAATTAATACATTATGAATCAATAACCTCCCCTACGACCCGTTTTTTAAAAAAAACTTACGCTATTTCATATCAATTTACAAAAAGAACAACTTCTTGTTTTACTACTACAGTGAAATATCACTTACAAGCTTTTCAAGCCCATGTTGTCTATGTTGCACTAAATGTGAAAACTGTCTCCCCGATTCTGCACCATGCTTTACAAAAAACCACACCGTTTGCAGATCAAAGGGAGACGATTTATGCTTTCATCCCAGCTGACGGACGATTAAATTAAAACAGATCAGCAGTACAGTGCATGGGCAGGTGGCTTTAGCTGCCACTGTCGGCCTCAGAGCGATTAAATTGCGGTGGAGATGGAGGGCCTTCCGCTCTCATTCCCGCACTTACAGATCAAACGGTGACAAATGAGATGTTACTGCTCTTGTAAAGCAAGGCTACAATCTGTCAAAATCCAACATAATTTGTGACCCTACGTGACATCCTCTTTCTCTTTTTTTTGACATTTGAATACAGTGATTGTACTAGAGTCAAGTCCATTTAAGCGAATATAGTCAATTCTATCTAAAGGAATATAGCCTGTTAGCTCCAACATGGTAGCTGAATATATATCTGGTTAGTACTCCAGCGACCCTTTGTGTTAAGTGCATACCATTAACAATGAATTCTGATTTTTCCAAGTTATATAATTTGATATCTTGACAGCTCAGACACTTAAAGCACCACTATTTGTTTTAAACGGCTTTATTTTATTGTTTAAATGTCAGTATCAAAATAAAGTAATGCATACAGTCTTGTCAGTTCCAGTGCAGTGGGAAGTGTTCCTGTGAGGAAAAAAAGGCCTTGAGAGAGTTTGTTCTAAAAATAGACTAAAAAGTCAATTATGTCTTTTGCTGCACCTCAAATGACTTGCAAAATTTTATTTACACTGGGTCTTTTGTTTAATGGGTGAGCTTATCAAGGTACTGAGGAAGAAAGCACAAAGGGACTTTAAAGAAACTTTAAAGTTTTACTTCACGTCTTACTTTAAAGAAACTGTCATACTAATAAATAAAACCTTCAAGTAAACATAAAGAAAACAGTAACTGCATGTGTATTAATTTTTAAACATTTGTACAAATTGCCATAAATTGGCATAGTATCACTCAGAAGATCAAAAGTATGAACTCTGCCCCAAATTGCAAATTAACACAGTCAGTGAAAATCTGATTTGGAGAATACTTGCAAGAATTGACTAAATCCCTGTATTCTTGTTTTTCTTTTAAGGAATAAATACAGTTTACAACACAGCAATGTTGTTAGATTTTGACTATATCTATTTCCAGTAACTTTGGGGTTAACAAGTTCTTCTTCACCGCAGCCAAGAATTTACAGCATTTATCGTTCTCTTAACGTTTTAAGGTGGGCAGTTTAGCTATCTACCACAAAGCAGTCAAAGATCTGATCTAGGGGCTCTTTATATTTTCTGTTGACCATTGATCTTTGGGCTGGATAACTATACCCTCCAGGGAATTAAGTTAGAAACAGCTTTATTTACAAAGAATGAAGATGCATACAAAATCTCTCAAGTGAAAATCTTAGGGGGAAAACAGACATGGTACACTGAAAAGTATTTATACTTAAGACATATACAGCACACTCCATTTTTATTCTTCAGTCAAAATGTAAACCAAAATGTCTTTCATCACATTTGCATATGTTCCCTGTTTAGCACATAGTTCTTAAACTGGAAGCAGCAGTAAATTTGCTAATAAATATAGCCAGCAGCTAAGGTGCCTGCCATGAAGCTACTGTAGATAATCTGCCGTGTGCAGAAAAACCCAGCTAGTGGCTGGCCCCATATTTGGCAAATTATATACACTAATCCTTCCTTATCGTGATGACCCTCGTAGCCTGTCTAGGCTTCAAGGCCTGTCAACACCCTATTGTTACCGATTTATAAAAAGGAAGACTCAGCCCATGTGCCACACACTATCCTTCTAACCTTGCCTATTAAAGGCAGGGTCTCTGCAGCCGTCTGACATGGGCGGGAGGGGAGCCAGTCATGTATATAGTTTACATAGGCAGCAAAACGGCTCTTCACCCTAAACAGAGCGCTGCAAGGCCCAAGGGTCATCAGGTCTATTATGTCAGGAGTGCATCAGAGGCGTCTGCAATAGCTTATGCCTACAGCTGTCTTGGGCAATAGTACATGCTTTCGGTAAGGAAGTGTACACTACAGCATGCCAGCAGGGATACGGTATGTAGGAAAAAACCTATAAAACAGCGGGCTGAGAAATACAGCCATAATACAACAAAGCAAGAGCACTGTTTCTGCTTACTACACCACTTTTCTTGCTATTAACTAACTATCTAGGGGAACTACTTCAAATTCAGTATTAGGATTACCACTACAGTACCCAGATGAACAAGGTAAACGCTGAAGGTACTTTGAGCGGGAAGAGAACCCAGGTTATCAGCGAGGGGGCGGCGCAACAAAACAGTTATCAATACCAGTTACTCCAGCAACTTCTTTGCACTAGAATCTGAAGTTTCTTTCAAACTGCAAGATCACTGGGGCAGGGATAGTTGCACAGTGATAAATCAAGTCCACAAGGCTTGAAAGAAACAGCAACAAAAATGTTTCTCTACTGTTTGTATATATGACTGTATTAGAAATCATCTGTTGATTTGCAGCAAGATACCCTATTGTAATGACAAACAACCACAGCACAGGATTGCCAACTGGCCCATGTTTAGAGGAGATTACTGGCTTTTTATGAGTTCTATCTGGCTCCGGTTTTTGTAAAGGCTTTTCTAGTTTTATAGGCTGTCGCAAACCACAGAGCTGATCTCATTCCACTCCTCTTCCTTCCCTCATCTCTCTGCTTCTGATGTAGATTCTGTACCAGTCACAGGGGATGTAGGGTAGGCTTTCACCTTTGACTGTAAGCATGATAGGAGGGGAGAGAAAGGTGGCAGAAACATTATTAACTTTAAAGTATTTCCTGTTCCTCCAAGATGAGAATAAATTGTCCCCACATGACTATGCGGGATAGAGATAAACTGTTCTCCACCCTTTAGGAATCCTCTGCCACCTCAGGGTTTTCCTTCCACTTCCCTAAATAAAACTCTGCGTTGCTTCCCATGAATAACATTTTTTAATAATTTAAAATATGTTCAGTGTGTTGGGGTTGGTTTTTTCCCCCTTAGCTTTGTATGTTTTTCAGTGACTCCTTCAGATTCTGCACCTAACCCATATCTATTGTTTCATTAATGAGGCCAGCTAAGAGTCATATATTTCTATTTAGCTTCCCGGGCAACAAAATGGAAGCACGTGTGTGTGTAATGCTAACACAACCAAAGGCCTCCTAGGAATAGAGCGAGAACACAGTGCCTTTGATTTATAAATAGATATCGCTATTCATAATGCATAAACAAAATGTTTCATTATTTGTAACACTAAGCCCAGGCAGTTATATTGTTAAAAAAAAAAAATCCAAATGCCTACTGTCTACAGAAATAGAAACACTTATTTACGCAAGCATCATGAGGGTACGGACTGGTGTTACATGAACTCCTGCCAATTAAATTGAGGTACTTGCTAATTACTGTCCCGTATCTTCAAGGACCAAAGGGGTAGAACAGTGCCATGTGAGGCAACATGGTATCGTGTAGCAGAGCTGAACCCAATCCAGGTTAGATTTAATGTTCAGAAATGATCACATACTGTATTACTCATGTCCAGCAACAACATTTTGATTACAGGAATGCTAAGCTCCTTGTCTTAACCACAGCCAGCACTTGTTGCTACTGAAAGATTAATGTTATCTCTGCATTTAAGTAACCCTCATATATGGCCAAAATTAGACTGTAAAAAGTCCAACGGTCTCAGAGTGAAATTGTTTTTAGCAACAGGCTACAAACGCACTGCTTGGGCAAACCATCTGGGTCCCAACTGAATGATGCCCATACAGCAAAGTGTAAGAATCCCTGTCATAAGCAGTGGCATAATTAGTACCTTGCACATCACTGCAGAAATATTTCAGGAGAGGATAAAACAGTTTCTTAACTTCTACTGGGTGAGGTGAAGCCACCTCATCAAAAGTGATGTGGATGAGTGAAAGGGGGAAATTGAATTTAAGGAGATAATGTCCAATTAGGATATAAGGGTTTGCTTTTTATGTATTTTAAATGCAAACAAGGCTATTTCTGTCACTAGTTGTGTAACTAACATTTTCTATTCCTACTGAAACATCTATATTTGTCTCTTATTTTGGCAAGTATACTGCTAGCTTACTGCTCATTCCTTGTAGCTGTGGAATGAATAAAGACGCATCTATTTCATTTCTAGTTCTCACATTGGTGGGGTACCCTATGCTTTCTGATGCTCAATTCAATAAAGACAAACAAAACAAAAATCCAAAAATATCACAGCTCTGTGTGACAATGTCACTACTCGAACAAAATTTTATAGCAGTTAAAATTAATCAAAAGAAAAGTGTGAGAAAATTTCTCTCATTTACCAGGCCCAGCCACAGAAGTCTCAAGCTTTTAGCAAGTGTTCAATGAATTATGGATCAGGCCTAATTTATAATGAAATTTGCATAGTAAATCAATACTGCTGGTTAATGGCATTGATAATTTTCTATTGTTATTTTAATACTAAAATTTACATTGTTAAAACATGATGCAAAAATTAATGTACATACTGTATTGCACCACAAAATAATTCAAGCATACAGTTATTGTTGTACAGGAGACAATAGCCATCAACATTTGATGGCCAAGTCAGGGTATTAGAATAATAATAAAAAAAAAAGGTGTCCTAATACTGTTCTCTTGCTATTTAACCCATCATATAATATATGTACTATAGTAAAACTTAGCTTGCATTTAATGTGGGACTAAAATTAAACATCACTGAAATCATGCCTTGGGGTTTTGTTTCTCAGTATACATTGACAATAGAATAGATGAAGTACTCATGCTTATGAAAAATTTAACATCTTAAGAAGCACTCATGGAGACTTATTTCTGCAAAATAGTCTTCTAAGCACAGGACTCTCAACCATGTTGCACAGGGTAGCTTATTTGCCACATATATTTGATTTTTAATTCCTCTTTCATTGCTTGCACATAACTGTTAATATACAAATAAATATTTACCTGGAAATGCTTCTTTTGAACGCTTCTCTTTTATCAGAGACTGTCCCTTTGAGACCAAGTCGGCTTTTATTTAAGACCTACTTCTTCTACGGGGTCTATTAGTTTTGCAATTTAAAACTAACTTCTCTCTCCTAACAAGATAATCCTGAGCAGGACTTTCAAGCACTGCAGAGCTAATAAACCACATGCAACCACACACATAAAACCACAAAACAATACTACAGAATTCAGTGTGCGATGGCATACTTTTAAAAATATCTTTCCATTTTGTTAGGACAGTCCCATCAAAACAGTCAGTCGCATCATCTTTTCAAAGTTTTTTATTTTCCTCTTTTTAACATCATTCCTATTTGGTTTTGTTGTGGGGGGTTTTTTTAACTACTGGTTACTGTTCTTTCACAAAATTTTTAACTACTTTAAAAAATAAATCTCTCCTGAGAACTGAATAGAAATGTTTAGGAAATATTTCTCTAATTAATTGTAGGAAAACATCCTAAACAAGTTCACAGCCTGTATTCTTACAAATCAAAATTGCTTCAACATATAGCTTTTGGGATTTTTGCTGTCACTGCTTTGTTCATTCCTGATGCTCTGTGCAAAAAGGAGAATAAGCCCCCTTCACCTTCATGTCTTGCTAACTTCAACAGAAGTTATTTTGTGAGCACTTGTAAACAAAGGACGCCAGACTGAGCCTTTTCTGTACTCCAGTGTATACCTTGCCACTAGATTAAAACATATTCCCCAGTATTGTAGAATTATGTGCTTAAGCTTCCATGTCCTCCTTTACACACTGTAGCAAACGTGTACACTTGCGAAGAGCTGAATCTGCCTTGTATCGTCAGTTGTGACTGAATTCGCAACTTTGTTCTGCAAACTGAGGACAAGACACGAATTAATTTTACTGAAATTCATTTGCTCTTTCCCAAGCCTGGGTGTGACAAAGCCATCTGCAACCTACTTTATCACACAGTAGACAATGGGTAGAACTCCCCGGTTCAGCAATAAACACTTCAAACTAATAACATAAAAGTGACTAACTGGTTACTGCCCTGTTGTTCTTTAGACAAAGAATTCTCTCATTTCTCTAATCTTCCCTCTATACAGACAAAATCTTTTCTTCCCTGCCCAACACAGAGGAAAAAAGAGAGATGAGAGGACTTTATGCCCTTTCCACACTCTACCCCCTTCACAAAACCAGTGGTTTACTTAGGACCCAAGCCTGCTACAGCCAATGATCTTCGTAACTATCTTCAACCCGGCCCCAGTGACACCCAGCAGAACTTTCCACCCATGGATCTTAGCCCTCTGTGTGCATCAAAACTGTCAAACAGAGAAGAGAAAGAATAAAACCAAGATTAAAACTACTTTCATTCAGACCTGCTGAGCACGGACACCTTCTGTATTTCAGTAACATAAGACCAGTCCATGGGCATTCATGGGTTCTGAACAAACAGTGTCCTAGCACAGACGTCCTTGGGAAAAGAGAGAAAGGAAGGAGAAGTATTTATAAAGAAGAGGGTTCAGGCTCACATACTAATTTTTGTAACATAAAGAATATGGGAAAACGCTAGTTGAATAGAGATAGATTACTTATAGACTATGTGACAACCAGTGTGCACCAAGATGACATTCTTCTTTAAAAGCACTTGGACAACTCTCCTGCACAGCTCCTGGCTCATTTGGAGATCCTGTCCCAACATGACCTCTGAAGGTTCTTGGTGCCTGGTCAACATAGGGAACAAGAAAGAGAGAAGCACTAACTTAAGACTGTGTTGCACAAAGACCTTTGTGGACTGTAATCCATGGGCTCATGATGATGCCCTGGTTCAAACAAACTGAAGCAGAACAGCTTTACAGTTCCAAGAAAAATTGATGATTATCAGCCATTCTGCCTAAAATTGACATTTCAGAGAAAACTGATATTCATTCTATACATATTGTACTGATTTAAATTAAATGTGTGTGTGAACACTTGGCAGAAATAAAGAAAAAAATCATCTGTTGATGGACAAAACTAATACTTGTGTTGTAAGAGGAAAGGGAGAAGAGGAGAGAGAAAAGACATCTTGTAATGCAAGAAGTTCAAGCTATTCTTTTCCCAAAGTGCATGCACGACTACAAATGTTAACACCTGCTATTTCTGTAGCAACAGCAAATCCCAAAGTATTTCAGAAATCAAGCATATCTTGAAAAAAGAGAATAAGCATGGGGAGAAATGCAGCAGACAGCTCACAGTGATGTTGTGCAGTACTTTAGTACGGGAAGTAACAGGAATACTTTACATCATCAAAATCAGAATTTCATATAAGAAACCTTTCCAGAGACAGAAAAAACTTCAGATTGCACTGCCATAATACACCAAAGCATTGGGGTACAGTTAGGGAGCTGAGAATGGGAACCTTTTGATTGTTATAAGTTCCCATTTAAAAAAAGAAAAGAAAAGAACATATCATCTCCACATTTGTTCTGTGGGAAGCCTATCTGTTGTAATTTGAAGAAGGCAGCTTCAGATACACAGAAATATGCAGAAGATACTATGGAACTGGACAACTTCTAAATTAATTTATCAAAGTTCCTACAATTCTTTGTTCAAAGAAGGCAAAGCAATCAATATTAAGCAAATAAAGTTCACCTGCATCTATCTAAAGCACTTTATTAAATACAAAGCTGAGAGTGAGATACTGCAATTGGTTAATGCCTGAGGCTTTCATCTCTGGAGACCTGGGTTCAAAGCCTTGCTCAGACAACAAAGCAGCACATTTACAGATGTCAGCAAACCAAATTTGATAGCTGTTTCCCTGAAATACTGACTATATCTTTCCTTGGGTTTGCAAAATACCTAACTCCAGCACTAAGAGCAATCTTTCCCATACATGTTTCCATCAGCCAACCACTTCATATTGGCATAATCGGCCACCCCTTTTCATAAGAGACCTAGGACAAAATAAGCAGGCTTTAGGTCATGCCTAAGGTACATCGTCTGTAGAAACTGGCTGAACTGTGCTACTGGAGCCTTGTCCACCATCTTCATCAATCTACTTGCTGATAGGATTGCCATCAACATCGTGTCACCTGCACATCTTTTAAGGGGATATTAATGTAAGGATTAATTTATATGAAAAGGTGGTGATTTTACACCCAAAATCTCCATGTTCATGATAATTCAGCTTACCCATGAAATAATGAGTAACAACTTCTGGAAAATAACCACTATACATAGATGTTTGCTGCTGGCACAACCAGTTTCAAACAGCTTAAAACTTAAGGGACTCTCAGCTGATCAAACACCTGAAGGAAAATCTTAATCATACGCAAATATCCATGCAGTGCTTGGACTTTCAATATAGTGCACAACTTTAAAAACATTATCCTTGTAGACTTGTTTACTCAGAAGACACTCAGGCTCACCCTTCTTCTCACTTTACTTCTTCTTCTTCCTTCTAAACATTCAAAGACACTTCAAAGTCTAATACTGGAGTTTGTATCTTTCTTTTCAGCATGCAACCTGAAGGTTTCAGTAAAACTTGAGATTTGACTTTGCTATAGATGGATAGATAGGGATAAAAGAATGTCAGTAATTAAAAAATATAGCAAGTTATGTCAACACTAACACTTTGTTCTCTGTAGGGATCGTGACTTCAGAATGTTGCAGAAACTAAAAAAAAAAAAAAAATCCAAAAAACCACAAAAGAAAACCAAAGCACTGCTATCCACATTTCACAATATTCAGCAAAACCAAACCGTAAAAGGAAAAAAAAACTGACTGAATTTTTACATATTTTTATAGAACATTATCTGCATAATATGCTGAATTTTCCATGACTCTAGAAACACGTTTGTCTTTCATGAAAAGACTCCTATTGATAACCAGGCTGGAAGTGATAGCATAATTAGAAACGCTCATTTTACTATTTTCCAATATCTAACAGACTTTCAAGTCCTATTTTAAAGGTTCAAGAGATTCAAAACAAATGACACGAACTTCAGGATGTTTGAAGAACTTCTTTTCCCTTCTTTCATTTACCTGATTCCCAATCATATGGTTCCTTTCTCTAATTGTCTTATTATTTCATCTTGCTTCTCCACAGAAAAGTTGGGGAAGTTTTGGGGAAGGAAAAAAAGTAATTCTCTTTCCAAGATAGGTCTTTGTTCCCCAAAATTTTCTACTTATTGTCATCTTTTCTAGAGCAGAGATGAATCCTCACTTTGTCACTTACAGAAAAACAGAGACCACCAAAGGAGGACTGTAATGTTAATCTATGAATGACTGTAAAGCTAGTTGATTTTCTAGAACTACGCACTGCAAAAATACTACCGTTGCATTTTTCTGTTGTTTTGTCCAAGTCCTGCCACTTTGAAACTCAATTCTGTTTCTTAAAATACCAGACTTAACTCAGTTTTTATACTTCTATTCTGCTCCATCTAGTGGATTATTGATTTTTGCAATGAATGCTGCAACAATAGTATTCTAATATACCATGCTGGGTTAGCTACTAGGGCAAGGGACCATGTTCAAATGATTATTTTTTTGGCTTTAGATGAAACAAATTAAGTCACATTCCTGGGTACCTGGGTAAGACTATAGGATTCTGGCAGCATGTTCATGAAACATAAATGGGAAAATGGTGTCATTTAATTATATCACTGAAATGAGACTAAGTAAGGGACAGGCCTTGATTATAAGGGACAGGTGGCAAAATTTCTCCTGGTGCTTGCACAATTTACTAGGTCAGTCCTGGGGAAAAAGAATATTCCATGCCTGCGCTGTTTTGCTAAAACATCGATATCCTCCAGGCTTCACAGCCTAGATTTCAGAGTTTTCTTCCTGAACTTGGTAATAGGCAAAATTAAGTTACACACTTGATAAGCTGCTTTGTTTGCACAATAGGAATAACTTCATTCAACCAATGTCTCTTCAGTACATATGCATTTTTGGGTGAGTTTCTTCCTGTACAAGATTGTTTATAATACTCTCGCTGTTCAGGACTTCTGCTAACTTTTCAGAGGGATGTTTAAGGTAATGAGAGTTTGACTGATGAGAGGAAAAGTTAGGTAGTTAGTCCACCACCCTCACTTGTAGCTCGTTTCAAATCAATGTGGCTTTTCATGGTAAGAATATTTGTTTTCTTTTCAAAAGCAAATATGAAAAAAGTTAGCCAACAAAAACCTCTGCATCAATGAATCAATAATACCTGTTCATACAAAGACTCATTGGAACCAATGATTCAAAGCCAATGCTATTTACTTGTCTAGTAGGCTAGGTGTAGCATGTGTGTTCTGTGAAGCAATTTACAGCATAAGAAGAAAATACTAATTTACTCTCCCCAAACCACGTAAAATTACTATGTCATGCTTGGTTTCAACTATGAATCTAGCTTGCTAAGTATAAGGGCCTATCACCATAAAAACTAAAAGTCAGTTGAAACATTAAGCCCAGAGTTTTCCAAAGAATTGTGGGATTTTTAAATACTTCTCATTTGTTTCTAGTTTTGATTTTTTACTTTAACACGATAGGCAGCTCCAGTAGTTCATTGTAACTGGATGAGATAAGACTAACTCCAGATTGATTTGCTTTTCAGGATTTTATTGTAATAGTATGCAGCTATATAGCACTTTCTATCAAAGAATCTTGAAGTGATCCATAAATATTAATTCAATAAGCCTCACAACATGCCGGTGAGATAGCTTCGTATTATTGTATCTATTATATTTTTGCTGGAGGCACACAAAGTAGAAGTGACTTGTTCTGGAATAGAAATTGGTCTTGATTCCAATCCTCTGATTTAACCACTAGAATTACTCTCTCCATGAAAACATGGCTGCCCCGAGATCAACAGCAGCTTTGTCACTGACTTCAATGGAGCCATGATTTCATGAAAAGACAGACAAAAAAGCCTTCCTTAATAATTTGCAACCGAACACTACTTTTCAGGTTCAACATCCTGCATTAGTTGATGTATCTTCACTAAGTTTCGTCCTAGCAACAGATGACTGACTTCACCAGAGAAGCAGTAAATGTTTTAAAGATTTTAAGTATGCATACAATTGACCTGATACATTATAATAGTGCTGACAATATAGTACTCTGCTCTGTAGTGCTGTAATTCACGAGAGTCACAGTTCTGACTTTGCAAATAGGACTGCAGACAATTTTCAGAAGTGACTTCCATTTTTACATTCACAATTTTGCAATCACCGTAGTTGTGAGAACAGTGATATGCATTAAGGTAATTGATTGTGCTTTGAAATCAAGTAATCAAATGAGCATCAATTAAGCCTGCAAATGTTTGAAGCCACAGAACTACAAGTAAAATTATTTTTCCTTGCAAAGCTCTCAGCAAAATACACTAGGCAAAGCTGTGTCTTCTTTCCAGATCAGCCTTGCAACAAATATTTAGTGAATATATCAAAGATTCAGACTGTGTGATAATGAATTTAATACCCGAGGGGGTCTATATGTCGTCTTTTTCTATTTCAGTATCTCACTTTATACTTAACAACCAAATCCAATGATACCATATATACGTCCTATGTACCACAATGCCTAGCTTCTTCCATCTGACCCACCTAACAGAGCTGGAACCTGAAGTGAGAGAACCAGGCTCCTTGTACAGAGCATGGGGGAAGTTAGGCATCTCAGAGCAGAATATAAATGAGACAATGCACACACACTGCTGCCACCTACATCTAGTTTAGGTGGTCAATTTATATGGAACTTTCAGACCTATCCCTCCAGGCTTCCTGGAAATGCTTTACTCCATTCAGGATTCGTAGCCTCATTCATGTCCCCACAGGAAGGTAGGTCACCATGCCTTTTCTCCAGCAAACTTGGATTTCTTCTCTTAGAAGATATAGTAACATCAGTTCCTTCAGGTTTAGGGCACTTACACAGATTTAACGCTTTCGTCTGTCTGAAGGAATGAAACAGTATCCCAGCTCCTGGGAAAAAGCGCTCTAACTGTTATGGCGAGGCTGTTGGACAAAACAGAGAAATCATCCTGGATGCAGAAACCACATCTCTCCTTTCCCACATCCTGGTGGCCTGCCTTAAGTTGCTGAGGTGTAGCAGTGGGATCACCAGTATGTTACAGAAGAAAGCACCCATGGACATTTGTCATGGTTTAACCCATCGGCAACCAAGCACCACACAGCCACTCACTCATTCCCCCCTGGTGGGATGGGGGAGAGAATCGGAAGAGTAAAAGTGAGAAAACTCATGGGTTGAGATAAAGACAGTTTAATAGGTAAAGCAAAAGCCGCGCACACAAGAAATTCATTCCCTACTTCCCATGGGCAGGCAGGTGTTCAGCCATCTCCAGGGAAGCAGGGATCCATCACGCGTGACGGTTACTTGGGAAGACAAACGCCATCTCACTCATTCCCCTGGTGGGATGGGGGAGAGAATCGGAAGAGTAAAAGTGAGAAAACTCATGGGTTGAGAGATAGTCCCCTCCCAACTTCTTGTGCACCCCCAGCCTGCTCGCTGGTGGGGTGGTGTGAGGAGGAGAAAAGGCCTTGACTCTGTGTCAGCACTGCTCAGCAGTAACTAAAACATCCCTGTGTTATCAACACTGTTTCCAGCACAAATCCAAAACATAGCCCCATTCTAGCTAGTATGAAGAAAATTAACTCTACCCCAGCCAAAACCAGCACACCACTATATTTTGTATCGGTCTGTTGAGGTGTGAAGGTGTGCTCTGCGAACGCCTGCCAGATCGAGCTCTCAGGGGACTCAGAACATCATCTTTGGTTCTAGAGTTAAATAGAAGATAACTAGTAAGCTGTTCAGACCTGCCAAAACACAGACATTTCTGTGTTTGCACAGTCATATGCCACTGTAGATGGCTACAGAAATTTTAAGGGCACTATAGAAACTCCAGTGGCACTAACTCCAGCACCTGGGTACATCAGGAAATTCCACTGTTAGAAGATGAGTAGGATTTCTCAGGACTGCCACTTTGGATTAAAGCAGATAAACTCCACCTAACTCCCCACTTCACATAACTAGAATATCTTGGTGGAATCTAGCATCATTTCAAATTGGATTATCGTTATATATGCAAAATTGCCTGCATCTCAGGTTATCATTTAACATTCCAGTTTAATATTAAAACAAAACAAAAAATGCCTAGCCACTTTTAAGTTACAAGAAAAGTAAAAAAACTGTTCGAGATTGATTGACTACCCAACCTGAATCTGCAAATAGCTACTACTGTGGATAATGTTTGGTGCTTTACTAATTCCAATGAAACTAGCAGGAAAATCCCATCCCATAATAAGTGTTGGCAGTACTGCATCCTGAAATTGTAAACTCCTGAGGCACAAACCTGTCTATAAAACTCTTGGACATCTAAGGTGCTATAAAAATAATGCATTCAGCTTTATGCAATTTTCAGCTAAAAATCAGTCAATCCCTCTTCTCTGCCCTCCCTCCTCCACACAGTTACCACAGAAATTTTGTTCTGTTAGGGTAATACATACTTTTAATGCAAAATTTCAACAGGAACCATTTTTTATGGTCTACTAATAAACCCTTGAAAACAGGGATTTATAATGGAAACAGTGACGGACCCTTAACTACAGTGTATGCAACTATAATAAAAAGAATTAATGTAGTCAATTTGTACTACTGTTCTCAGAACAAAAAAAACCTCTATTTCAACTGCAATCCTTTCAACAGCTGATTGGCAAGCCTGTCCATTTCTAGTCTGCAGTGTTGTCAGTTGTCTTCAACATGATAATGAGCCTGTCACCATATTCAAATAGCCCTGTGACAGCATGTTTTGTGAGCATGACGTCCACTGCAAAGGGTCTGTCAAAAAGCACCTTTCAGAAAATGAAAAGAGAATGCTTTTCTGATGATAAATCTAATTTCTTCATAGCTAAAAGAGTGAGATTTTTCATCTGATTTTGTCAGTGTTGTGTTGCATTTGTGTCTTCAGATAATCCTGCATTCTGATGCATAAAATTTTAAAGTTATCTGCGAAGACAAAGTGGGAAATAATAATCTTTTTTGAGTTCACTGGAGGCTTTGCATAAAACTGCAGTACTGCTGGCTTTCCATCAAATTAAAACTGGAGGGGGGAGGGAATGGCATGGGAGGTTAGCTTGTTACCAGAAGCAAATAAGGCTCACAGTAAAGATCCCAAAGTCTACACACTTCATTCGTTAGGGTCTTCACTCTTTCCCAAACAGCCTATTAAAAAATCTCCCTTGCCCTGTGTGGTCCTAGTTAAGTATGACCAGGTTGCATGAAATTCTCTGGCTTTCAGACCAAGGGGAGAGAACATAGACACAGGCAGAGCTCTCAAGTATACTTATGACTCGAGGCTGTCACATAGACTGCAGCACTGTCTATTCCACATTCAGCTGCCACCAGTGGTACTGGTCAGCTGTGGAAATTTTCACCGAGAGGAAAACTTAAAATATTTTGGCAACGCAGATTCCTTTGCATTCCAAAGCATCTTCCATTAATATCAACAGGAAATATACAGGTGCATTGAAATAGAGCGCTTTATTTTTCCTATTGACAAAAGCTGGCCTTAGTTTGACTTCACCTTTTAGGATTCTTTTCATCAGTAGCTGATTGAGGAATCCACATATAAAGGGAAGTGTTATAAAGAGAAATATAAAACCTAAACCGAACAAGCAATAAAGCTTTCTCTCTTTCAGTCATTGGGTGAGAAAGGGGCGGCAACGGCTGGACTTTGAAGTCCCAGGCTGAATGACACATTAACCTCGGAGCAGAAGTTCCACTTCTAGCTGTGCCTCTAACACTACATGTGATTTTTGTTCTCTTTGTCTTAGGTTAAATACTGTAAAATGGGAATATTACTGCCTACGTCACAGGAGTGCTCTAAAGCTTAGAAGAAATATTCTCTGAAAAAATTGTTGACAAGCTCACACACATTCTCTACAGAAAAATCATGTTGCACAAGCCCAATGTTTTTCAAAGTTATTAAACAAGTTTGTTTCCTTAAATATTTGTGAAAAACAGTGAACCTGTAGCGTTAAGATACCAAACGTGGATTTCCTCTGCTAGCTACTGAGTAGTATTAAAACTAAGTATTTTACTAGTAGTACTACCTAGCGTTTTTCAGGCAAGTAAGAACATGAGGTTGATGGTCATATAAGGCTACAGTCTAAAGGCTGTACCTGCAAGAATCTGGTGGAATTTGTTTCAGGTTAGGGACAGGCAGATACTACAGGTGTGAAGGTGCAACTTACCTTCATCACCTTCAACATTTGCCTTTGAAAGGACCTGCACTGCTGCTGTCTTACAACTTCCATTTTTTTCTTCTGTTTACACAGATGAACAAATATAATACCCATATTTATTCTGCCTATAATTCATGATTAAAATTATGAGTGAATAAGGAATTTGATTAATTCAGGTCTAACAAGCTGAAACAAGACAATTTTACTGACCATGTTTTTTTTCTTAGTAAGAGGAGAACTTTATACAGAGGAACTGTATTCTAAATTTGGGTTATACAACATGGTATTCCACTCTTGATAGTGTAATCCAATATGCCTGTAACTGAATAAATTGCAAAGGTAGGGTTTTTAAACAGTTAAGTGAAGATAGCTAAGCATTACGCAGCTTTAGACAGCACAAATGAACAATCAACATTAAACATGACTGATTTTTAAATTCTTCATTGCTCAGCTGGAGGGAGGTATTACAAGGCCAAAAAACAGAGCTGTGGACAGCTGGCTTTGTGCAGTACCAGTTCTCTGCCTCGATTTTCACACCATTCATTTCTTTGGGGGGGAAAAAAAATAAAGAAAGAAAGGGAAAAAAAAAAAAGAAAAAAAATCTGAACTAGGCCATACAAATGTACAAAGCAAGCTTGGGTCTCTAGGACTTTCATTGTCTCAGGGAGTCGTCACCACCCTGAACCCTCATTAAAGCTGAAGAGATGCTGGAACAGCATTAAAATGAATGCAAACCATTTGCCGCAATCTTCTGCTCACACCATCTCCAAATGAAGGCAGGCATTGCATAATCCAGGCAGCTAGAGCTCCTGACAGGTGGATGATTTATGCTCATAGTCGGAAGAATCGGAGAGCCTGCAGAGGACACAGCGTGAGCAAGGTGGTGGCGAGACAGATGCTCTCAGTGGGCTTGCAGAGGCTGGCAGGCTCCAGCTAGCTCAGGTGCAACCTGAACACTTTAGTACTGAACTCATATTGCCTAGATTTCAGCACAGCAAGATACCATTTACAATATTATGTACAGTAGATATACTATCAAACCTATCGGTGTGCTATTTATCTCTCTATTTGTGTATACACACACACACAAAATACATATTTTTTTCTATCTGCAGTTCAACTTATTGTGTTTATGTTCAATTTGCATGTGCATATTCTCCATCAAAAAAGAAAGGGCAGATTAGGACAAATTCTGCATTGTTATAGCCACACAGCATAAGTGAAACCACCAGAGTTGAACAGATGTAAGTGGGGGAAGAATTTGGCTCCAGCTTTCAGAGAACAGGCATAGATCTGGGATACTGAAAATCCTTTCAGTGTTTTAAGAGTGTTTGAAAGCTAGGAAAGAAAATGACCCGAGGAAAGATGAAAACATCCACAGATCCAAATGTATTGGGGTATTCTAGTCACTTATATTACGTGTTTGCAAAGCACAGGAAATGTCACAATCACATTGTTCTGCAGAAAATGCATAATGTTATCAAAATAAAACAAAAATGACACTTGTGTCATCTACTTTTTTAATCATTCAATGAAACGAGTTCTTCTGTGTTATTCAGGGGTATCTAAAAGTGCCATCCAAAATTGCAACATCATTTCCAACCACGTAATTCAGCTTCCTATTCAAAAAGGAAGCATGTGTAATAGATGTGGGGGTTTGAACTTTCCCTCCTGTTCTGCAAGCAAGAGACTGGTCTATTAAAAATAAATAAATAAATAAATCACACACACACAAACAAGATATTATACCTGTTTGTGTCACGCAACTGTATGTTAATTCGTTCTTTAACATAAAAGGTGAAGCCAGGACTAAATTATCCTACCTTAAGCATATCAACAAAATAAACAATTCACCTGCCTCATATCAGACCTGCCACATTTTCCAATCAAACCTGTCACTTAATTAAGTATGTAGGTTTCAGGGGCAACCAAAGAGTTAAAGCATTCAAATGTGCACACTGCAGGTTATCTGGGTTGAATCTGGGACTTTGCTGACTCTCAACTCCTTTTCACTTTAACAGATGGGGTCAAAGGTGGAACTGCAGATGAGAATTAAAGACACATACATCCCTTTAATCAGATAACACATTCAAAGACTTGCAAATTCCCAAGAAGGCACTTTACAGGCACGTGTCATGGGCTATTCCGTAACAGGGGAGGGAACTGTGGAGAGGAGGGAAAGAGGACTTATTTCAGCTAACCAGCATTAAAAAAGGCAGGAAATTAGAGAAAACAAATGGGAACAAAATGGGATGGATTGCTAGCATTCAGAATGCTTTCTGATTGCACGCATCTCCCTAGAGAGGAACTCCAATGTTTGAAGCCTTCACACTCTGCATCCAAATGCTTTTTCTAACTTAATTAAGCAGCCGTTTTTAAGAATACTTCATAACAAGTATTTTAATTAGAGATGAGCTGAAGTGTCTTGCCAGTATGGGTATTTCCAGCAATACCAGGATGCCCAGGAGGAAATACAGTCATTCAGCCTGACTAGTACTCACAAAATAGTGCAGGTCAGGTAACGAGAACCTCGAGAAATTAACGATTCTCTCTCCCACCTGGCCAGAAAAAGACTGCCTGGAAGATATGTGCTTGCAGAAACTATTTTCTCATCAGCATTCTTCTGATACGATTGTGGTACGAACAGGAAAAAGAATAGAAAATCATGAAAATGAGAGAAGATAAAAAGAGAAGAAAGAAGAATCTTATGTCATCTTAGCTAGTCTGTGGCTTTGTTCTCTGATTAACTGCATTCCTTTGCATCTCACGCAAGACCAAGCAATAGAGCATTGGCACGGTCTCTCAGATGAAAAGCATCAGCAAAGACTATGCCTGTACACACCAGACTCAAAGGTGTTCCAACTTCTCTTTTTGTCAGGAATACAGGCAGAGATTTGTATTTTGGGGTGATGCTCTTGAGGGCTGTTGAAAAGGAGGAGCCTATTCAGTCCCTTTATAATAAGATCATTGCACTTAGAACTTCCCTTCTCAGCCTGATCCTTCACCTGAGGTATAAATTCGCAGAAATGTTTCTAGTACATCTTTGAGCGAGAATTCACAAAAACAATACATTTAAACGGGTATTTTAAAACAGCTTTCTGCTTTTTAAGGTAAACATTCATTTACCTATTTCCATATTTAGCAGTCTCATCTGTCTTGAAATTGGAAGCTTAAGAGCTTTCATTAAAAGTTTGACAGGGAAACCAGCAAGTGGTTTGTGAACTTAAAAATCAGTTCAGAGCAAGACCTCTCCTAACATCCAATAATCATGGGCAGGTACCCTCAGTCTGGATCCAAAGTGTATTTATGACATCTCTTAAGTCATCTTATCTTAACTGATTCCACCAACTATATTCAGAAACGCAGTAGTTCTTGTGACTTATGACAAATATGTTCCTCCTCTCACGTTTCAGTGGATAACCCTTGGGATTGGCCACACAATGAAATCTAAGGTGCCCGTATCTTAAGCTTTCATTGAATTACAGAAAATATGAAAATGAGATAGAACTTAGGAAACGTAGACACTGGACACCATGGTAAACCCAATCTGGCAGGCTGTCATGAGAAGCAACATGTGGCTGTACAACTGTTTAACAAATGATGTAAGACCGATCTGTTGATTGATTCAGACCAGAATGAAAGACATGGCCCGTCTGGAAAGCCTTTCTTCAGTCAGCCACCCACAGGACTGAAAAGGAGTATTAGAAAGAGACAAAGGGCAATGGTGATGCAATAAGTAATTTTGATATGGCTGACTAAAAATGACAAGAACAGCACTGCTGTATGGACTACCTCTTGGCTAGGAAAAGAAAAGAAAAGGAGGAGACAAAAGACAAGGATGATGGTCTTGTATTATTTGTTGATTCCTAGGGTCTGCATGTGCTCAGCATGCAGCAAGTTACTAACATTCTCTCTTGTTAGTCAAGCAGTTTTGCTGCAAAACATTTGCAGCACACCAGCAATTCTGCCACTGAGGGCACAGACTGGAGTTAAGCTGATTATAGAACAGTATCACATGGACTTTCTTTTAGAAAGTATGTTAATTTTTCTGAATTAACTATTTTAATAATTAGCTGTTTTAACGTGGACTGCAATAAGATCCTATGCAAGCAAGTTGTACAGAGTGTTGATTTTGGATCTGCTGCACTAAAACTGTAAATCAAATTGACATCTGATCTTACACCTGATGATCCTGAGAACTAAAACCAGATGCTTAAGAAGAGAAAAACAGATAAACATATTAACTTTGTTGGAACAATAAAGAGCAAACAGGAAAATATTGGTATTATTCAGTAAGTGAATATATTTAATATAGCTTGTGTTTGACTTTCTCCAGAATCATTAATCTAATAAAAGACTATTGAGGCTTAAAATAAAGCTATGTTTTTCATTTATAAAGATTAATAGCTATATTAAGTCACTATTATGAAGGAAACAGACTCCCCCCATAGTTTCCCTTTTCTGTCATATAAATACCCAAAGAAAATACAAAGAAAGAAAAAGAAGGGGGAAAAAAAAAAGAAAAAAGAAAAGGCTGGTTAGATGAGATCTATTACTAGAATAGCTAGTAAGCATGGCAAAATTTGACATAATGACAATTCACTGCTGAAGATGACATTTATTTCAGATTTCAGGCTGTTGAGTTCCAACCACAAAAGCCACATTACAAACTGCAAATGAAATAATATTCCAGCCTCACATAGTGACTCAGTGAGTAGAAGTGACAAAGACTCACCACCGGTAAAAACACCTCCAGCTTAAAAATGAACAATGACTGACCAGAGAGAAGACTGTGCCTTAGTTACATTGACATCCCAATAAACCATGTTGATTCGAACTTTTTTTTTGTAGGACAGCAGAGATTTAGAAGTGTGAAATATTTGAGGGATAGCACTATAGGAGGTCAGAGGTAACAACTGCAGATGGTGATTTTAGTGCTTCTCAACATGTTCATTGCTTTGGCTGAGTGAAGAGGCCAAGAGAGTTCCTCAACCTCTAAGCTTTTTGGTGCCAATCCATCCCAAGCAGCAAAAGTCTGCCTGTACATCTGCCACATGGGTTATATTTAGCAGTACCTACATCATTTCAGCACTTCACCCTAAATAATCCTACCATACATCCTGTTGTTTCTACTAAGATTTTACACAGCGGAAGTCTGATTGAGGAGATGTGAATGCTGCGCAAGTAAGGGCTAAGTAAAATACAAAAAGGGGTTGGCTCCAAAGTGGCATTTTAGAGATATGCATATGCACCACTGCTAAATGCACCTTCTACCTGAGATGCTAAACCTATTCCCCTCAAGCAGGGGATGTGCAAATATCTGCACAGCAGAAACAGAAAAGTGAAGAATACAAAAATAACATTAATGACACTCTTTACAAAATGACCCCTATTTAATATCGGGCAGGACCCATGTATAAGAATTCAAGCACTCTGCAATAAATGGCAGTGCCATATTGATGTATGTGTTTATGGGTGGCAGAGACCAAGAATGAAAGGCAGCTATTTGTCTGGGAGCTCATGGGAAAATATGCCATATCACACACAGTCCTACATCCTTCAGACTTGTCTCTACCTTCCCTTATCACTTATATTGCTGTCACTGTACTTTCAGTGCATAAGCAAATGTTCACAGGGGCTAAATCCACTGAATATCTTTTTTTAAAAATGGAATAATAATTTCTAGAAAATTAGAAAAATACTGCTTCTTTATTTTAGGATCAAAAAAAGAAATATGTTCAGTTAACAACCTCAGGTTGTACTAATATTTTCTCATCATAAAGTGATTAATTTTTAATGGTATTTCAATTTAAGTAGACTTGTGAATCTGCAGAACCTACCCCTTCTAATTCTGAGGAAGTAATAGATCAGGTATGTGCACTAAGAAAAATACCATGGATTTTAATCCCATTCAAAATCTTTCAAACTCACTATTTTTAATAACAAAACTACAAAGTAACTATAGGCCGAATACATTCTTTGCTGATGCTTGCCTGACCCTGCAAACAACTGCAGTCACTGGGATTCTCATCAGTAACGACTGTGGGAGCAGAATCAAGCCTAACATCTAATCCCATGGAAGCTGCAGATGAGTGGGCCAGCAAACAGTTTTGACCCCAGACCTGCAGATGCCAACATCAAAAAAAGCACATTCACAAATCTGTGGAAAGCCAAGAAATGTAAATAGTTCTCAAACACAGATGTATAAACGATACTGCTTTAGCTACATTCACTTCATACCGCCTCTTTTATGAAAGTGGAGTATTTGTATAAAGGGACAACTGCAGAACAAAACTATCTAGAAAGAAATTTTCTTTAAAGGCTCAGGCCAGTGAATTGCTGGGACTCCTCTGTTTCATTCCCAATGAGATTATGGGGACCAAAAATGGTCAGAGGTAGAACACAAACCAGACCGGCACAACACTGCAACACAAGCACCATGAGAACTTCTCAGGAGGCCGACAGCTGGTCTTAGCTGTAGGTACTTTTGTGTGATTTCTAAACCCAGAAAAAATATCCACATCTCCAATATTTGCTTTTTCTTGAGTATTTTTTAATGGATGAATAGAAATGCTAGTTGCTTGAGCTCACTATAAACACTAACCTGCAGCTGAATAGTTTGTCCTTCCTCATCGGTTTCAGAGAGTGGATAGTCATGAGCCGTGTTTTAGGGCAGACAAATTGGGCTGTCAGTTCTAATGTGTGAACTGGGCTATCAGGCCACATTTTGGTTAGAAGGAAAGGCCTACTTATGAACACCAACAACACTTAGAGATTAGTTTCTATTGTTTCCAAGGAGATTTAACAGGTCCCAGTATATATTAAACCAAGCACAGGTTGAATGAAAGAAAGAAAAGGAGAGTAAGGGGGAAGGGGGAAAGAAAAGTGGGGGGGAGAGGGGAAGGAGGAAATAAAAGGGCAGGGAAGGGAGAAATTAAAGGTGGGAAGAAAAGAGGAGAAGGTGGGAAGAAAAGGGGGGGAGGGGGAAGAGAGGGAAAAGAAGAGGAAAAGAGACACTTCCAAAAAATATCTGCACTAGAAACCAAACTCCCTCATAATACATTGAAACATAGAAAAGGATTGATATTCAGAAGAGACTTCAACAGAAGGCGCACTCTGTTCTCTCTTGATGTTATAACACAGGAGCTTTGTTTAATATCCTGCATTAATGAAGGAGCTCCTTAAGTGTAATATTACAATAGAGAGCATAAGAAATATCGCTGAGGTCAACGCCGCTCTATTAACTGTCATCCTGTACAGAAATATTTTCTTTGAATACCATTAATGCTTTCTCCTTCCCTTTGTTCTAATTTCTGAAGGCAGCAGAAACTAAAACTTCCTCCACAATAATTTCTGCTTTCTTCTTGGCAGACTAATGGTATTAGACTTGTGAGAGAAATTTACCTTGGCAATGTCTTATGCACAGGTCTTTTCAAAGGAGATGTTGTTAGGAGGAATCCTATTAAGCAGGCTTTTTCACTAGCCTCAAAACATAGGTGATAACACATTTTTAGTTATAAAGAGGATTGCTTAGTTTTATTTATTATTTTGAGAGAGAATCCATTAATCTGCTCCTGTGCATATCATGCATCTCTTTATGTAAGAGTAAACTCAAGCTGCCTATTCTCCTTGCTGTATCGGATTCATTTTCATAGATTGTCAAAACCAGAAAGGATCAATATGATAATTTAATCTGATCTGCTGCTTAACACAAGCCAAAGATGTTCATATGGTAAACTTTGCATAATAAACTCAGTAATTTATGCTTTAAAATACGCATACCTCTTTAAAAAAAATGTATTCTTGTATTTGAATTAATGAAATCTCGCAAAGTGTGAAGCAAAAATACTTTAGAGAACTCCAATTTTAGCATGTTAAGACAAAGTTTAATTAATGTGTAATCATCTTCCGGTTCATTACAGTACTGTGACCATCTAAAATACTCAAGCATTTTAAAAACTGTCAGTAATTGCTTTTATTCAGATCAGTGCTGAAGCAAAAAACCTTAAAATACAGAATTTCTTTACACACAAGGCAAATTCTGACTTCTGCCTTAACACTGCCCTAGAGATACTGAAGTCACTTTGAGGGACTGTATGAAACATTTTAAAAAAACCCAAGCAAGCTAACGAATGAGAAGTGTTAAGGGCTACTCAGTGAGGAGTGTAAGCACAACATGCTAACTGCACTACGATGATGGGAGGGGTTACACTGTAGTCAGCCTTGCCAGATGATGAGCTTGGAGAATTTCTATTCATTTTTAGAGCCTGAATGACTGCTAACATACTAGCAACAGTAAAGATTCACAGACATGAAAAGCTATATTGCTGATTTCCCCATAGCATAGATTGCTAAACCTGCAAAATGAACAGCAATCTAATGTAGCTCCACCAGCTTCCATCAACACTAGGTAAGGATCGGGCCTCCCATTTTTAATAGCTGGACTAATAAGCTGGAATTCTGTCACTCTCTCTATTCTAACTGGGTACAAAGGGGCTGATGATAATTTGTAAAGGCCATCCATTCATAAGGAAAATACAAACATACTTACATGAAGCAACCCAAATTTTCTGCCATTTCATTATGGTATAATTTACTTCTCAAATAAACTTAAATTTGTTTCCTTATGTATCACCCGCTTATGAACTACACTTTCTGAAATAACAAGCAATGCAGATCAGCCACTGCAAACAACTCATAAAAAAATTCTGAAAACATCCAGGTATCAGAGATGAGAGATATATGGGAGCTGTTTTGGTGTCAACAGTCCTGTAAGAAGTATGAACTATCACTGCTCAGAACTGTAAGAGCTAAGACAGGATACAATATTTCAGATGGTCTAAAAGCTGTGTTAGTGGCACTCAGTAGGTTCCCCTCCGAACTATAATTTTTAACCTTGTTACAATATAGGGACAGATAAAAACGGAGGCTATGGCTTTGCCTCCATGGAGAAAACTGAAACATATAGACTAAAGTCTTGAAAAAATAGTTACATGAACGCTGCATCTGAAACAAAAAGTAATTTTATTTTGGAATAATTACTCCAGTGAAATTATTTCACGTGGGCAGCTATCCTGAGCAAGATCTGCAGTATAATAAACTTGGAATAATATCTTCTATCACAGACACATGCTAGTAAGTAGTCCCACAGATAGTATTAAAGGGCATATAGTACTAATGGAAGACTAAAAGTAGAACTCAACCAGACCGACTAGCAATAGAAAAGAAAAAAAAAGTCAGCTATCTACCCATGATTTCCCACATCAACTTATGCAGTTTTACATCCATTTTTCCTTCTCAGAAAAGAAAAAAAATCGACCCCTTTTTCTCACTCCAACTAGCTGTATAAAAAGGAAAATAGCTAAAACACCCAATCTTGCACATGAACAGAGATTTAATTCTACCACCTGAAGCAAACTAATCACCAGCTTCCAAAGTGTTTGAAAGGCCAAACTTAAAAGACTGATTATAAACCAATAGAACTGAAAACTAGAGAATGTCTTAAAGCATTCATTTTTAAAAAGGGCAAATTCTTCTTTCCTGCCCCCTTTTAGCAATTGCGATATTATTTAAAGAAATCGCTAGGGATACATTTGAAAAGCTTCTCCCTAGACTACACAAGAATCTTTATGTTGTTTCATCTGTTCTTGTGAATCCGAGACAATCCACCAAAACATAAGCACAGTCAAAGAAACTGTGTTTCAGGAGAAGAACCAATTGTGATCCTTGAAAAATCTGATTTTTCATAATACTGACACACAGAATTAAAAATAGAAAAATGTAAGATTTTGTCTTTGAGTAAAGTGTATTCTGCCGTGCTGCTAATAACCATTACCTATGAAAGTAACTGAAAATATGACACCCTCATATTTGTCATGTGCTTAAAAGCTCGTCAGCATCTGCTGAATGCTTCAGTATGAAGCATAACACATACTCAAAAAACCTCCATACACCTAGACTTATGTTTTCAAGTAACAGTCCATGGGCTAAACCAAAATAAAGCGTTCCTCTGGATCAGTCTGTAGAAACTTTCTTGTGCTACTCAACAGGAGATGCAAACAGGAGGCAGGACTTCATTCCCATGCCAGCTCAGTCCAGTATGACATTGCTTTACCCCTCCTTCTCTAGCTTCTGGCCCACAACTTATAAAATTGTTAAGAATCTTGATCTAGGTGTTGCTGGCTATGCCCCACTGACATCCTTGAGAATATCTGCAGAAATTCCCTGTTCCACCCTGCATTTCATGTGACCAGAGATCCAATTCCCTCCCAGGGTTTGACCCCAAAACATGGCCCCAAATTTCTAACACTAGGTCTCTCGCGGAAACACTGGATACTGGATTAAAAGCACCATTATCTTCCCACAATAAATGATATAACATGCAGCTGTCATAAGAGAAGCCACGCCGTATTTGCTGTAAGTGGTTTTCGGACCTTGCCCTAAAAGCTAATATAAAACTCAGGATCTTTTTCCAGGCACTGTGATTTCTATCATGAAATTTATATGACGATTCACAAAATGGCAATGTAATAAAAAGTCCTTCCAAATGTGAAGGGAAGCGCAATGTCTGATAATTGTTTCACTTAGGATTACATTTAATAACTGTTTGTTAAGGAAAATTTCTAGAAGAAAACTCCCCACTAACAGGATAAGATTTCTGGAGATGTACACTGGCAGATGTGCAGAAGTTCTTGTAAGGAATATGATGCTCCTCTCAAAGCTGCTTAAACTTGATTTTATTTCAGGTCTGCAACTAAATTTTTTTTGTAAATAGATTTAGGCTGTCAATTTCCAGGCATGCTGTGCCATCAGCATGTAGAGACTGCTGTGACAAACGTGGAGGCTGCAGCAGCAAATTTTATTATAAACTGGTAATTGAATTGAACAGGTTTACATTTGAATAGATTTACTGCAGCATGATCTCTGACATGCTGCATGGGACTGAAATCCTTGTCTGTACATAAAGAAACATTTAAGATACAGCAGGAATTATTTCAGCTCAGTGTAAGTCCATGCTAATCAATAAATTTACACCACTTTACACATTAAAGAAGTAAGTATATAATCTTTCTTCTTTCTCTGCATAAAGGATGTGGTCAAATCCAAAGCCAAAAACTCATCTCCAGATTTTCCCATAGGTAAAAACAACACCACCTGTCTCCAAACCTACCCTCCAACAAGAACAAAAGAAAAAACTATCTCTATTCCAAGTACAGTCCTAAAAGTGTACTATGAATCAGTATGGTTTCAAAAGTAAAAGTGGCCACTGAAAGGGGAAAGAAAACAAAATGCCCTTGTAGGTTCTTTTAGGTTGTCCTATTAGGCGGTAGGTAAGCAATACCTACCACCACT
>NW_008795039.1:249903-251504 GCF_000699145.1 Aptenodytes forsteri
CCACCACTGAAAAGAAGATAGCTAACTCTCCCCTAGATGAAAAGACTCAGTAATTAAAAATAAGTAGAAATCTTACTGTGTTTTGACAGAAAAACTCACACAATAAGACTGGAAGAACTATGGTGTGCCCAGGAGTGGGGCTAACAAAGGAACCTTCTTTTCAAAGGAATTAGTTATTTTGTCATTGTAGAACTTTCAAAAAAAGGTATGTACTTTTAGGGTAGATAATTTATGAAATTCTGATTACGAAAACTTGTGGGATTGATTTGCATCCATAGACAACAATCATTCATGCAAAAAATCTGATTCACCATGTGCATCTGAATTGTCTAACTAAATTATCTCAGTTACCAAAATCGTGTGCAGAAACATAGTAAATCTGCGCACAATTTTGGTAACTGAGATAATTACTCATTTGTAGAAGAGTCACTTCATTTCCTCATGCAGTCCCAGAGGCTGCACACAGACTACATTTTTAAATATATATGTTAATGGATGTGCAATGGTGCCCCCAAAATTTAAAAGAAAAGGTCTAAACCAACTCACCTGTATGTACTCTTGGTAGCACTGTTTCTAATGTATCTGTGTATTAGGTTACTAGTGATATGGGGTCTTAACTTACTACAAAAAGATGTTAAGAAGCACAGTCCCTTTCAAAAAGTGCCATACTCAGACATTCCTTTCTTTCTACAGTTTATCTAAGCATCACAATTTAACCTTTAAGCAACTGCTTCTAGTGGTCAGTTATATGAGGATTTTTGGCAAGTAAAGAACCCTCCCATCACCACTGGAAGAGAGGGTCAAATCCTGCCGTTCTTACTGAGGCAAAATCCCCATTGAATCTGACAGGAGTTTTGCTCAAGTAAGACTAAGGACAGCAGGATTTGGCTCACAGGATCATAGCGTCTGCCAAAGCAGTTGCACAGAACAAGGTTTATTCTTAGTAAGTATAATCCAATAAGAATATGTCTGTAGGTGCGTGATAGGCCTAATTTGCCCATAACCTCTCCACCGGTCTATGTTGTTCTTGGATTTTACCCTGATAGCTGTATACTTAAACCTGTTTTAAATTACCATCAAACAATTTGCAAAAATCAGCCGTCTATTAAAGCTGACTTTTTAAGCACTGACAAAGCAAAATTGCATGGGACTATTTTAAAGTGGTTGCTTAACACAAAGTACTCTCCACTGGAGACAGTATTTAGAAAACATTACATTGCTTTTATTTTAAAAGGTTATCTAGCTCAGAAGTCCATGACATCATCTGTTATTCTTTCTTGGTGGTAACAGTGCACTACAATAATAATGTATACAATACATGCACATAAAAGTGTATTTTTGCATATACATTAACTGCAATAGTATTGCATAGCAGGTGACCAAGATTTAAGGAATGGCCTCTTTCTGTAACATAGATGAATCAGATTCCAGGTAAGGTAGTACTGTTTCTTGGAAACTTTTTCTTGGAAACTTTTTCTTATATTTACCTGTTATTGAATATCTGCAAAATGTAACTGATGAATTAAAACACTCAACATATACTTACAGTGAGGGGCAGGGGTTCTCACGCGCTTTCAAAAAAAAAAAAAAAAAAAAAGGGG
>NW_008795039.1:251551-278436 GCF_000699145.1 Aptenodytes forsteri
AAAGAGGGGTATTCTCCTCTTCTGTATGCCATTATTTGCTCCAGTGTAGTTACAGCAACTTCAGTAGACATACTCAACATTTATACTTGTTTAATTAAGAAGTAACCCTTTCGTTTGTCCTGATGAAATGAAGACCGGGTAAAAATAGGGAAAAGAAGGCACAGTGCGTGTTTCTGCCAGAACTTGGACAGACTAACAGTGGATAAGGAACGGAGGAAAGAAATCTTTGAGAATTCATTATGTTAAAGCGTTAAGGAAAATGAGAGGATATATTCTGATAATTATTCTATTAGTTACCTACAGAAGGAGACTGAACACTGGGGTACATTTTGCTGTACTACACATAGTTAGAAATATACCAGAGAAGATGAACTCTATGTAGATACACCGTGATTCCATAGCTTAGAAACAGACTGTCAGGAACGGCAAGTATACATGAAAATTGCCTTTACAATAACTGATTAGAACACTCACCAATCTCTCTCCTTTCCTGATTGCCCTACAATTGTTGCATGCATTTGCAGAGAGATACATACTGACTTGATCAGTCTTACCTTCTTTCAGCATGCCAACTTTTAGACACTTCATGAAGCGGCAGGCTTGGCAGGACTTGCGTCTGCGCTTTGTGATTTCACATTCATTCGTTGCTGGGCAGCTGTATTCTATATTACCTGTAATAGAAAGTACAGGAAAAGACAGGTATTCAGAATCACTGACTAACCAACACAGTGGATATAAGAAGTACACATACAATTGCTGTTGTGTTTAATTTTGGAATATATCAAGAGTAAACAGTGCTATAGAAAGGAAACACCTTTCAAGTAAAAATGAAAAGCCGAGTTAAAGGATGAGCTTTTTGACTTTTTTTTTAAATCTAGACAGCTATATGGAAAAAAAAAAAAAATACAAAACCACAATTAACGTGAGTCTGTGTCTGGCTCCATACATGGTCCCTAGCAAAATCCTTCACGTAGGTTACTCCTGCTGGTAGGAGGAGGAAATTTTGTCATTTATTGTCTGTACCAAGCCACATGCTTAGGCTCCTAGCCTGAGCACTCTTCACTTCCTTTTTTTTCACCAATTTCATCAGTCTTTCTTTGTCTAGAATACGAAAAGGAGACTGTCATGCTTTATTGCACAATCAACTGTAACAGGTACTACAGAGCTTCACCCTTCTCCTTCCACAACAGCAGGCACAGTGTGTCAGGCAGGGCTCACCGGCACTGCTACCACTACATCTAGCACGTTCTATAGCTGCCGGGTCAGACCTCTCAGCCAGGACATCTCCCCTTCTCTCTATACTTCAGACAGAGTGCTTGTACTGAGAGGCATCAGAAACAGGATCATTCCTACCAAGTTGTCAGAATAACAAAAACTGGGGGAGATGCTTGCCTCTGCCCCTCCCAACTCTCCCTAAGGCCTAGAACAAGCTAGATCCTTAAATGTGAGCCCTCCTGGGCAAAGCAGTGTCTCCATTTTTTTTGTTACTGCTTAGTACCTATTATTTATCCTCAAAAATAAGAAAAAAAAAGCCTGAAAATTAATGGGTAAAATACATATGAGTAATTTTCTTTACTTTTTTTAAAATCACATCTTTGGGTATCCAAGTCCAAACGGGAGAACATCTGTTCTCTTTTGCCCTAGTACCACTGCACTTTTCATAAAACAGCTTAGCTCAGCTTATTCATCTGCCTAGCCATGCATCCTATTGCCCATGACTACATTCAGAATGACAGACTTTGCAGCAGTCAGAAGTTTCACCAGGAAACTGACTTTTAAATAAAGTATCTTCCCCATCAGCCTGTCACATCTTGCTTTAAAGGTATTTCTTTATTTTCTAACCCTTTCCCCCTGTGATTAAGTGCATTAGTATCTTAATGAAAATGCATTCTGTTTATTGCCCTCTTGGGAAGCAAGAGGTCATCACACCAAATGCATAAATTGTCATCAGAGACAGTCCGAGCATAATTGCAATTTTGCTGCTCCATGTTTGCTGCACTCAGGGTCCGTCAAAGTCCCCTGAAACATGCGCAGGTTCTAATAATTAGCATAGAGTCTGCCTGGGACCAGAGCATTGATGAAATATTTCAGAGTTAATCACACTTTGTAAACACTGATTTATATTGACTACCTTTCTCCAGACTGATGTCTCCTCATTAAATATCACATTAGTGGATTGCAGGATTGCACAAAGACTCAAATGCTCAGCAACTGCTAATTCAACAGGAAGTAATACTTAAACCACTTACATCTATTGAAAATTGGTTAAGTATTTATGATAAAGGAGGTCTGCATGGTGCAACGTATATTCTGCCAATACAACCAGCATACTTCACACAACCTTTTCAGGCGTTTGCGGGCTTTCTTCCTCCTGAACATTGCTGCATGACTGACTTAGCAATGCTGGCGAGTAAAACAGATTTTGGTATGTCTGAATGCTAATGGTTCTTGTTGACAAAACTCAAACTTCAGTTTAGTCCTCTTCCCCTTCCTTAGGCTCCTGAGAAGAAAGCTATTTAAGAAACTGAAGGATACGGTGGGTAGGAAATTCAGCACAACAGTTCCTGCAAAACTTCTTTCCGATACGTATTAGCGAAGTTAGGAAATAACACTTCTGGAAGGATACGTAGAAAGGATGGTAAAAGCAAGTTTAAAAAAAGATTCACATTATCCTCTCACATTCTAACAAGGCATTCTTAGTGAGGCACAACCACTACACAGGGAGACCTTCAAAGCCTTTCACAAATTGTATCTAATTAACTTCATCATATTATAGTAATAAATGTATTACCATCCCTATTTAAAAATAAGAAACAGGGAATCAGAAATGCTTTGCACAAGACCAAAGATACCTTTGCACAAGGTCAGAAACGATCTTGATCAAAAACAAGATTGAGATTACAACACAGAACTTCAAGCAGCAAAGGTCTGTACTGAAGCAAGCAGAGCACTCCCACTACAGCCAGAGCCCTTGTGCAAAGGCACAGGTGACAAAGGTACAGATGTCAACACCAAAAAGTAGTATTCAAAACCAGAAAAATATAAGCAAGATTGCTTATTTCCCTAAGTAGACACTTCTAATCCATACCCAGACATTTCAGTTTTGCACAAAATCCTGTGAAACATGGCAAGGGTCTGTAGCGTGCAGCACATTATGCACCGAAAACATAACTTATTTTTCGTGCAAATTCTTGCCACCTAAAGAAGTCTAAAATGAGCTTTTATTCTAGTCACTTAGATTCCAGTACTGTAGCTCAGAGGGGGAATCTTCTCCTATCAATTTAGGCTGCTTTACTTTAATGAATTATATTTTACAGCAGATGCTTAATCTTAATTTTTGATGTTAGAAAATAAACTTGGAAGATGGAGGAAAGAGTTCCTCCAATGAACTCAGTAGAGTTACAGTAACTGGATTTATTGCTGCAGCAAAGATCCACATCTTACCAATAGCCATAGCTGGTTCCCCTAAAGCATTACAGCATTTTAGAATATGGCTAGACCGCAGTAAAAGTGCAAGGAAACTAACATTTTGTCACCACTCCACATATGAACGCAGTATTTTATCAAATATCCCCATGGATAGACTTCATTTCTGTCAGCGAGCTTTCCTTAAAAAAAAAAAAAACACCTCACGGAATTTTGCAATGGATAGGTACCTGGATATATATCATACTCAAAATGCGTTTTACCTAGCACTCAAAGTATCAGTGGATATATTTTTGGTAAAAACCTAGGTTTACTGCACATTGCAGGCCATTAGAGCTCTCATGATTTCTTATTTACTTCTATACAATAAAAATAAATAAACAGAAATTATTATAAGAAGCGTTTGGGAATCTGTACAATTTCATAGGTACACTACATCCATTCAGGATGCTCAGATCTGCATTTTATTTCAATGAGAAAGATTCAGAAGGAAGCTCTACCATTTACTTGTCTACCTCATGATGCCAGAGGCTGAAACTGGGCAGCTAGTAAGAGTATAGGTTGAGTTTGCCCAGTCCTGTCAACAGTCGGAGAGGTAGCTGTGTTATACAGTGAACAAAATCAACATGGCAGCTCTAAGTCTTTAAACTGGGCTGACAAGAACGATCGAGCAATTTATAATATCTCCTGGCTAGTTTTCAGAAAGAACTGGGCTCTGATTACTTATTTCAGAGTCTTTTGTACAATTAGTTTGCAGGCAATATAATTTTCTCACTTACTCCTTAATAGAATCGTGCAGCTAGCTGGCTGATAGAATAACAGCGTATATGTAAAACTCCTGCCTGAAGTGCCAGGGGATAATTTGTATATTCCTTTCAGTAGCGTAATGGACTTTTACAGTTTGGCAGTTAAAGGGCTGAGTAATGTAAATTAGTGTGACGTTTGAAAATAAAAATATATGTCAAATCTTCACTCCCCAAACACATTGCCCTGTGCTATAATAATACAACGGGATTTATCCAGCCTGAGTCCCTTTTCTCTTCTCATGCACTGAGGAATGTTTATTTAAAAATAGTTCCTTTTTTTTAATAATTTGTTAATTTTATTATCTCAGCCAAAAGATGAGAAAATACTTCTAACACACTGTGCCTATCAAGAGCAATGGACTCACTAAAAATATGATGCCATTTGATCTTGAGATAGCAGGTCAACTGCTAAAATTTACACTGCGTAACTGGCTCTCTGGTTTTAGATGCTTCAGACTGTCAGATCTTTACACACAGCTCGAGGATAAGCGGGCCAAGATACCTTGGTTTTTTTTCATCTCACAGATGAGGTTTGGAGGTTACCTGAATGAGATGTGGAGTCATAGTACAATTTTAATGGTACGGGGACTTACTCGATGGCTGTACAAGCCAGGCAATCAACTGGACTTAGCCAAGATTCTCAAGACCATTTTGGCCATTTCTTGCACAGAAGTGACAGCGACACTCAAGGTAACAGAAGAGGAGGAGTGAGAAGCATGACAAAGAAGAGGCCACTGAAAGTACTGGGCCATATGCCTTGGCATCTTATCCCAAATGAAGTTATTGTCATCAACAGTTACAACTTTAGAACCTCACAGATATCAAGTGCAAAGCTGGCTCTAGAAACTGGCTCCAGTCTGTGGGACAGGCTGAAACAGGGGTGTCTCTTCCAGAAATACTGATAAGAATAGAAGCTGCAGACAGCAATTCTTAGCAGAAGCTTTATTTCCCTTTTCACACTGCGACATTTGATATTATAACACTAAAGATGTAAAAGCATTGCTATGAGCTATTGGAATATGCTCAGAAAATCTTTGGACAAGTAAAAGACATGAGGAACGCTGAGATACAGGGCGAAAATGTGTTTGTAAAGAGTAGCCATGAGTCACTTACAAAAGCAGGAGGAATGCTGAAGATACCAGTATTGAAACTTTTACTGTGTGGGAATGTAGGTCCAGAAGAAAAAAAAAAAGCAAAAAAAAAAGCAAACCAACAGAGGGGAATTAATTATTCCTTCAACGTAATAATTTTATGCTATAATCAGCTCATGAAACTGTATTTCAGTATCTCTCTATTTATATTCAATAATGCCCTATTTTTCTCCCAAACTTTCTCTTTGAGCTTCTGTAACCTACTACTTTTTTTTTCAAAAACTTGCATTTAAAAAGCAAGTGTTCTCATTACTCTTAATAGAGGCTACTGCATCACTGGATTTAAGTCTTTCTGCAGTAAGGTTTACCCCAGGTACCACCTCCATGCTCTGTTTTCCTGTGTGACAGACCCAAAGGAATACACCTGCTTGTCTGTGGACTGGCATGCATGAAAACTGGAAAATGAGAGGTAGCCAGGATTACAGCCATAGGTCTTCTGGGAATTAGTAAGAGAGACAGGAGAACCTAACAGAGTCAGAATCAACACAGAGAGTGAATTATGGTATGTTAGGTCGCACCTTGATATGTAATCCAACCAGAACAGAATAGTTCCTGAGAAACTGAGGAGAAGTAGGTGCTGTTGGAAATAAGGAGTAACAGGCTAACTTAGGAAAAGAAGGACAGAGAAAAAGTCCCAGATGGACTTAAAAGTGTGTTTGATGTTTATAGGTCTTAGCAAAGCTGAACTGAGGAAAGTAAAAATAATTTCTCTCAGTTTAAAGTTTCAGTTCTTGCAGACTCTGTTCCCTACTTTGCAGTCAGAACTCAACTGAATTTAAGTATGAGTAAATATTCTCACGAGTAAAAGTACTCTTATTGATAAGGTTTCAGAAATGGGGTCAGGTTGGAATGAGGTTGGACTTGAACCTAACTGCATCCGGTTTTGGCTGACAAATCCTTAGATGGATTCACCTGATAGTGCAGATAGCTCTATGAATTACAGACCCATGAATTCTGCTACATGTCATCTGGAGCTGATTAAGCCTAAAGTTGACTGTATTCGCAATTTTTCACCCAGATGACTTCAGAAACAATATTGCACACACAAAGTTACAGAATGTTCAAAAATTTGGTTCCTAAATGTCTCAAAAATTTTTTTAAGATGATAGGACCATGTATGAAGGATTATGCTTATGTCTCTGTTGCTTGTGTTGCCTTTTCTGTTACAATAAGAAACTCAGTAGAAGCAGCTAGTTTTTAAATAACTCTACAGTGTAAGATGGCATTTGACAGAGGGACACAGCCAGCTTAAAAGTACATTTTAAATGAAATCACTATGTTGAGTTGCTTAAAAGAAGCCAACGTACTATGTTACTGAACTATAATATACTTAGAACTTCTAAAATGTATTTTTTATTTCTTTTTCTTTTATTCCTAGAAAGCAATATGAATGGAGATTTAAAACGAAAATGTAAAGGTGATGCTGGTTGGTCTGGCTGCATGACATTTTTGCTTCAGCCTCTAACTTTGGGTAGACAGGTTTCCAGCATCAAAAAACCCACCATAATTTTCAATATGAGGCTTATATTAGGGGGTGTGGGATGACACCTGTAAGGGCCCAAATACCTTTGATTTCCACTGGAGTCAACTTTATTTTCAACAGAAATGAAGGGCATTTAGGTCATCTTAAGAGAGAATCAATGCTTTGAAGACACAAATAGAACTGATCCCCTGCTGCCTGGGAGTCACTGAAGAGTCGTCCAAGTCAAAGACTGAACCATCTACATTTTGTCCCTACTGGTATTTTATCTAGGTAGATTTTGATACATCCTATCAAGGTAGCATGGAAAATTGCCATTGTTTGTTTATGAGCACATAGAACATCTCAGTCTGTAAAGCTGCAAACCAAATGACTATCACAGCAGTAAAAAAAAGTCATAGAAACATTAATACATCACTTGCTAGCTGAGACTTCACATGTCTCTAGTTCCAAACTAGACAGAGCTTCATACGTGGGCTGGAAGCTTTCAGAGATGTTTATGACAAATAGAGATCCAGACCTAATTATAATGGCATTGATACATACCACTGTACCGGTACTATTTGTAAACCACATGTCTTTCTGAGTATTTCCGATGGGCTCGAAATAGCCATGCACAAATCAGGATGCTCATTCTTATTCCCTAATAATCTAAATGCAGCATATAATTTACAAGGCTGTAAGGAAAGCAGAGATAGTAAAAAGGATAGAACCATCCGTATACTTTTAAACTTCTCTCTGGTTCCCAGATTTCAGCATGTTTGTATTTTATTGTCTCATCTTGTTTGGCTGCCATAGTTACACAACGACATTATGACAGGATTAAAAGACGTGTTGGAAGGAATTAAAAATACTTGTTCACTAGTTTGGTTGGTCCATAGGCACAGAGAAATCAGGGGAAAAGGGAAGATATCTATCATTGCTTGCTTAAAATATTCTTTGAAAGAAATGTTGATGCACAGACTTTCACTTATATAAGGAAGGTGAATGATTTAATCAGGTAATGATGGATTCAGTGACATTTAGTGTTAGGTTCACTGGAGGGCTGCCATCTTTGCACCAGAGCCAAGGTCCACAGACTATTGCACCAAGATGCAAGCCTCCACCCTATCTTTCTATAAAAAAACTATAATCTTAGCTACCAGTAAAGATGCTGAAAAGCCATAAAATCTTACTTAATTTGCTTTCATTTCCCCCACAAAAATGATGTGCAGTATTATAGGAGTCAGCTTTGAGAGATGCAAATTAACCTTTGGAAGCCACTTTGGTCATGTGCAACTTCAAATCAAACTTTATGTTGCTCATTTTAAATGTCACCTTATCTGAATTTACATAGCTAGTTCTAAGTTTCCTGATTAAAACTTCCTGATTAAAATATATATATATATTTACTGTAAAGTGCTTGTACATTTACAGATCAAATTGGCTCAGTAATGGGTAAACACTCCAAAGAGGGTTGAAAAACCTGAACACTAAAGGGATTAAAAACAACTTGCAGTAACCAAAAAGGGAACAAAGTACAAAGCAGTTTAATCTAGCTCCTAGTTTGGGCGGGCTTTGAAGACCATAGGAACTACATAACTGCAGAGTTGAAGGCTCTTAGGTCATCAGCATAAAATGAGATGGCAGACTTGGTCTAGTTCACATAATGACCAAAAAAACAACGGTATTCCCAGGATGGAAAATTTCTTGTTTGTGTGAGGAGACATGGACAGGCAACAACTCTCAGGGATAAAGCTCTTAAATGAGACAGTGACGGTATGATTGCAGGGCTTCTTATAACCTATTGCTTTACTCATCCTGCGTATAAACAGAAGATTGCTGTCTCCATATTGGTCATCCAACAGTTTTTCCTTTAAAAATAAACATATAAACAAAAAAACCCAAAGCCCAAGAACTACAAGGACTATTGAATGCAAAATATTTTAGCTTTTGTGGGGAAAATTCGAACACTGTCCAAGGAAATCATAAGTAAGCTCTGACACTTTTGCAACAAGCATTACCAGGAAGGCAACATATCAATACCTAGGCTTTTCACACTGCCTTTTCATGCTAGATTAAAGAGTCCAAAGATGAGAGTCCTGAAGATTTGGAAGGAGGGAGGAAGAAAGTTGTCTAGATGCAAGCCATTATTTTAGAGAGATGAAGGCTAAAATGAAACAAAATAGTAAACTGTCTTTGAATCTGTAAGTCCTATCATCCTTCTACTGAAAGCAAGAATACCATTTCAATCCACTTGCAGAAATGTATGTTACAGGCACTGAGTAATTACATATTATTAATGCAAAATGTGTACTTACTAGCCTTTATGATAACTGAGCAAATAAAAATGATGAGCAATGTATTTACACTAAATATTCACTACAAAATATCTAGTAAGTACAAGACCTCTGTGCTGAACACAAGACTTTGTACCCAGCTGATCTTAAAATTCTTTTTTTCTCTCTTCCTTTTAATGAAAGCTTGGAGTTTTCAAGATAATACAGTGCACAGCAAAAACTGTGTAGAGACCCTAAAAATCAATGGACCTGTAACTATTTTTAGACATTGCTATTTTCTACTATCCCTGATGTTAAGCCAGTTTTGGGGAGATTTGGCTGTGTGTGTGTTTCTGTGAGACATCTGCAATCAGCCACCACGTAAATTATCCCAGAAGCAAACTGAGAGCTGCAGCTGAGTGAGTACTAGGCTGAGCAGAGAGAACATCCAGGTCTCCCATCCCTTATATGTCACAAAAGGGGGCAGAACGTCATTAGATTGTACTATGACCTAAAAAGAGACCAATCTTAAATATTGAGCTCATTTTTTGGTAGGCTTTGTTTCAGTTTTCTGGCCAGGTAATTTCTTGTTTCTAATTTTTTCTAATATTATTGATTTTAATCATAATCTCTGCATTCTTTACCACAGCCCCAAACTTATTTCTGTGCCATGTTAAAAATATATATTCAAAAAAGACAAAATTACTCCTTATAATTCAAGACAGAGTTAATTTAGTTTCTTTATTTTTAAGAAAATTAGCAGGGATTGCAAAAGGCAGGAAGAAGAAGAGGATAAATCCGTCAGCCAGGAACGGACATTTTTTAGACTAAATTGCCAACATCTGAAACGGAATGACACTTTCCATTACCCTTACAAACAGGTGTATACTCTACATTACAGCGAAATTCGCCTCGTGTAAGGGGCTACTAGGTATCCTGTGATGCACTTCATTTCTGTCTTATGTAAGATGCTGGTGGTGTACAGATACCGTGCTGGCTCTCTGAACAGCTGCCTGCCGCTTTCACCTACTGAGATTTCAAAAGACTCCTTTGAAATGGAAAGAATGGAAAGACTCCCATTGACTTAGTGGAAAGGACACCAGGCCTGACGTGAACACAAGATGTGTTTCATAATCTAACTTTATCAGCTCAGCCTTGCTCTAACTGAAGTCAGGGCAGTTTTGCCCATGACTTCAACAGGAGTAGCACTTAGGTTCTACGAGTCCGAGCTAATTTAGTAACTCATGAATGATAAACAAGAAAGGTTTGGGAAGTCAACCGTTCTTTTTCACTGAATCTCTAATTAAGTACCCTTCACAATTAAGTTATTAGCCTTTAAAATAAGCAATTCTTTGAGCCAAGACATGTTATCCTTACATACGCTGAGTTACAATATTTGACTCTTCAGGTAGTCTGGTTTACTATTCTGTATTTATAAGATTTCTTGGGTTTTTTCTGTTTTCCTGTTTTCTTATTTGCAGTTATGCAGTAATCAACTTATTTTAAAAACAAGCAGAGAAAGAATGTGATATGAACCAGGAAGTGAAATGGTACTGGGAAGAACAACCTCTAGGAACACCGGGACTAAATTCTATCATTTAGAGCAAAAAAAAAAACCTCAGGGGAATTTTTCTTCATGCAAGCTTAAAGGTAGAATTTGCCCATTCAAAACATGAGGAGTAACTTTTTCTTGTCACCTACCACAGTCCATGGTTTGATTCACCAAAGTAAGTAGTTTCCATTATTTCGGATGGTATCTGAAAAATCTTAGTAGTTGCGTCAGTTTAGTCAGCACCGTTACTGAAGATGTTGCCATGCCATTATGATGGTAACATACTTCCTATTCTTAGTTTCTTCATTATTGTTTTTCCACTCGATGCTTGGTTTTGCCTTACTGCATATTTTTTTTGTCTTCACAGCACTGTCACCTGCTGATGTAGCTAGTGCTCTAACCGTAGTGAGACTTTTTGCACAGCTGCCAGTTCTAACTTGAGCTGTGTGGCCAAGTCCAGGTTGCTAATCTGGAGAATGACGTCCCTGTCTTGTGCTTCCATGCCCAGAAACTCGCTGTCTGTGGTGCGGTGTAAAATTACAGGCTACCTATTACTGCCAGAAGTCAACACTTTCATCAGTTAACATTTCTGTGGCATTTTTTCATGCTCCAAGTACAACTAAAATAATCATGCATCAATTCAGTTCTGTAGGACAGCTATTACATAGCAATTAAATACCATTTATCAAAACAGAGTTGCTAGTTGAAGTTGATGCTTGAAGTTTAGCACCCACAAGATACAAATTGCTTCAGCGGAAACATTTTTTGAACTTTTCTGAAAACCTTCTTGAAGGTCAAGTGAAATCATCTACCTCTTTTTTCACTTTTCCAAAACAAAGACTTGAAATAAGCATACTGTTTCTGCATATGCACTCATTTTACACATGAACCCAGGCCACTAGGAATCTTCACAGGTATGTTTGTTTACTGGTTGCAAACATTGTAACACTCAGCTCCATTAGAACAACTGAAGTCTAATGTTCCTTTTTAGTGGCTATATGGCCATCATAAAATGGGTACTTCATGCTGGCAGAAGGCCCAAATCCCCCAGAAGCAAAATGGATGAGAGGAGAGTAAAGCGGCCATTGCCTCAGCAATGGATAAATTAAAATAACATTATTTTTCCTTATTAATTTTACATTAAATATGGAAGTACTTTATTTAGGAAGCCTTGGCCAAATGTTTCAAATTTTGGGTTATGTGAAATTACAAAATGAAACTAACTTTATGCTTCTTATCATAACTCATTTTTAAAAAAAAAAGTATACCACCAGATTGCATTGCCTTTCCTGAAAATTCCAGGTGCTCAACATCTATGAAAACTAAGCAGGTTTTATTGAGGAGCTTAAATTTGGACTTAGCAACCTAATTTTAGACTCTGAAGTTTGAATTTAATTTAATGTGACACTATATTCCTGTACAGGCCAAGCTTGGCCTCATGTTCTTTAAATAAAGCACCTTCAATTTTACTTGAAAGGATGATATCTAAATCAAAATAGAAGGTTATTTTGCCTCCATTGGTTCTGAAGCTAGAACAAGTGGTCATGCAAATTATCCCATTCATACTAATTTATGCCAAAATACATGGCATATTTGTAACAGGTATCAAGAGCAGATTAGTACAAAGTACTGGGCAGAGACCAAAAGCTGCCAACATACTCTCCTTAGAATGTGATCTTACAGGTATTTGTTGAACCTGTTTAAGGCCACTGTATATCGTACGGATGAAAAACCAGTTATTAATAAACCGATATGCACAAAGCACTACACCATTGCATTTTGTTCCAATTTTAAATGCACTGGAGCTTTAACAAAAATAAGCTGGATTTCTGTAACAATTTAAGTATGGTAGTGGTGTAACTAGGAGCAAAACCCAAGCACGATCCCTGTGTGCCAGTCACAAGGTGTGTTCAAGAGGCATCCATGACAACCTTTCAGAAAATAATCAGCTTTCTTTGCAACAATCATTTATGGGAATCCATGAGAAACTCATACAGAAAACAAATCTGAACGTGCGGATGGCCCCCGTGTTTTTCTGCTTTTCGTAATCAAAATAAACATGGCAGGGAGCTTAACATGACCGACAGAACTCCCAAAGAAGCCCAAAGGGGCTTTTTCATGAGTAACATCTGCAGGACCAAACGCTATGAAGAATGAAAAGGTACAGTCTGAAGTCCTAACAGGATCTAGTCAAGGATTGCACTATTTCACTTTGAGCAAAAGAAAGAAGTTTAAAGAATAACCAACCTTGAATTGTCCTCTTGAAGAAAGCCTTGCAGGCCTCGCAGGAAGCCACTCCGTAGTGGTACCCTGATGCAATGTCACCACACACCAAACACAGTCTTTTGGGCATCGAGTTCAGCATATATTCACACTTGGTCTGTGAATCTTCAGCGATGGTACTGGAGCAGTCGTCATACCGTTTCCTGACTGGCCCGTTGCCCCCAAGCCCTGTGGCTGAAGGGTAGAGGGGAGGTGAGTCCAGCCCGTTCTGATGTCCATTCATGGTGGAACTGTAGCTCCCGCTGGCGTCTGAGGAGCCACCAGGGCTGTGGTGGTTGATGCTGTCCGTCAGAGAGGCAGGGCTCGACGGTTCCGTCTTGATGTATGACGAACAGCTAGAATCAATGTGTCGATCTTTGCTTGACATTCTGCAGAGAAGCCTGTAGTGGGGAGAGAGAGAAAGAAGAATCTGTGTATTAAAGACAGTGCTCTTTAAGGCTGCTCTGGAAGGGTTAGGGACTGCACATCACTCATTCATTAGTCAATACCTCTTGTTCTACATGAAGGTAATCAGCATAAGGGCATGACAGAGCTTTGTCAAAGTTCCAGACAGGCAGTAAACAAAAAGTTTAAAGAGACCAAATCTGTCTGTTGTCCCCTCCACCTGCCCTCTAGGCTACATGTCAACTTCACATCAACTCTAAATTCTGAACTTGTCATCTAGCGAGTCAAAAAATTTTTTAAATCCTATTAGATGACTTGGCTATTGAATGTCTTCCTTTTTCCATCGGTACCTTCTTTCTGTAAATTCCATCGTTATCAGGAACAAATATTTCCAAGTCCAATCACATAAAACTTCTGCTCTGTAATTAATGTTTGTCAAGACACTTGACTAAAACACGTATCCATCATCTATTGATCTAATCCCAGAATTGAAGAGCAAGTCTCCCACAGTCTTTTTTTTTTTTCTTTATTAATATTGCTTTATTATAGATACAGCTATTTAGGAACAGAGTAGCACATCAACTGGGAACTCTAACAAATAATTAAGGCTAGACTCCATTTTCACAAAATCTAAGTGAAATGATTCATCAGCTCTGGCTGCAATTACTTTCTAGCCATTATCCTCTATAGGATCTGACATTTTACGTGTTGGATTAAAAAAAAATATATATATATTAGAGGAAATTTTAGATAGAAGTTGTGTCTTTCAGAAGGTGAGATTCTGTCTTACTTCTCAGTTCTCACGTTTTCAGAATTAAGCATCTGAAATAAAACCATGTAACATTTCATCCAACAAATTAGTGCTTTCTACGGGGGGGGGAGGGGGGAATCTTCTTCGTCTATTCCATCCTCAAGATTTTATTATTTTTAAACATATTTTAGGGAGAACAAGGGACAAAAATAATAATTAGAAAGCTCCAAATCAGATACTATCTTCATTTTCTACAGCTGTGATTATGAGACCACAGTAGCAAATGGCCTACCCTGCATTCTCCTGACAGTATTCTCAGAAGCTGCCAAAGTACAGATGCCAGTTATGAGCATTTCTCTAGAAACATTTTCAGCAGAAAAGCAACTACCCCATAAGGCCACCCACCTGGAGCTATAGATTCATGTTTTCAAAGCAAATGCATGAGTCCAGACGATTTGACTACTTAACTTTCTAAAGTAATATTTGAGATCTTGTCTTCACTTTTTCACCTTTTCGTGTTTTTAAAAAAAAAAAAAAAAAAAATCCATTTCTACTTCAAGATCTGGAATCAAATTCACCACTGGAAAACAGACATTAAACCAGAGAGTTGGCTTCCTTTCCAATGAAGGTAACCGAGATCAAAGCCTGACCCTTCATTAAAAATATCTGCTTAGGATGAGATTTACCCTAAAATCAGTGCCTATGGATTGGGACCTCTCAATTGTTGTGATTTTTACTGTAAAATTCTATTGAAAACAAACGACACATGAATTTGGAAAACAGCCAGATTGATGTGCAGAAATGTTACCCTCCGAACTTAAAATCAGTACTTATTTGGGGAGGGGGAAGGAGCAAGCTATCTGGTGTCAGCAAATAAACCAAGGAAATGGGAAGGTTAAAGCCGTGAAAATATCTTATTACATTGGACCACCTGCTTGTGTTGTCCTTTCCTCAAGAACTGGAGGGGGGGAAATCCCCTTGCCAGCCTGCAGTAGCGTGTGCCTTTTCTTCTGCATCTGCTGCCTTGTAGCCGTCACTGTTAATGAGTGCTGTAATTAATAGATAGCTCTCTCTTGTCTCTCTACTTGCACTCTGGGCTAAGCACTTTTCTCAAGTCAACGTTTGAAAGAAAGCGGGTCGGCACTGACTTACAGCAGCTCTGTGAATTCCTTTTAATTTAGAGCACTTACACCACCACTCCACTTATTACCTTATAATTACTGGACCGCTCTCACATACATTATGATCTTAGACTAGAGTTAGAAGTTATTAGGGTACTAAAACATGGTGTCTCTCTGTCTCTCTCTCCCTTTCTTTGACACTGAATTTTATACAGCTACGATTAAAAATATCAATTAACTTTCATATTCTACCAACTTATTTTTTACATTATTTTTCTATACACTAACACTAAGGTCCTTTTATTAACTAAATAGGTACTTGGTCTTCTCTTCATCTCCCTGCTGCTGAGACCCCACATATAGTCTCAAAATACAGCAATAGGAGTCACTGCCTACAGTCTGTCATAACCAGCTTGATGGCACGTTCTTGTCTAAGACTCCCGCTGCTGATTTTTTTTTTTCTAATCTGTGCAATAATGAGCTCGAATGTCACCCTTCCCTTCCCAGAAAAAACATTTGCAATTAATTAGTTGTCCAAATGCATGTTGTCTTAGCCAGTGCGAAAGTGGCTATCTCCCACTCCAAGCGGTCAGAACCAAAATATAATCTCAGGTCTACAAGCATTAAAATCTGATCACCAGTGTTGCTTAGGCTAAAGCCAGTCTGCTGATGCTTCTGAAGTAGCAGTTTCTGGTACTAACCAAGATAGAGCTGCTTTTGGCTACAGCTGAAACAGCACAGACTGGACTGGTGCACGTTGGCAACGCACAGATGCAGTTAAAACATTAACCATTCCAAGGAAAAGCGAAAACAACAGCGCCTGACTCTGAGAACAAAAACTTTCTCGATCCCCCAAAGAAGGTGAACCACAGACAAGGCTGGGTACACTAGCTGTGGGTGGGCAACAGACACCTACTGCTTTCACTCCTTCATTACTGTACCACATCTGAACGAAAGTAATTCAAGAGCCATCTTATACCGATGGCAGGTGGGACCACCATCAAATTATCATGCTGAACATTTGGAATAATGCCTAAGCTAGATCTCTGTAAAATCCCTCCCTCAGTTCCCTCCTAATTACTACTTAGCTCGTTACACTGAAGAATTCCTAGACACCATTGCATTATAGTCTAAAACTACAGTTGGAGCTTAATTCTCTCTTCCTCTCTGTGTCTGAAATTCTACAGCTCTATTATTCAAGCCTGAAATATTCACAACTATCTATAAATTCAATTGTCAGCTGGTGGGTTTTATTCTAGACCTCACTTCAATCTAAAATTAGAGGCACTAAAATTCACATTAACTCTAAGAGGAATGTAGTGAAAAAGACTTTATTTCAAAAGAACACCTTTTTGTCAGAAAGAGCTATTTTCAAGATGATGGCTTTATCTGCATTCAAAGAGAATAAGCCCAATTCCACATTGTGCTGTTAATGCAAAATTTTTAGGTCACATTGGATTAATAAAAATCTAAATTTAGTTAAGGTTTATGAATAGAAATAACATGTGTCATATAAAAACGTACAGTATTTATTTTAAAGCCTTGGTGGGGTTGTTTTTTTTCTTTACTAGATTTTAAGTCAAATAGATGGCAGCTCCATTTGTGGTGGGCTGTTCTCAGGTAAGTTTTCTAACAACTGGTAGCTCTCGGGTAAACCTTCCTTTCAGTAACTTTAGGGAAAGTAACTAATTGGCTCTAGAAGCATTTCCATGCCCATATGCGAGAGAAACTACATAGGGTGCTGCAAGTAACATGCAATATATAGCATGCCTCTTCACATCTCTACTAAATTTACTTCACAACTTCTTCGTTTAAGTAAGACCTGAAGCCAGTCACCGCTGGCAGAAAGGTACAATGACAGAGCACTTCAATATGCAACTCCTGCTTTAAAATGGTCTTAAACAATAGCGAATAAATTGTAATGCTATGTGCTTATGAAAGGTTGAATATATTAAGAATTTATTAATGCAATCACATTCATATTTCCATCTACCTGCCACATTACTAATGATATTGACAGTGCTGACACTGGCTAAATCAGTATCAATATACAAGTGGAGTGCAAAAATTAACTGCATCTGATTACAGTATATAGCCTTAAAAAAAGAAAGCCTTCCCATTCAAGCCACTGGGAGCTCTTTATAATCCATCCATACATGCAACCGGTTCAGAAAGTTACTTTTCCCTCATCTCCCTTATTACCAATACCTAAAGGAGGTCAAAACAACATGCCAATACTTCATAATCTGTGAAGACATTTCATGCTCATTTTTCAAGTAGGAAAAGCTCTGCTTACAGCATCATTTGCTACTTCAGAGCTGCGCTGGTGGCTTCAGTGACAGTAATAATTAGTCACAATAATTAGAGTGAGCACCTTTATTATAGACCAACACAAAAGTCCACTTTTACCTGCACAGGAAGTTTTTCTTTTCTTGAAGAGAGAATCACCCTATTTCCATAAATGTCAGAATAGGTTGTTAGCAGTTGACATTTTTAATGACAGCTACTACATGGGAGCATCAGCAAGGCAGGTGTTATTATGGACACCTAGGTACTTTTTACGCTAACAGTGCAATCCATCTGATTTTCCTCCGATACATTTCTCTAACTCACATGGATGTCGACCAACAAGGTCTTAACTCGTTATCCTCATACTTTACCTATGACAACCAATGCATGAAAGAAAGTCTTGGTCTAGGTGACACAGTAAGTCTGTAGCAGTCAGGAATGGAAGCCAGCTCCTTGCTTTGACTGTAAAGACCACATTTCCTCTCAAATACTGCGCTTACTTTCAGTATCATTTCACAGGTCTATACCAAACTCAGTAGACAGAAAACAGTGCAGCATGTTCCAGTGATTGCCCGTACTCTGCTTCTCTGAATGCAAGAGGGAAGAAATGTTTGTGTGGAAAGAAATGAAAATGTTGCTTCTTGCACCGACGCCCACGACAACACCTCAAGACTTTCACCAGGTCCTGTTAAAGAGCTGAGTAACAATTTCAGCCAAACTGCTTGCTTTACATTGAGCAATTTTTTCTGCTTCTGCTAATTGCACTCTAGTAGAGTGGCAAAATGTGAATCACTTAGTAGGAAAATGGGCACCAGCTGCTATTGTCAAAGAATGGAGATACCGAAGAAAAGGAAAGTGACTGAATGAAGTGTCATGTCAGAAATCAACGGTGCAACGTGTGATTTGAGAAAACATGACTACTTTACAGAGACAGGGTGTCATTATGGCATCACAGTAATACGATGCTTTGACAACTGCTGGGTCTAACATATCATCATTGCATTAAAGGTGCACTGGCTTAGTTGGGGGAAGGAAAAGAAAGGATTTCTTCTTTTAATAAGAAATATCGTAAGGCCTGCTTGGTTAACCTAGTGGGCGAGATCATTAATTGCAAAGTATTGCTAATCTTGTCCCATCCACGCACAAACAAAACTGGTAAAACACATTAGATCTTTATTAATGAACACACATGTACAACCATGTAGTAAAGAGTACCCTGTGCAAAACGGAATGGCTGTGGTGGGGTTTTTTTGTTTGTTTTTTTAAACAATTGTTGAATGTTTCATTGTTTTTTGTAACTTCTTTCTTTTATGTTTTCTTGAAGCCTTCACCACTTCACCTTGGTAAGGGAAAGCAAAGCAAGCCAATGACTTCTTCCAGAGCAGCTGTCGTAGCCACTAGCAGCCGGAACAGAAGCAGCAATGCTTGAAACCATCATGTTGTTACCAGCAGTGGCCTGAGTTAGCTGATGATTGCTGACAGAGGATCCAGCTTCCGAAACAGTTATTATTGCTCCATATGCAATCTACCAAGCTCTGCTAAAGCACTTCCCACACACAAGGCAGTGGAAGACTACACTACTGTGTGGTCATTTTTAGTTTAACAAAACAAGCCATTATCTGAGGCCTTTCACATTTGCACCTAATCTGAGCAGCTGCACTTAGTTTGTTTTCTATGCTGCTTTTAAAAAGCAAAATTTTCAAGTGGCTGACTTGCAACTACTGCAGACCCTCCAAAATGAGGGGGAATTATTTTAACCTCCCCTCCCTCCCCTCCAGTATATAAATATTCATTATTGCTTCCCTTTCTATTTCACATTGATTCCCTGTGCTTCCTGGTTGATAAACTTTGTTAACAAGAAGGAAATGATCCTGAGATACCCCAATGTGTTGCAAATTATCACTGTTGACAGCTTCTACATTTAAGGATTACATCTGATGCAACAATGCATACTAGTGTCATTTATCTTTAGCTCATTTCCTTGGACCTATTTCAACTGAGGGTGAGCATCTCTTGTTTATAGCTCTAAATACTGTAAGTGAGCAACTGGCAAATCAATAAAACTGTTAAATGCATAATAATACTGTGTAATTACTTACATGATGTTTTGCATAATTAACTGTCTGAGGTGTTCCTTGATATAATGGATACTCAGAGTATGGAATAACCTATAAGCCTATAAAACACACTCTGTTTATACAAACAGAAATTATGTTTAAAACTCTCATTCTAATAATCCAAATCAGGCTTTGGCACTATATGACAGAAAGCCTTCCTTTCCTGCCAAGTCTAAATCAATTCTTATGGCATTACTTCATAACTAACGTGATATTTCACTGATGATGACTATTACCCTGATTACTTGGAAGTAACGTAGTAATAGCAAAAATATACTTAGATTAAACAAACTACTGCTATTTAATCAATATTATTGAGACAAACTAAGTGTTTTAATAAGTCTGTATAGATGCACTAATGCTGGTTTAATTAAATGTATCCTTAGACACGCACAAGCTCTGCAGCATACAGATCCTACGGTTTGACAGACCATAACATTACTCTTCTGAATTTAAAAGCTGAAGCACTTATAGCCAACAGAATTTAAATCTTTTCAGACTGCAAAGTGATTATTCTTTACATCAGGTACTCTTTTGGGAACAAAAAGTAAACAGGGAAGAATACTCAAAGACCTTGCACCTTTGAGCCAAAACACCAGACATCTGAAGAGGTGCCAGCCCTCAGTAACACAGTCCAATGCATCCAATATATGTCACTGCAACACACTTACAAAAACAAACAAACAAAAAAACCTCCAACTGAAAGGCAAAAAATAAAGCTGGTATAAAAATCACAAAACTGACCTTTATTTTTGCACATGTGTATGCAACAAATATCCTATTAGCTGTGTTATGCACTACTACTACCAGGCCATCACCACAGAAAGTTTCCTGCAGAAAAGACTTGCCTACTTCTACAGATTTCATGTATTTCAAGTAGAAAAAGATACTTTTTTGGTATGCTCTGATGATTCAGTTTTCAAATACTTAAAAAAAAAAAAAAAAGAAAATACTGAGGAGCACCTGAAGAGAAGGCAACACAAGAAGTAGATGGCACTTCAAATGAAAATCATTCTGGAATGCCTGGAAGTTATACACAAAAGAAGCATATGATTTTGTATTTTGTGTATGTATTATGGTTCTGATACAGCTTAAACCTCAGTAAATACTTCATATTCCTACTTAGTTTTTAGGTTTCTCTTTTTCTCCTGTTTCTGACATTATTACACAGTTAGAACATGGCTGTTGTTTGAGTTACAATCGTATCATTAGAAAACTTCAGATTTACCTTCTCTCATTTACTGGTTTCTAGCCTAACGTTAACATATTTTTTGTTGCTACAGTACTTAACACGCCTCAAACGAGTCAGCTCTTCAGTACCTGGAGAGCTGCACAAACTCACACCAAGAGACTTCCCATGCCCAAACAGTTTCAACCGAAAGGCTGTGATGTGACTACTAGAATGACAGCCAAATTTCATCATATGAAAATCAGTATATTGATCAGGAAGAGTAAGATTTTTATTACTCTATTTTCAAACTGCAGCCTAACACTTTTAATTCATATCACATGTTGGAAGACAGCAAATCTCTGGTTAAGGAGTTAGGCATTTTCTCTGAGATGGAACATCATTTTACTTGCGGTTATACACCAGTGGTATCAGGTGGAGTCCGCCTGATGTCTCTAGCCCCCAGAGGACATGCTAAAGTGTCAAGGAGTCGTCTAATTATTAATTGTGAGGATTCTTTTTATTAAAAGAAATCAACTGAAATAGCAAAAGAAAATAAAATGCTACATTCAGCTACTTGAAGGGAGAAATATACAAAACTACAAAAATAAGTAAAGATTTAGTCAAGAATGTAACAGGCTTTCTAAAGAGGGATTATTTTGAAATGATTACAGCATCAAAAGCAGTTCCTTGCACCAGTCAGAAAGCCAGTACTACAGATCAGAGAGACATAGCTGTCATTCACCAGTTTCCAAAAGGAAAAAGATGACAAAAAAATGCCTTCAGTCTCAAGAGAGAGTCAAAGTTTACACCATCAGATTTTTCACAATTTCTAGCAGCTATTTCCTTCCATCGCTGAAAGGCAGAGTGTAGGTGTGTGCACACCATGTACCTGTCTCCCCACCCAGCTCCCTCACTGATTTTCTGCAGATTTATAACAGAAGAATTATAATTTGCCAGCCAACCTCTGTTAAATTGGAGAAGTGATTAGAAAGAACATACCAGAAATAGTATCAGAGAGCGAGCGTCTTAAAAGACTCAGGACTAAAACTTATAAAGCAAGTGATCCTTCTCCCACCCCCTCACTCAGCTGGCTCCTGAGTGTGTCCTGTCCTCCCAGCTACACGCCACCGGTTTTAAATCCCCCCTACGCATACACGCGTGCGCGCACAAGCAACCAAAAAGCTACTTGGTGAGTTGGAAAATGACGTTTTCCTGCAATCAGTGTTTAAGTGAATGTTTGTCCCAGTGTGTTACACCATGCTGTCAGCTAGCAGCAGGGAGTCGTTGAGTTGTTACTACATTTGATTTGACTGCCAGTAGGAAGCTTTATTTCCACCAACTGTTCGTTGCCAGCTCTAAGGATCTTCTCTTACTTTGAGAGGTTTTGTTTTTTGGGGTTTTTTTAGATATAGTCCATTATTTTTCTCTTTCACTGTGAGGACTTTTAGTGTACGGCAGAAGCATCTCCATGTCTCCATGCATCACAGCAGTCTCTTCACTTATACTTGCTGCCTTAAACGCAAAAAAGTAATTGTATTAAGGCAACTGTAAGTCCATCCTGACACACATCAGAAAAATTATTTTTATATCTGGACACCTAAGTGAGAGGTGCAAAGATGAATATTTACATAAGAAAACTGAAGCAGGGGAATTTTATTCTGATCTTTTCCGAAAAATGTGGGATTAGAGACTGGAGGAATAGGTATGGAGAGATAACCTGAATGGATTTTTTTTTTTCCAAGGAGAGCATTTGCTATCCAGATCTTTATATGCTTCCCAGACAGAGTTTTTAGTAGGGCTTTCTGTTTGCTTGTTTATTATTCATGTATATCCTGAAAGGTTTCTCCTCTGTCAAACAAGATCCTATAACTTTAACGGTTGTTTACAATGCTTCCTCTTCCTACACAATAATGATGATTTTGATAATTAGGATCTAATTATAATGGATCTGACAACAACTTTCAACAACGAAAAGCGTCTTCAGAAAAATGAAAGCATATGCGTGAATAGTGCAGGGAGGTGGGGTGGGGGAGAGAAATACATTCCTATGAGACAGCCTGAGAACTCAGGCTGAATGGAAAAGTAATTAACACTAAAAGCTAAAACTGTAATTAAAGAAAATTTCATTAAAGGGAGGCAGGTGATTCCACTTTCCTAAATATGACAAGGTGCTGTATAAAAATAAAATAGCAGCCGGTTTCAGTGAGTGGAGCAGGAAAGCCATGTCTTTAACCAGATCAAATTCTCGAAATTGGCTGTCAAGACGGGATTGTTGTGATTTATACCCGTCTATCAAGCGCATGAAAGAGAGAGACAGGAGAGGAAAAGAGGCAAGCTGCTGTCGCTTCCATTCGCAAAGCACCTTTAATTTCCACGGCACCATCTGTTACCAAATCTAATTCACATTCCCTCCTAATCTGGTTTAGTTCTGTAATACTAATTCTTCCACTACTCTTACGAACATCGCTCTCAAGAAAAAGCTTCGGTTCTGGGTTGGTAAAAAATTGAATATTATACAGTTAAGGTTCTGGTGACTTAAGTGAAGCATGCTGCCCATTAAAATGCACTCCTGGTAAAAGGATTTGTTTCCAGTCAGTGCAGAGATACAGAATTGCTCACGTTTGAAAAAACTCATCGGGGGAGGAGGGGAGAGGAAAAGAGGGGAGAAAAAGGGGGTGGGGGGGAAATCACAGCTGATAATAGGAAAGTAGGCTGTGGACATGAAAGCAGAGGTTGTCATAAAATACAATTGTTGTCAACTTTAGTCACTTTCAGTACTGGCTATAAAATCACTTTGTCACGGTCTCGTATCGAAAGCTTGAAACTGTATTTTTGCTAAGGAAACTAAAAGGAGTGAAATATAAGATTCTATGAGGGACAAAAATATTTCTTCCAAATTATGAGATGCAAATGTCTGTAAGAAACCAAAAAAGTAGGGACAAAAATTGAAAGTGGTTTAAAAAAGTCTCCTGAGCGCCAGCATTTCACCAAGTGCCACAGTCTTACTCTTAGCTATGTGATGATGATCAAAACCCCAATCACTTTTGTGGGACTTGGAAACAAAGTAAAGCACCAGGCCTTTCCTGCAGCTAAGCGGTTGCAGACAGGCAGTCCCTCATCTACTGGTCTAGGAGTGACTCAGCTTTCTTCTTGGTTCCCACACAGAGCTCCTTGACTAGGTTCCTCTTGAAATAAAAAAAAAAAAAAAAAAAAAAAGGACCTAGACAAATATTACTAGTAATAATACTATGGTACTATTTATTAATAATGCTTATCTTTTACTTATTGATTTTAACGCAGATCTTAAACTGCATTTCCAGGGAGTACCACTATCTCCCTCTTACAGATGGGCAGAACAAGACACAGAAAGGTGAAAAGTTGACTAATGCTGCTCAGCAGGCCAACGACACAGCATGGAACAGAATCAAGGTTCTGGGGAATCCCAATCCAGTATATTTTGCATTATTTCTTAATTTTTTTTTTGCCATGGCTTTGATGAAAACATGCCTTGGAAGTCTGAACATTTATTTCTAAGGGAACTTGCCTTGAGCTTCCAGAAATGAGACCTTTGTTATTTTTAAATATATAGTTTTTTCTAAATGAGAAACTTATTTTAAGACTAAATTAAATCTTTTCTTATTCCTACATTAAAATGTTTATTTTTCTGTTAAAGTAATCCCAATTTCTTTGTGTGTAGCCTTCCCAAAAATAAAGCCTATGGGAAGAACAGCTTTAGCCAGCACAAAGGGTAATGTGTGAGGAATGTGTAGCTGTGAATAGCCCAAGGTTTTTATGCCCTTTTTTTTTTTTAAGAATTTGAAATAGAAGAGGCAGACAATATGAGGAAAAAAAAAAATACTTTGATAGAACAGTAATATTCTACAAAATGCAAAAAGAAGTGCTAGTTTTCATTATATGAGAGAGTAATGCATAAACAAATTCCTGGCAAAAGAAAAGATTACAAATTTGTAACTACTGTGAAACATTCATGAACAGAGATGTCAGTTCTAAAGATGAACATGAGTTCTGAAGAAGTCTCCTCCTCCAATATCACTGCTTGATTCACAAATTGCTTAAATCATCCAGGTAATTTTATAAACGGTGTTCAGTCTGTTATTTTAATGGGAAGAGTAGGTAAAAAAACAAAATCAAATTTGTTCCAAATACAACACATCTGCCATTCATTGTGGGTCAAAACCTTGGGTACAGGGGAATAGACCCAGCAACACGGAAGCTCTGTGAATTTATACTAGCTAATGGTGCTATTCCCCAACTCGGCCTGTGATTTCAGAGGGTCTAAGGTCCTGATACTCCGATATGCAAGATGCGGGTGGATTACTATAACCTACTGCACCCAAGGAAAACCACACTGACATCAAAGGACTCAGAGGGCATAGCAGTCTTTTTTTTTTTTTTTTTTTAAAATACACTAAAGCATTTGAGTGATATGAGCCCTGGCTGTTAATGCACAACATTTCTATTTCTACACTATAAAGTCCCTTAACGTTTGTATACAAAAACTGTAAGAAAAAAGAACCTCTTCCTTTGAATTCTTACTCTTTCTTTGTTTATTTATCTTGATTCCGGAAGCACTGAAAATTAAAAATAGGCAAAACAAATAGTTGAGTGTGTTACTTGGGTATGGTACTGATGACCAAATTCATCACATGCTGAGATAAATCAGAGAATTTATAGAAGCAAAACCTATGCAGCTGAAGTCTTTTCTAGCCTGTCTTGGACTTTAATGTGTGATTACAGATTTTTACAAAAAAATAAACAAACCTTTGGCTTTTCACAGTTCCTTGTTCTTCACATATTACTATGTGTAATTCAAACCTATTTATGCCAGTGGGTGTACATGTCAGAGATTTGCCTCTGGATATAAGCAGCAAAGGTCAGGAAGTAATGGCTTTCACTTTTAAAATGTTTGCATGACTCCAGCAAGTTTGCAGGATGAGCTTTTCACAAAGTCCTGATATGGTTTCTAGTCTTTTATCTTTTGCCTTCTATTTTGGTGGGAGTCACAGGGAGAAAAGAAGGAAATTCAGCACATTCCAGAAAAATTGTCTAAAGTAACAAATGTGTACCAGCCCAACTATTACATTCAGAACAAGGATGTTGCTACTTGCAATTACAAAGCAATCATATCAATATGCTGCAATTATTACACGCTGAACCTGTGGTCATGTCTTCTGTAAGTCACTGAGAGACTTGTCTAAGAAAAGCTTTACATGAACAGCTCAGCATTAATTACTCCATATTGCACACTGCAAATTTCAGCTGTATTTTAATGACAGACTTGCTTCAATTATTTCAACAGTATAAAGTCTGGATCAAATATTTATTTCTTTTAGATGTAGAAGTTCTGCTTAAGTCGACTGTCCTTGGGTAAGCAATAAAAGAAAGACTGGCCTGAAGAGAGCACTACATTCCACCATTAAACTAAATTAACACACACGTTTGATCCTGAGAAGTTTTGTGCCTTGCTAGTTTCAGCACAAGTTCAGGCTGCTCAGCAAACTGAGTATCAGCCCTGATCAGTTAATGGGAGCGCATTTAATGATAATTTTACCAGGTTGGGCTTTACATTTCGTATCATTATAGGACTAAGGTCTGGAATAAAAACTGTCCTCGTTTCAGCAGGGATAGAGTTAATTTTCTTCCTAGCAGCTGGTACAGTGCTGTGTTTTGGATTTAGTATGAGAATAATGTTGATAACACACCGATGTTTTAGTTGTTGCTAAGCAGTGCTTACACTAGGCAAGGACTTTTCAGCTTCCCATGCCCTGCCGACTGAGAAGGCTGGAGGTGCACAAGAAGCCGGGAGGGGGCACAGCCAGGACAGCTGACCCAAACTGGCCAGAGGGACATTCCATACCATGTGACGTCATGCTCAGTACATAAACTGGGGGGAATTAGCTGGGTAGGGGGTGACCGCTGCTCGGGAACTGGTTGGGCATTGGTCGGTGGGTAGTGAGCAACTGCATTGTGCATTGCTTATTTTGTATATTCTTTTATCATCATCATTATTATTATTATTATTTTCCCTTCCTTTTCTGTCCTATTAAACTGTCTTTACCTCAACCCACGAATTTT
>NW_008795039.1:279231-302199 GCF_000699145.1 Aptenodytes forsteri
GCAAATGGCTGTGTGGTGTTTAGCTGCCTGCCAGGTTAAACCACAACAAAATCCACCTGCATTTCACTAAGCATCTGCCTAGAATATACACCAAATCTGCTCCACTCCTTCACTGGTTCTTTACACAGTAGAGGGTCTGACAGCAACTGAGTCTTTATATTACCATTGCTTCACAGAATGAATAGCCTGGAGTTCTAAAAAATAAATTACAAGCAACCAAGATAACACCAATATACTCAAACCTTTAACTGCCCATAGTTGGAAGCTTAATAAACTGAGGGTGTTTGTGGAGATCAGCATGAACACCTAAAGGAGGCCACTCTCATCTACCCCTAGATGGCTGCATCAAACATACTGTCAAATCCAAAACGGGACATCAACTGAAACATCTGTCATAGGACAACAAATAATGATAGTCAATTGATGATGTGGGATTGGCTGACTGTACATTATACGGGCCTGGTTATCCTACAGGTTGTATTAAATATGAGAGCCTAAGATTTATGTTATGGGTGATAAGGCCAAGAATGCTGTAAAAGTGAAAAAATATTGCAACAGTATGCAGTACATCACTACTAGGATAAATATTTATATTAAAAGTTCCCATTCTTAGACTTCCAACATGTAGGGATAAAATTCATATATTCAAAGACGACATAATAATAACCTGTCAGCTTGTGGTGATGGATATGTTTTTAATCCAAATGACCACAGTCTCCAGTCTACCTGTCATAAAGGGACACGAAAAATTGAATTTTTCTTTCATAATTCTTTAAGTTGAAAGGGAAAAATACAGAAGCATGATAAGTGGCTCATTCCAGTGGACAGATGGACAGGCAGTAGTAAAATGTATGAATAAAAGGCACTGTTCCTTTGCTAATGCTATTTTCACTTGTTACACGCTGCAACTCAGAGACAGGTAAGGTATTCCTTCCTTTGACTTTTCAAGTATACCCCAATATAATCTAAGTTATATTCCATACAATAAGAGATTGCTATAAAGACTAGGAAGTGTATTACACTATCTAGCTGTCATTTGAAAGCAATCCTGCACAAACTAGCACAAAAGCACTACTTCATGTGCACCTTACTGACTTGAGGTACTGGCCCACAAAGGTCTCCTATTCTTAAATTCTCTGCTACTGGGAAGGAGTATCCGACCTGTATATTTTAATTTCTAAAAATTCACTCCATCAAGAAACCCTGGCAGAAATTTAATAAATCTATCAGTCCCTTTTGACGCAGAAGGAAAACTACACAGCCCATTCCTGTCCCCTCCACCCACGACACGTACAAACCCACACCACATTTGCCACAAATCTTCCCCAGCCTGCATTCTTCCAGGGGTAAAAATGACAAAGAAATTTAACTAAGTTAATTTTAAGTGCTGAAAATGTAGGCAGACTGCTCAGTTATTTCATTTTAAAAGATCTTCATTTTCCCATCTGTGTTATGGCAATTTTATTACACATTCGGCAAATTTACAGTAACAAGATGTTCCCCTGACAAATTAATCACTTTCCAAGCATTTTATCATATAAATAAAATATCACCTCAAGAGAGAAAATCAGCTCAATCAGTTGATTTAACCCATCTTTCGGGGAACTCGTCTGAAACAGATTGAGTGCATTTTTTCTGAAGAGGGACTGTGCACACATCCTCCTGGACTCCCAGCTCATATGGTGAGGTTTTTCCAAAAGAAAATGTTTAAGACTAGCTGATAGCATGCAAGATTCTTACTGTAAGAACTACATTGCTGCAATGACAGACCTCTATCAGGAACAAACACAGACTCATTTAGAAGTTGGTACGGCCTTTAACTGAGGAACTACATCTCCCCTTAGATCACTGATAACTATTGCTGCAACATTTCTCTGGTGTTTTGCAACACTCATAAGAGTAAAATACACATTGTTTTTAATAACCTGCTCTAATGTTTTAAGAATCTTACAATAAAATAACACAGGTAAAACTCCAACCAGTTTTACAGCTGATGAAACTTACAGTTTTTTGCTTGGCTTTTTAAAATTTCCCCAGGGCTCTCTACTCATTTTGGAAAGTAAATTTTGTTTTTATGAAAAATAAGAGACTGGCAACATTAGCAATGCAATATATGAACAGTAGAGAAGTGGGTTCATTTCAAGTTTTCCCAAACTAATCCTTAAAACAACTCAATGCCTTTCTGTAGAGAATCTGTCACTGAAGCAATTTAACCTCTGCCATTTAACCTTTCTGCCTCTGCCCTGCTCCCCCCATTCCCCTTTCCATTCAAGGACTGCCAATAAGTATAAACAAGAACAAGAAGGACTACCTCTGTTTATGTTACTAAAGTTGTTAAAGACAAAAAATTTTAGTCAGATTTGTTATTTTTTACCCAGAGTTAGCAGTATCAATACAGGCTTTTTGTAGTTATTCCAACACACTAAAAAAATATGATAGCAAATCACCCTTTTGCCAGTAAAACCACCCCGCCAGACAACACAGATACATAATTCTTGCAACATGACTATACTCTTCAATGAGATATTTACCATATTCTCAACAACAAAGTGTGGGTGCCAAGGAAAAGAGAATTCACACATCCAGACAGCCTTTTCATCCCCTTTACTCCCTCAGCAAAATACTAACTTTACCTCCCCAAATACTAACACATGAAAAATGCACATAACACCACAATTCACTAACCTACAAGCAGGAAAACAGCGTGCTTTATGGAACGCTATCAAATAGCAACATAAATGCTAGTATTTGCTACTTAGCCCATATAATTAATAATGCTGTAAACAGCCATATTAATACTACAAGGCATCAGTATTAAAAGCTGCAAGCTCTGCACAACCCTGAATGGCTTAAGCGTTATAAATAAAGAATGTTTAGATGAACAATTATGAATTTACATGCAAATTCAAAATTCCATATCCTACATGTATATTTTACCTGCTAAAACATTCCTGGTTTATTACCCATTGACCCCTTCCTCCAAGTACTTAGCCAGGAAATTTACTACCTGTATCAAGTGACAGCTTTGCAGGATCAAGTCCCAAAAATTAGTGTTTCATTTAAGGAGTAGCTTCTTCAGCTTTCGCTAGAAAAAAGGGCATTCTAAACATGGAGTATGCGTCATGGGATGGTGGCTTCTTTCCTTGAAATATAAACAATGGAAATAAGTATTTTTTTCCTGTTCTAATTAATGTATATTTTTAAAAGACTTGGAGCAGCTGGAACCTTAAGTTAATGGAAGATACTCTGTTCTCAACCAGTACACACAAATCAACCATTTTTGATCTACACATAACTGAAAGCAGTGCTTTCCTTGAGCATGAAGTGTCAAGTTCAAACACCGTGATGAGAAAAAGAACAGGGAGAAGACTCTACTTTCTCCTCACTTTTATCTTTAAAACTGAGCAAAATTCAGTGAGTTTGAGTGACATCAGAATACAACTTTGAATCCAGCATCCTGCTTGATACTGAAGACCCATGTACCAGTGCAGCCACTCTGGAAGCGGATGAATTTGATTCCATGCAGTAAACACACAACTGCTTTTAAGATTCAGCTCACCTGGTTACAGGATCTGGCCAGCATTTTATAAAAACTTATGCAACGTTCAAACTAAAGCGTAACAACACACAGCCATTCACAAAATGAAGTGCAAATCTTGCAGACCTCATGTAGGGCAGAAAGCTCCAGGATGAGAAGCAACGTCAGAGAATGATGGGTGTTCCTTCTTTAACCCAAATTCCTACTAACATCCATTTATTCTGACAATATCTAATTAAGGCAAAGCGTCTTCATTTGGTACATCTTTCACAGTCAGCTGATGGACTACAAAAATTCTGCACGTGGCATTTAGATGCTTTGGCCTAAATGTCTGAGATGCATTGAATTCCTTCAGTTGGCCATTAAATTAAAAATTAAACTTTTCTTTTCAAAGTCATGTCCTTGCAGTTCTGAAATAGCCACTAATCCTTTTATACACCACAAAATATTTTCATCCTTTTTTTCCCCCCTGCAATTGTTTTCCTGATTCACCACAGAACATATACCGTACTCCTAAAATCATTTAACAGTGGAGTCAATCTACAGGGAGAACAAGAACTCAAAGACCTGAAAAGTTAAGAACATCAAGTTTAAGTTACTTTCAAAGGTTAAATTAATCTTCATTTAATGGGGGGGGGGATCACGTAACTTTGGGGATCACATTTTGGATGGAAGATGGATATTCACACTGACTCAGATACTTTAAAATAGTCTCCGGGATCTCAACTTTTGCAAACAAAACCTCTTCAATCTGAGGAAGATACAGGACACAGAACCTTTTAATTTGAAAGATGACAAAGTGAATTATTGGTTAGTTACACGTGCCAGTAGTGTGATCCATTACCATGGACGTTCTACTGCAAGTACACGATGTCACCTTAATAGTAGCTAGAGCCTTATTGGCTTAAAAAAATGTAAAAAGGGGTTTGCATGTGAATTGAACATAATAGGTTTGACATGGACTAACCTTAAAGAATCCAATCCACTCAAATCCCTTTGAAGGCTGCAGCTGAATTTCATGCAAATCTTAGAGAAGTAGCCAGGCTGTTGGGATTTCAAGATGCTGTGTCCCTTTCTTCTGCAGATCTAAAACCAGGCAAAACAATGACACAAAACCCTCCCGCAATTTCAAGGATTCCTCTTAAGATGACCCTGGTTTTATGCTTTGGCCCAGGAAAGTTTGACATTTAAAATTAGAAAGCAAGAAGAACCATACATCAGGAAACATATCCAGCTATGAAGCCAATCTTTTATTTTTTAAACACAGCATTGGACTAATGTTTCCTGCGTCAAAAAAAAAAATCTGACACAACACCACTATTACTAAAATGTTTAGAATACAATGATTCAGATTAACTTCCTATGCTCAAATCTAGCACTAACAATTTTTATCTTTTTTAAAAATAATTCAATTTTAGCAATAAATAATGCACCACAGTCTAAACCTTCAGGTGGTCATTTTGAAATTCAAGCAAGTAATTATAAAATAGACTTACTCATTTTTTCAAGAGCACTGTAACAACATGAAATTCTGTTTGCTCACCCCCATGAAAAATATCTAAAAAGATTTAAGTGTTCTATGTACGTTTACGAAGGCACAAAGCATGTATATTTTTGTCTGTATAACAATATATACACTGACAGCTGGAAAATTGTTTGATGACTGGATTTAGTCTTCACCTGATAAAACGTGAGAGGAAAAGGAAAAGCGTTTGTCAACTGCTTTTCCTCTTAGAATAAAGTACAGATGACTACAAATGTAACTAACAATATAACCAAATCAAAACCACACAGTGTGTATAAAGCACTGACTATGCAAAGTAGTTATAAATTCTTGGCTAACAAAGGGCACAGAAAGCCCTTAAAGGAAATATTTTATTTCTGCTAAATTAATACCTAAAAGCATTACATTTCATCAGTTTCACTTAGGTTTAAAGTCCCCAAAGATTCTCCTCCTGAAACTGGCTATATTTTATGTGCAAACCAGGCTGAGAGCTATCTAAATCTAGATAAAACTCATTGGCTTGTAATCTTCACAATGATCTATACATCTAAATCTATATGCAAATCAAATGCTCTCATGCATTAACACATTCCAAAGCATCTAGGAGTAAGAGAGTGCTTTCTCCCACTCACAACCCCCCTCCTTTGCTCCTCTCCCCCTCTCTTTATTTACACTAGCTACCTAAATAATTCACACTGCCTTCTTTTCAGCCTGAATGTTCTTCTGTTGAAGCCTGCAATGAGCTATTGCAGTAACCAGATGGACACATGAATGCAGCAGGTGGGACAGATGGCAGACCGCCCTGTCTGACGCTGGCTGCCTCAGCTTGGACTGCCTTTTCCTTCCAGGTACATTATCATCAGTGTAGCAGAAAGCAGGACGCAGAGGGAAAAAACCCTTTACATACAATACTATATGAATTAGTTAAATAAATGACCAGATGCTTATTTGCTTTTTAAACCAAAATGCAATTTACTTAAGAAGCATTTCGTCTCTTCCCTTAAAGGAGAAAAGTCCATCTCTATTCTCCAGCAAGCCCCCCTGAGTGGTGCGCATAAAACAAGATATGCCTGAAACCTGTAAAGATCTTAAAGTCGTGACTTCACAAAAATTTTGATTCAGCTTCAGTTTCCAAATACCTCTACCCTTTCACAGGTAACTATTTTTTTTATATAAATCTATGTATCTTCTGATACATGGTCACAGTTTTTAGACTAAGTCTTAACAGCTATTATACATCCAGTGAAAAGCCTCGGTTTCCATCTGTGTAGTATGTTCCTTGACTGAATTTCTTCTGCTTCCCATTTCAGGAGATATATAAAACTAATAGCTTATTACAAAAGATTTGATCCTTCTAGGGAAAATGCAAACAAGAGCTAAGGCAGTAAGTCTTTCTTTGACTGCAAAAATTAATGTTTTAGTATGTTGCTTTCCTCTCTGGAATGCTGGGCAAAACACAGTGAAGATGACCGTAAGAAAAAAAACTATAATATGCATCTTGAGGAAGAACACATGAAACTGAGAAAAAAAAAAAATCGTGACACATGTGGCAGAGTTTGATTGGCATCGGTATCATTGTACCACAGAAGTTAGTCTTTTCATACAAAATGTCCAAATGAGCAGAAGTGATTAACTTCACACTCTTTTCCAATCAGCAGGCAACTCATTCAGTGCATTAATTGAAATCACTGTCTCAAGGACAATTTTTAAAAATCATATTGAAAAAAGGTATTAAATGTAAGCAGTCAGTTAGATGCTCTATGCAATCCTATACTATCCAGATTCGTCTCTCCAACCTCTTCTCCCACCCCTTGTGCTATATCAATGACAGCAGCCTGTGTTGCTCCCTGGTCTGCCTGTCTCCCTTTCACAGTGCTTTTCACTCTACCTCCTTTTCATTAAATGCACCTTCTCTGAACTGACGTAGAGGAAACCACCCACCTCTCCCTCAAATGCCAGGTAGATTTCTGCTGATCTACAATAAAACAATCCGTACTTGCTTGTTAGCCTGAAGTTAATACTTCTATTTGAAACTAAAAATACAAAACCACACACAAATTTTATGCAACTATATATGCACACATAGAGAGTATGGTTGCACTTGCCATATTAAAAAGAAAAAGTATGTTGTGCCCTTTTCTGCAGCTTTCATGAATTGCTTGTATTTGTAGTCATCAAAGCTCTTGAACAGGAACTACCTATGTATTTACACACTGTACACCACAGTAGCATGACAGGAGCCTCTATATACCACCATAACAGAAATACTAAATAATAACAGGGTAAATCATATGGAATTGATTTGCAATTACACTCAACTACTGAGTCAAAATATCTTTTTTCTTTTTTTTAATCAGAATAAGCAATTACATGATGTTGAAGGTAAAATAAAAAGTTTAAGTCAAGACATGTTCTGTGTTCAATTCTGCTCCCTCTGAGCATACTGGTATAACTGGAAAAAGAAACTGACTGTAAATAAACCTGTATGGGTAAAGGAGGACTGGTCCAAACTGGCAACTAAAGCCTGAAACAAACAGGAACTTATCTCTTCAGAGATTTAAACACACTCAGTAGGGACTCAAATAATAATAAACATAATAATATAGCATCTAGTTTCATCTGGCCCAGGGAGAAGACATAGCAGTATTATCAAAAAGTTTATTCTTGTTTATTTCTGACCTGGCAGAAGCCAGGAATTACAGAAAACCTCAAGGGACAGACTGCTTTCATGGGATACCCAGACTGATTTTGAGGCCAAAGAGGTTAAGCACTTCGGATAAACTTTGGATAAGCAGCACAACTTCTGTATGCTTATGTGTCCTAACTGAAAATCCTGAACTTTAAGGTTTATATTACCACCTCTCAGAGGGAAAAAAAAAAAAAAAAGAGAGAAGAAAAAAAAAAAGGTGAAAAAAATCCAGGGTTCATACATGCAAACTGACAAAATTATGCAATAGATTTTGGTACCAGCAACTGCTAGAAGTGGTGAACTATGCACTACCAGCTTCAGAAAAGCATTTCAAGTTATACTAACTAGTTTACAACATCACAGAGAAATAGTAAAAGCAGTGCACTTCATAGTCAGTTTACAAATGCTATCACACAAGTCATAATTTCACTTTGATGATATAAGCTGTTTTCTCAACAACAATGTATGAACAGAACTCTGAACATGCAGGAACACCCTCTTTAAAAATAAACCTCTGAGCCACTGCCAGGTTGTCACAACAGGAACACATGCTATTAGAGCAGCAATCATAGAACTAAACTTGGATTCAGAAAGTGTATTACATTGGTAAGCTTGTTTCACTACTGATAAAAAGTTAATACAATGAAAAATTAAGACTTGCCAAGCCTTCTGTTTTCATCAGCAAAACTCATGGTTGAAACTGGTCATGTATATTCTTAGCGTTGAAACTGTTTGTGTATTTAACCATACGTGGGGAAAAAAACAGGGGAAGAAAGAATGAAATAATTCATATTCTAAAGCCACAAGACTGATACTAGGTTCTTTCTGGTTTGGACATATTTTCACAGTTTAGGTGTGATTTTAAAATAATTGCTTTTAATGGAGTTATTAACTCCACTAATTAATACGGTGATGTGACTGTTCAAGGTATTTTAGAAAATATATTAATTCTTGACTATTTTTTGCTCTCAAACAAACCTATTTGATTCTCTTTAACTTCAAATTTAAACTTTGAATGCAATCTTCCTGCTTGTGTAATGCTTGCCATTGCTATGTGGACACCACGCGTAAGCAAAGCCTTCATCATCTGAAGCCTGAGGTATCCCCTCAAAAATCAGACCTGTACCTCTAAAGAAAGAGTTGTATATGGACATCTTGACAGCAAAAGGAGTTGAGTTGCACAGGTGTCTGTGAAGACAGGATGTGGACCCTTCAAAAGCAGCTATTGCTCATAAACGCATTTCAGTAAAAAAATTTGCATGCCTAAAAACATATCTATAATCTGATAATTTGCAAGGAGTTACCGCTGATGAGAGAACACTGAATGATAAAAAATACCTTCATTCTGTTCTATGAGGAAAGTAATTGTCAATCCCAATCACATGAGAGCATCATAGGAAAGAAGACATAACTATACTTAAACTGGACTTGACAGAAATACCATGAAGTTGATTTTCAAAAGGATCAAATTTTCATTAGAGCTCTGCAAACAGAAGATCTGATGAGTTTTCCTAGGGCTGAGGTTGTAGGGCTTCTGAAAATGCTTCAGGAAAAATGAGTTGTGTTTTTTGTGGGTTGGGGTTTTGTTTTTGGTTTGGGGCGGGGTTGGGGGTTGAGTGGTTTTTTTATTTTGTTTGGGGTTTTTTTGTTGTTTTTTTTTTTTTCCTCCAAATCAAATTACGTATATTGTGCAAATGCAGCCTGATAGATACTAACCTCTTTTCAAAGTCTGGTCCAGGAATAATGGGAAAGGGCGGGGGGGGAAAGGTAAAATTACACACAATATTTATGAAAAATTATGTCACCTTAAACACATCTTTACCCAAAACATGAAAATTTCTCTGGTCAGGTAATATACTGATAGAGGCAGGGAAATGCAAGTAGCTTATAAACAATCCTAATACAAAAACAACAAGTAAATTCTGCTTCCACTGCAAATGTATCCCCCTAACTTTTAATACAGAGCACAAGTGAGGGCAGAATTTGATGCTGAATGTAATGGATATAATAAATACATGGCTTTAAAAGCTCCCAAATATGCAAATGCCAAGGAATGGAAAAGCTGCCTTTTTAAAGAAAATGTGTACAGAAGAAATAAGCAGACATTAAACCCTAAATTGTAAAGGTGTAATTTCAAAAAGACAATACAATCTACTTGCTCCCCTATATCAACGACCAAAAAAATTAAATACTGAATGCTGACATTCCATCCTCCCTTCCCTCTGCTGCAAAAACTGAAGCACTAACTTTGAACACCTTGACATTTGCCTCTATGCCTCTGGTTCAACACTAACAGAGGTCTACTCTTAAAGGAGGAAAAAGTGCCTTTAAAAATCTCAAATGCATAATAATTCTTGCACTTACTTCTCTGCAGCTGAGCAGAGCCATTTACATAGTCCACTGAACACTGTTTAGTAAACACGACAAGAGTGCTTCTATCTTACTGCCCTTGTAAAACCAAGGCAGGGGTTCTGTTTTTAGTGCACACTCTGGTTCAGCGTTAATCCTGTTTTATGTTGTTCACACCTGCTGCCGACTAGCAGCCTGCTGATGGGTTGTGGTTTGTGCTGCTCTGAGACAATCCTCACCAGCTTCAACAAAAAACTAATCACTAAAGTAGAAACAAAACCCCAACTGCTATGCAAAAACTGTAAAAGGGAAGAACTGACATGCATGCCTCAATTTTCCTTACTCTGCCACTTCTGACTGATCAAAATTTAACATTGGGTTTTAAGTGCACATGCTTATATTTAGTCCTCACACCTAGCTTTTCTAGGAGTTCTTCTCCAGATAGCAAATCTTAGAGACAAATGTCACAGACACAACCTTTATAAATATATGCTGTGTAACTCACCTTTTCCTTTGTGCCTAAGAAAATAATAGGCTTTGCTGTAACAGAAGTACTGAATGTTGATAAAGCATCCTTTTGTGAACCTTTACAGAAACAGGCTTTTGCAGATTTTCCAAGAAACTTCCTTTAACATATTTTCACATGAAATTCAAATGTTACTGTTCTAGAAAACAGCTTTTTTTTTCCACAATGCTGATCTACACATTTAAGTATTTAAAAAAGGAAAGAAAAAAAAAAAAGGCCATGAAGTCAGATCTTCCTCCCATTGATCCCAGCAGTAAAAGACACCTATGCCTTCATTTGTACAGAAGACTGAATGCTTTACCAGAGACAAAAAGGTGATCTGTGATTAAAGGAACGGGTCTGGAATTACACAGTGCTCATATCCAGAGCGAATAAGAAAATCAAGGAAAGGAAAACCAATTACAATAGAAACCCTTTGTTTGGCCAATACATTGATGCAAATTGTGCATTGAGATCAGGGATAGAAATCGCATGCAACTTTACCGACTCAGAGACTCAGATGTAGGCATTGTTATCTGCAACAAAGTTTTGCACTAGAAAAGTCTCTAAAATGGAGGGCAGGACATACTACTTTCACACCTACTTTAAGGTACACTTTATATGACTAGAATAACATAAAGAAGCACCAGAATATTTAGAGAGCAAACCCTCTCTGTCTCCTTTATCCTGTTATGCCATCTTGGCCTATTTCTTTCTACAAAAGAGACAGTAGAAAAATGCTTTCTGTCCAAGAGCCAAGTTCCTGTATCTCTTCAAAACTATATGAACTTTTTCATAAATAAAATGTTGGTTGGATGCCAATCAAGGCAATTCTCCATCTATTAAAATTTATTTTGCATCTTGTGGGGAAAAATGTCCTGAACGACTGTGACCATCCTTTGTGACTTTTTAATGCTGCGTAGGAAAACCAAGGTGTTTCTGCCTATATAGGAAGATAATATGCATCAAGCAGACACATGTATTCCTGTTACAGCTTTTCATCCAAAATTCATCAGCAGAAACAAACCAAGATCAATCAATCTTTATGTAAACCCAGCATTTCAACCTCTCTTGCAATTCAGATGTAAAACCAAGGAAAAAAGGGGTCAGTCTCACTTTGTCTTACCATCTCCATCTGAAGGATTTCTACCTCCTCTTTAGTCAACACAAGACTGAAGATATTGGCATAATGCCAACACTGCTTTTAAGCTCACACAGAAAATATTATGGGGTAATCTTAGTATTTCCTGGTCACACTCCTTTAGGCAACTCTATACTGGTGCAAATGTCACATCCTGGCAGTGAATCCTTGGACACAGGCTCCATTTCTTCATTGATTTCTATTAAAATACTACCAAATCATTCATTTTTTAAATCAATTATAAAGACTGATCCAAAATCTACTAAAATGAATGGCATTCTTTCCATTTAGTTTGAATCAGGCCACTACCAGTAAAAGTGAAAGATTTCTTGAGAGATATGCAAGAGCTTGGCAGCAGGCTGTCCTTCATACCTTGGAAAATCTCCGCTAACTTATCTAACAATGGTACAAAAACCCCACAGTAATTTTGTCGAACAGCTGCATCTGCAGTATTCCTGTTCCAGCACTACCTAATGTGCAAGTATCACACATTTTTAACAAATTAGGGAAAAAAAAAGGGGGGGAGGGGAGAGAAGCCCCATCCCAGTCATCCATCAAGTGTACATCCAGGCCACTGCTCCTCAGAAATTTAATATATGCTAAAAAGATATAAAAAGACATAAAAAGCTTTCAGAAATAAAAGTGCTTCAGGAGCTGGATTTTAATATTGCCAGGTGGGGTTTTTGCCAGATTATAAAGTTGACTTAAATGCCAGGATACTGCATTTCAGAAGTGGCAGCAGCTTACATATTGTCTAGTATTAGTGGCTGAAGTGCATTGCTGATTCCAAAGCTAGGCTATCATGATCTGTGGGGGAGAAGAAATAAATAAATAAATAGATAGATAGATAGATAGATAAATATTGGCATTCCCTACCAAGCTCGCTACCTGCTGCCTTCAAGCGCTCTTTTCAAGTATGGCCTCCACAGAAAAAAAAGTTAAGACTACTTTATTTTGATTATAGTGCTTTCCCCAGGCAGGAATTTTTATTTCAGTTTGAATCTTTAAACCATTACAGTTTCAGTGATGCATTTTTATATTTACAGTTGACATCTTCATAGAAGAATGAAACCTTTGAGCAACAGCTCTAAAGCATGAAGGTTGCCTGCAGTAAGTACTTAAATTATTTTACACCCAAATGGAGCTAGTTGTTTTTAGCTAAAATTTAATAAACCTTAAATCAATGACCTTTCTTTTACTGAAAGCCTGCACTTGGGAGAACTAACTTTCCCAAGAAACATATTTTGGTGAGTAAATGCCAAACAAAGGGCTATTTAAATCTGAACATTTTCTCAATTTATAGCTTGTGAACATTCAGTTCCTAAATTCCCAACTGCTGCCTAATGTATAGAACAGTGGTGCCTTGGTTTAATCACATACTATTGATTTCAGTGTCACATGATCTCATTGACAGTAATCAATAATAATCCAAAATCAATCAAATCTGCTTGCACTATCATTCATCAAATTTGAATATCCCAAAATTAATTGTAGGCACGTGAAAGAAAAAGAACCTGGAAATTAAAAAAAAAAAGGTACAAAAATAAAAGTCAGTAAACTTCAAGGAGATAATAGTGCATCCAAGCATGCTTCATGCCTGCTGGGGTAAGTTAATGATGAATCATACCTTGCCTTCCCAGCAAAGACTCTGAGATATATTCTTTTTCGAACACAAAAATACACAGCAACTGAAGGCAGAGGACATACTAGTAAATGATCAAGCATTACTTTATGAACAGCCGTGTTATGTGCTGAATTTCAAATGTGTTGCCAGTATATTACAAAATGCACAAGTATGTTACACTGTGAAGAACTGCACATGGTAAGTTAGCCACTGCACTTCATAGAGCAAGAGAGGATAAAATTACTGAATTTCTGTACCAAAAGCATGAATAGATGTAGCCACTTATCAAAAGAGCTGTTATTGTTGCCGAGGACTCCTCTCTCAACACATTCACCTGTAATTTTGTCAAGGTAATAAATCCTTCCATTCATTACAGCACACTCAAAAGCACCCTGCTATTTAATTTAAATGGAAAAAAGGCCCAAAGTGTCTAAAACATTTACTTTTGCTAATGTAAAAGTGCTGGCATTTTACTTCATTCCCGATAAGCCGGTGCCAGTGGATGTGATTATTCTTTTCTTATTCAAAGCATATCAGTAGTTCGAAAGCACTCTCAATCTTATCAGGTGTATGAACAGCACAGTTACTGAAAACAGTTTGTACTGCTCCTCTCTCTTTCTGCCACGCTATCAGATAAACGCAACTAACTAACTGTATTTACACATAATCAAACATAAGCTGTGTCTTCAATATATCGTAGCCTGTTTCTGGCATGCTACAGGTTTTCTGCTTGACATTAGTTGTAACAAAAACACCAGCAGTGATTTAGCTTACAACAAAAATACAGCTATTCTATAGCAATGTGGGGAGGCAAAAAAAAAAGAGGAGGGAAGAAAAAAAGGCAAGATTTTGTCAAGTAAGAATGATCACTTCCATCTCAATATTTCACAGGTATTTACCTGGTGCTACTTGGAAAAGAGCATGGAAGCAGTAGGATTCAAATGCATTCAAAACATACCTGACACAGGACTTAAGAGCAGAGAAAAAATTTCTGTTTGCTTTTTTGTTTATTTTATTCTCCTGTCCTCTAGGAACTGCCTCTGATTTGCAAGGGGCAAGAAAAAGACAGACAGACAGAAAGGAAAATGGTTACAGGGTCTGAAGGCATTGAAATGCCTTTACTGGTTTTGTCCAGAACAAGACCATGATTTCTCGTGATCCAACCTTCATCTGGCATTAAGACTAAAAGACCCGCCACAAAACCAAAAAACAACACTCCCCCCCAAATAAGCCTCTCAGCAACTCTCCTTTTCATTCAGTGTCTCGGATACTGAATTTTCAGTGCTAACTACTGAGGAATAACAAAAGATGAACTACTTCAGATGGGCCACAGCTTTGAAGATTTTGCTTACTGCACAGCCATAGGAAATACGTGCAGAATCTCCCTTCGTTCTTCTCCGAATGACAGCTATAATGTAGTATTCAAAGAGTTAAACATTCACCTGGCTGCGCGCTGCACACTTTCGGCTAGCTAAATGAAAAGTTCTGGAACACCGGGAGAAATCCTGAGTTTCAGCTCTTGATTAATTACAGCCTTCTTTAGAAGCTGAAGCTTCACTCCCTGCGTGGAGCGCTCCTTCCCACCACCCCCACCCACTGACAGCCTTTTGCTGAATACCTCTGATGGAGCAGCAAAGGGCAGGCACGTGCCACCACCTGAGCCCATCTTGTGCTTCTGTCTGGACTCCCGGCGCAGAACGAGCCATCCTCTAGATTTGTAGGAGAACAATGAGCTGAATTAAGCCAAGTGTGCAGTGCCGGGTAATTCAGCCGATTGTTGTTTCTCCATCTGTGACACCACGGCCTGGTGATTGATGGGACAGGTGTCATTCATACTAATGTCAGCCACCGACAGTGGCTGCTCAGCTCTTTAAATATCACCCAGCACCAACTGGGCCCAATCAGCTCCTGCTAGAGGAACGATGGGGTGCCTGTGAGCTTTACTCGGTTATTGGGAATCCGATTCGCACCCCTTTAACGCTCACGGGAACAGTTGGTTAAAGACATGGCCTTTCATGCCACTTCAAAACATCTGATCTGTCCCACTACGTTAACGGCTGCTATGAGAACATTGCCAGGGAATTCTTTCACTGCTGGAAAAGTGAATATAATTTAGTAGAGGAAATCTTGCATTCACAGAACATTAAACTACCACGGTGAAAAAAAAGCCACTTTTTGCTGTAAGAATTTTACCATTCTCCGAAGATTACTTTGCTAGCAATACATGTGCATTTGCTTTCGGAAACACACTCTAAATCTGTTTGTTCTTAAGATGACACATGAGTTTTAGCTTTTATTTTTACTAATGTTTTTTCCTCCCTTTTTTTTTTTTTTTAAAAAAAGGGCAAAATAATTGTGCTAAAGAAAACCGCACAGACTTTCTGAAATTAATTCCTCTGAAAACTATTTTAGCATTAATATTTGTCAACCAAACTATCACAGTCCATCTAAGCAAGAAAATACCAACTTAAATGTAAAAGGACACTGGCATTCATCCACTGAAAAGACAGGAACCAAATCCTGCAGCCAATTTGAAGACAGAAAAAACATTTTAAACAGTAAATCAAGAATACATGGAAAATAGCTTGATCCTTTCTCTCTGTTGCATTTTCAATATATGGAGAATTATACGAACTGCCAGTAACTGGCTATAGAAAGAGCACAGCTAAGAGTACATAAAGGAGGATGATTTCACCATTTTGGTTTTTTTGTTTTCACCATATCATTCTTTATTAGATTTTCCCGTCTTGTATTTCCTTAAAAATATTCACGTGTGAGATTAAAAAAAAGTGTTTCTTCCAAAAATAGCTCTAGAAACAAACCCAGAAATAGGGGGGAAGGGGAAGAGAAGAGCAATATCACGGATAAGGATGGACTGAATAAAACAAGCCACCTCCTCCTCTCCCCACCCATCCTGGCACCTTTATATGGGAAGGAATTTCAGAAATGCTCAGGAGCAAGTTAGCACTACATTTTAGATAGACTTTTTCATTAACCTGGCCAGTATCTCTACATCTGCAGGACTTTAAATTGTTTAATGTATAGCTGGTGGGGGGTGGGGGTGGAGGGGGCTGGCGTATAATTTCTTATTTATATTTTTCCTTTTTTTTTAATCTGTTTTTTCTCCTTTTTTTTTTTTTTTGCTTGTTTGTTTGGTTTTTTTCTGAGGCCATTCAAAACAAGCAACAGCAACTCCACATCATCTTCTCATTCTAACTTGCCAAAGCCATCAATCTCTGATCACACCTATTAGAATCTTGCTGTAGCCAACACTACGTTTTGCGACAGCTTGACCAGTTGTTTAAGGAAAGAGTGTGTGATGGAGCAAAGCTAAATCGACACATCTGTGATACTTCTGACACCCCTCAGCATGGCTAATATTAATTTGTTTTCTTTGGCTAGGTAAGTGCTGCCAAAACACATTACATATGGTATGTAGTTCCAATCAAAATGATGAAAAGGAGATGTGCAGGTTTTTTTCACTTAGAACAACATGAAAAGATACAGAGGAGTAAGACACATCCATGCTAACCTACAGAGTAATAACCTAAAAACCCTCAAATCACTTTATATTAAAGTTTGGTTTCAGAACACAACCCTTTAGGAGAATCTGCCCTCCCACATTAAGACTGCAGCTCAAATCTGCAAAGAGGTTCTACTCAGGGAAAGGGAATACAATTTTCAATATATGATAAAAGGATATCTTTAGACTGTTCTCACGTGCATAGAGGTAACTCATCATATTTCAGTAGGTTATCATATAAATAAACGTGCACAATTCTGTATAAGGATATTTTAAATAGCTTGACTAGACCAAGGAACAGGAACATCTATTTCATACACCCCAATATACTAACTTTCTCCAGTATATGGAGACCCTTCTCCAATTTCATGCTTAATGTTCTGTGCTAGTGTCATGAAAAAGATGAGATTTATATTTCTGATACTATTTTTTAGTTTGCCTTGTAAATTATTTTGATCTAAATCAGAAAATTCCATCTAGATTTCATACAAATTCAGAATGGTGACCCACGGTAAGAATTAGACATTCAGCAGTAAAGAAAAACAGTATATGCTTGTCTTGCACTCCGGAAAAGTACCTATATCACTCTAACTTTCATTAGGATGTTAATACAGATTTTTCCTACCAAGTCTAGGAAGCTGAAGCAAAAAAAAAAAAATTTTACTTCAATTTTAAAAGAAATTGAAAATGATACTCTGATTAAAAAGCTATGCTCTTTAAATGGGGAAAATAATCAGAAATTAGACAAGATTCCCTTTAATGCAAACCTGCTATGTTAAGGAATAGCAAAGAGAAAAGCCCTTCTTTGTTTGAAGGAAATACACATTAATTGAAAAACATTACAAGCATTATGTAAACAAACCCAAGAGATTTAAAGCTTCTGTAACATAGCAAATACATAAATTGTTTCAGAAGACATACACGTCAAAAGGCAATGTTCTACCATACGTATCGAAGTTACTCTCCAAAGTGCCACTGAAAAGGCAAAACAGAATCCTTTAAAAATAACAATTAAGTAATACTATCTGAAATAGCAGTACATAATTCAGTTTGGTATTTTTCTTTATTGTTTCACAGTATTTTTACTTCTGGACAAGCAAACCGTAACAAAAAAACTACAGGATTTTTGGTGAGGACTAAGGATCATTAAAATGGAATGTCTTTTATATTTCTGTCTGAGGACATCATGATTTATATTAACAAACATATGTAGGAGGCTTCCCCCCCTAAAAATAATTATATTCTTTAGGTGTAAACATAACCGTATGTCCAAGAACACATGTAGCTGAAAAAACAGTTCTCTCATTGAGAGCCAAAACTTACAGGAATATGAATAAATATTAGTCATGTAAACTACTTGGAAGAAGAAATATTTATTAAAAAAATACAGCATCTTTTAAAAGCAAAACTGTGTGTACAAATACAGAAAATGCTAGATTACATGGAGAATCTGATATAAAATCAGGTCCAAATATTTTATCTACATTGCTGGCTAGCTCTCTTCTCATGGATAAGAAAAAAAATAAACACATAAAAGCAGCAGGTTTTTTACAAGCAACTGCATAGAGGGAAGTTATATAGCTCTGCATGTATTTACTGTATACATGTCTGTGTGCGCACACACAGTAACAGATGAACATTGCACAAATTGCATAAGGAATACACTATATACCTGGACACACACACATGCATAGATATATATGTACGTGAACTCAAAACTTGCTGTGCACAGACAGAGGGTTTCCATGTAAAACGCAAATATACAAAACAAAACCACACATACACATGCTTCTACAGATATGACTGTATGCACGTACGATTACCTAACTCAAGCCTAAAAGTAAAAGAGGATCCACAAAATATAAAAGAACACGTAATAAGTGGAATGTCAAGCTGCAGCGACTGTTGGTGTCATCCCTGCACTATCAAACATACATATGAGTATGACTGGAGACAGAGAGGCTAAATATTTCACTGTCAGAGCATGTCGAGAAATGCAATTCATTTCTCTCATGTGCTTTAGGACAATGACAATTTAATACAAGGCCAGTGGACGTAAAAGAGATAAAAACTGAACAAACTGGCCCGGCATAATCACAGATTTCCTCTAGAGAGCTTGGTAGCGTGAGGCTCATATGCACTTGTAACGGATCAACATTTTATTGTTTCTTCCCTCCATGAATTTGCTATGAAGAATTCATAGCAAAGCTTATCTTATAGACAGAGGCTACTTTAAGCTTCAATAGGAGCAAGAGTTCTTCCCTTTTTTTTTTTCCTACTTATCCTATGCATTTCACTTATCCTAAGCAAAAAGATAATTATTTGAGATACTTCCTTGAAAGGTTCATTAAGTGTTTTTTTCATTCCTGCTTACACTTCCACAGGGGTGCAAGCAACCTCCCTGCAGGTCAAGGGTCAGTCCTTTAAAAACATTCCGTAACATGAATAATCATGTCACTTATAAATAATTCGTATTTTATACCATAATTTTTCTATCATAATTTCGCTCTGTAACATACAGAAATAGCAGCATAGCATATATATTGATATATCTGTGAGAATAGACTTATCATACTTTTTAGCTACTCTAAGCAAAGTAGGCTTCAAGTATTGTTAAATATTATCATGGACAAGTTACCTTCTGTATTTGATGAATAGCACCATGTATTTGAAATTAATTGCAAAAGTAAGGTTGGCTAATGAGGCGGCCCTTATCTTTTCTCAGCAGCGCAAGCACAAGTATTTTTCTGCTGGCTCAATATTTTTTAAATGCCCAAAGTGCTATTAACTAACTTGAAATCTGATTAAAATATGAACGCTAAAATACTCACAACAGCTAATGCAGCTACACAAAAAAAAAGCTAAGGAAATTCTTATCTCTTTTCTTATCGTTAAGCATGTGTTTTGAAAAATAATAATTAAATAAATTGTTCCCTACAGATTCTCCCAGTTCTTTTGCTTCCCATTAGCATCTTTGAAAACAGTTTGTTAAGACAATAGTTATTCTTTATTATGGAGCTATGGGGATGGCGCCCTTCTACCTGCCTTGGTTTAAAAAGAAATTTGTAGGAAATGTTAAAGCTTAAGGACTGTTAGAAAAAGGATAGCGTGCCTTAGGAAAAAATGGGGGAAAAAAAGTACAGAAAAAATGATCAGCCATTCAAGAGAATTAATGGATATCCACAAGGGCTTTGCTAATAACACGGGTTAATTACCGCTGCAACGCACGAGGCTCAGTAAATAAAAGAGCACAACCATAAACACATTAAAATGAGCAACCATCACTAAAAGAGGGGCAAGCCCCAGTAAATGAAAAGCTGTCAGACGGGCATTTCAGCACAAACCCTTTGTACTTTCTGCAGGATTTAAAAACTTGCCAGCAGTCTATCAAAACCAAAAAAGCAAAGACCTACGACAGGAAACAGAGAAGGAAGAATGGACCAAGGCCTGCCTGCTGCCCAAGGGGAGAACACAGGCAGGGTCTGTTCGCTCACCCACACTTGGGGGCTGGCTTCACAACACAGAGCTGCGTGCCACGTTACACACAGGGTACGTGTGCGGAGGCCTGGAGAGTTTTAACTTTAATATTAACTTTGGGCTTTATTTCTTAATAACAACTTTACATAGCTATTTAATAAGACAAATGCATGAAGTCAAAGATCTCCACAGCCTGGAGAAACCGTGGAGTGGAATCAAGTGCTGCTTCCCACTTCACAAAGAAGCGTTCTTCAGTCCACCCCTTTCCTCCCTTTACAAATGAAAGGCACTTCTAAAATAAATTCTTCGAGAATTAGAAGCTATGCCAAAATATTTTAAAGAGTGAAACTGACAAACTCTTTTATCTTTAGCACATAATCACCTCGCACGCGCGCACACACACATAAATATATATATTTACATGCTGATGCATGTGAGTATATACACACGTTTGTGTCCGTACACAAACATAACCCAGACAGACTCGCATGGTAACTCCACAGACCATTCCCACATTGCAACATGAGAACGGTTAGAAAAATAAAAAATGCGTATACTGACCATCATTGCACTGAAGTACTCACATGATGTGACGGCTATGACCACTTTTTAAATGTTACAGCCATTCCAAATAATCTTTATTTCTTGTTATCTGTGTATTTTATCTGTTGCACTGTAAGATGAAAATCTATGCACACTAACAGCTGAATTTGTTTCACATTTAAATGCTGTTGCACATTTTTAAATGGAGAAAGTAGGGAAACTGCTGAGGTTCAAATTAATGAAACACAGTGAGCCACAAAAGGCAAACGTACATAGTGCACAGAAGCTTTCTGGAGTTACAAATCTCCTCAGTTTTCTATGTTTGGCATTCAGAGATCGTGTTTAAATTTACTAAACTAGTCCTGTTCCCTCCCCCCCCCAGCTTTTTTGGAGCGTTTCAATTGCCTTTCCTCCTTCCAACAGCTGTGACAACTGTTAAAACAGTCAGTAAAATTAAGTCCGCTCTATAATCCTTTAGTCAACGTTACATTTTAATCAGAGGTTGAAGGAGATTTCACATTATGAACGCACTGATTCATTCAGAATGATTAAACTGACACATATGTCAAAATGAGCAGATATATTTATTGCATCTGTTAGCTTATTAACTATTAGTAATTATTAGTGTTACTGTTATTGCTGAAAAAGCAAAAAGCCAAGGTTGCAGCTGGCTTTAAGTTATTGCATTCTTTAACATGCTCTGCCTTAAAATCAAAGCATACCTAGTGATGGTCAGACAGATGTCCGTGCACTCCCAAAATGTTGGGACAATTTTTAGCTCGAATCCTCTCTGCCCACATCCATAACATAAGAACTGCAGAAACTACGATATTTATTTTGTATGTCCTTATGCTTGTATGTGCATACGCATGTGACAACATATAGTCAAAACACAATTACTATGAATATTAGTAACATGTAAAACTCTGGGGCTTATTAATTGAGACAGAGAAGCAGATATGTTTCTGAACGTTAGTTATTTCCCTGCGTCCACTCAACCACACATGCCTCAAACCCCATGCTCAGACAATATAGTGGGAGTGTTTTAAGGCGACTTTTAATTGAGCCAAAGAGGAAGAAAAAAATTAGTTTGAATCTTGCACCAGAGCCAAAAAGACATGTGCCCCGATTTCATTTAAATGCATCTACTCTAAGAGGCTTATCTAAACTAATCATTCAAATTAGCTGTAAGAAGGTAAATTCAAGAAAGCTCCTTTGAGGGTGGGGGGAGGAAAAAAAAAATCCACAAAAAAAAACCCACAACCCCAAACTTATCATCTTTTCATGCATTTTATAAAAAACGTGTCACTGTTAGTAAAAGCTGTGGAAACTGCATTCTTACATTTATGAAGCTATCTCACACTATACAGCAGCTCACAGTGCACTGACCTATAAACCACATCTGAGAGGGCATCCTACCTCTGTTTATTTTCTTTTATTTATCCCGGATCATTACAGTGGGTTTCCCTGCCTCCCCTTCCCAAACTGCATTCCTGCGAGCCAGGCTATTTGTTACTTCCCGTATTATTTCACCAATACGCGATCACCGCAATTCACTTTTCATCTCTGGCTTAATTACAAATAGCAATGCAATACGTAGACAGTAAGGACAGCTAGTGGGCATCTACCTATAATACACTGTCACCTCTCAATACAGCCTTTCCACACACAGCGTCGGGGGCGATGCTGGCTATTAGCTTGGGTTTTTTCTTCGGTGGTACCGTCACCCTCAGCGTAACACGAAGGCACAGCTACGGAAGTGGTTCGACATAAAGAAAAATGAATCGGTGACAGCTCCCGTGATATACTAATAGTTAATCCCGGCCGCGGGCTGAAATCAAGTTCAGGAGCCACCCGTCAGCCCCACGCCGCCCGGTTTTGTTTGGGCGCCACGCTTTTCGCCGGAGACATTCCGCCAGGTAGCTAGTGAGTGCCAGCCAAGAACTACGGCTCGTTAAAAAGTATTTTTCTGCCTTTTGCAGGGAAAAGCAAGAGCAGAGGGCCACGCCGCGCGGCACAGACCCCTGCAAAAGTACAAAGCAGCCCCCCCGGCTCTCACGCTGCCTGTCCGGAGC
>NW_008795039.1:303513-352903 GCF_000699145.1 Aptenodytes forsteri
ATATATATATAGATTCTATAAATATATTAAAATGTATATAAATATATTATTATCTATGAAAAAAATAAAAGCCTCATTTTGTACTTACTAAGAAAGGACATTCCTAACAAAACTAGCACTCAAATCCATTCCTTAACAGCACGGGTGCAACTGGGAGCGTATACAGGTATGTGTGTTCATATACAGGTTAGCTACATCTTAACACGGGTATATTTAAGGTGTATGCCCCTGTGCGAATATTTGGGTGTTTAGATGTATATCTTTAGATACAGAAAAGAGAAGGAAAAGCTCCAGAATTGATCCATTTCTTCTGTAACTGTGGAGGGATTATAGTGGACTAACTCAGCCTGCCTCATTTTAACAAGATAAGGACTGCACTGTAGTAGGTCTGCATTAGTAAATCTGGGAGTATGCATAGACCTCCACAGTGTTTTGGCATTTGGGCTTTTGTAAAGTAAATTTTGCCGAACTAAAAGGGAAATAAACACATAGCCCTGCATGTATGCCTGCATAAACATCACCAAGCCCAATTCCAGCAAAGCACTGCTTAGAGCCAGCTCAGTCGCTCATCTCTGTCGAATGAAAGGTCCCTGATTAAACTTGTTCCAAGAAAACGACCATGCCCAAATTTAGAGACACTTGTTTGCACTGAATCACACATACGCGCCCCATTTTGAAAAGATCAGTAATGAATCGGGGGTGTGGTTTTTTCTCTCAAAAGCTATTATTTTTACTTAACACTACAACTAAGACACCGTACTTATTTTCCAGGTTCAAAGTGTTTCTGCCCCTACCAGTGAAAACAGATGCAGGCTATTTCTGGCAAGAAAAAAAAAAACCAACTGGAAAGACCATGATTTTTTACAATTCAGCTCAACTCTTACAAAATCTTTTGTGACTGGAGCCCTAACATGATGTAAATGGCAATCTTTTAGATCAAAACAAATCAGTGCACACCCTCAGAATGCATTAATACCATTCACAAATGGGAACGCAAGTGCCCTCTCCAAAATCTGTTTCACAGCATGTTACCAAATAAATACAGCAACAGAACCCAACTCCAAAATATATACGTTCAGTAGACATGCTTGTATATGTTTACAGCAGAGAGATTCCAGTATTATGTATTTAACCTTACGTGAAGACAGGGCCTGCTGTCTACAAACCTGGTATAAATACATGCAAGTTTAGGAATCGGAACTCAGACAGGAAAACTACAGCTCTGGCTACTGTATAAAAGCAGGTAGTAAAAGCTTAATTACCAGTAGCATTATGTTGTCTATATTGTTAAATGTGAACTCTGTAATTAAGATGTAAATTCACTTGTGAGCAGTGAATTAAAAAGCTCTGAAATGCAGAGTAAAATCCAAGCACTCTGTAGAAACGTCAGAGACAAAAAAATCAGTTTTTATCAAATTTTAAAATGAGAGGCATTTAATCATGTTACAGTATTAGAACACTCTCTTTGAGTAAGAATTTGATAAATGTGGATTTTGGAATCAAATCAGAACTTGAATATGATGTCTTTATGTATAGGTATCTGTATTGCTATATAAACCCAAAATACAGTTCCTACAAACTGCTTTACATGTGCATATTGGCAAAGCGTGAAAATACAAATACATTGTTTGTACTGTGTCTCTGAGTGTTCGTTTATGGATTTATAACCAGAATTGCTATTTTTCAATATTTTTATGCTAAAATTCCTTCAAATCATTTCACGTGTATGTGTTTTCTTATTTAAAAATCACCCATAAAGAATCCCTATGCATGAGTAATTTGCTAAGGTCACTTTTCTGTATTAAGTTCCCTGAATACACCCTCCTTAAAATATGACAGCTAATCCATTTTGAAACTTACCAAGCACAGGATAGCTTGATTTCTACTTTTGTTCATTATCTCCTAAGATTATATATTTATATTCAGGTGCTGAAACGTGATGGTCTCTTTCCTTCTGTCATGGTCTGTCTTCCTGCAAGCCCTCCTTTTCATGTTCACATAGTTTCCGCTACCTTGTTGGCTTGTCATCCTCTACCCTCCTCTACACCCCCAAATAATACGTTTTTCCTCTCCCCCTGTGAACCATCACTACCTTTCTATCAACCACCTTTCATCCAAGCAAGCAGCTCTCTTCTCTGCCAGTGCTGCTTCCTGGAGAACCAGAAATACAGTGCTGTTCTTTGCATGTTGATAAACAAAGCAGTTGGCTTCTTCCCCCGGGACTTGAAAGTGTCACCTCCACCAGACTGGGGCCTGGAATTCCAACTACATTCTTGAACTTGGGTTTCACAGTTACTGATCAGTTTGGGGAAGGGAAAAAAAAAGATAAGAAAGAGATTACAGCAGCAAATAAACTGGGGCGAAGCATAGCTTCATTTTCTCAAGCTTTTCTGTAGAAATAAATACAAATAGTAGTAGGGGAAAGAAAAAAAGCAAAACAGGTACCAGTTTACTGAATTTTATGAGGGGATATAGAATAAGAGCATGCATGCAAACACACATCTGCACTAACTTACCAAAACGTACAGTGCAAAATCTTACCACAAGGAGTCTATACAAAACAGTGGTAATGGAATCAGAGAGGGGAAGGAAAAAATCGTCATGAGTGCCTGTACCAGTCAAGGGGCATTACTGAGCAGCACCTACATTTCCATGTCTCTCTGTGCATATAATTTTTCCTGTGTGCCGAACGGTACATCTTTAAGCATCTTCACATTTAAATACTACAGACATTTCAAGGCATCCAAACAGCCAGATTCTTAAAACACAACTACCTCAAGGCAGCCGAAGAGGTAAGATTCAGTGGCACTTCACAGAAGCCGCAAGGTGCGGTGTCAAATGTGTATTTACCAAAAGGAGCAACAAGCTCAAGCCATCTGGGAAGGAGCAAGAATATGAAAGCATCTGTTAGCTGCTGAGAATTTATTTGAAAACAAGTATACTGTTACTTTAGATGGAAATTTGCCATACACCATGGCACCTTCTTCAAAGTCTAGCTGGAAAATACATTGTCAAGAGTTTGAAATAAATATCGAAGTATCATCAATATGTGATTTTCTCTTCATTCACAGCCACTAATTAAAGAAACACAACTCAGATGCGCTATGCTACAGTGAGATCAACGTTAGAACAATCTTGTCACTGTCTGCTGTCTTTTGCCTTTTGTGCTTCTCATTGGAAGGCACTGGGTGCATCCCTGGGTATACCGCTAATGAGTTAAAAAAACAAACGCTACAAAAGTTCCAAATTCTGCTCACCTGTTTGTACATAGCTGGACAAACTGTAGCAGGTTATTACTTTAAAGCCATCTGCTACTTCAATCTATATTTAGCATTAATTACTCCTTGTTTTGATCTTAGGGAAAAAAGCTCACATAACACAATCTCCGAATGCTCCTTAGAACTTTTCCACAGTGCATTCACAAATACACAGAGCAAGGCTTTTAGCTTTTGCTGCTAACACTCAGTTCCAGCATATAAAAAATGTCTCTGTGAAATAACAGCAATTGCATTGCCTTACCATGTTACCAAACTACATTCAATTAATCTGGTCTCAAATAAATACTCCATATTTTCTCCTCGTTTTATTTTCAAGGGCACACGCATGGGTATGTAAATGACTGCCTTCACCGGTACAGAATAGAAACCGTTCACATTGCTATAAATGAAAATTATTCTCTTGACGAAACACCTTTTCCAAAGCCTCTGACAAAAAGAAAGGGAAAAAAAAAAAAGAAAGCAAAAGAAAAGGAGCAGCACGCACATTGCCTGTCACCCACCAAAAAAGGTCTACTCCCTAAAGATAATTCAGGCACACACTTCAATATGGATATCTCACTGTTACCCCAAGCTCTTTTTTTAGTGTAAGTTTCTTCAGAGAAGCTGAAGTGCATTACTGTCTCAGCCAAGGATAAGATGACTGAGGGAATTCAGTTGCTCTGTTTAATTAATACAGGATTATTTCACTTTCATTTTGTGAAGCTAATAATATGACTGGTGGAATGTCAGTAAAAATTAAATCATAAACTAGTGCAGTACCAAAGGGAAAACTTACTTTAGTTATGGAGTATTCCCAGCAGAAATCTTGAAAATCTTATACATATTTACACTGATAAAATACCACATGTACTTCATGGGATACTGCAAGCTTTCTACAATCCTTGTGGCATGTATTTACAGAGCAAGAGTTAACATTTTGAGATTATACATTAATAAATGAGTTGCAGTTATATTGTTTCTTGAATGTTAAGCACCACATACTAAACGCAGGAACACGTTCAAGGTCAATGTCCCATTTTAGACCTTTTCAGCAGCTGTGATATTATGATAATCACACTTAAAATATTCCTATAGAAAGAGTAAATTAGCCCTTTTCACTAGAAGGATCATTATGATAAACAACAAATCCGAAAGATAACAAATTCAGATTTCTCCCCCCCCCCCCCCCAAAAAAAGTTTAACTGTGATGGCTTTTCTATCCAGGAATTAAAAAAAAAAAAAAATCAAAATTTTTCTGCACTTACATTACCTTTTGGGTTTTTTTGGAGGCCTCACCTATATAAAAATACCTTCCTTAAAAAGCGCTTGTGCTTTCTGTTAGACCCAAAACATTCCAGTTGACATCCCATTCTATCACCTGTACTGCAGTGAAATGTAATATCCCACCTACCCAGCAGGGAAAGAAGAAAACTTAGCATCAGCAGCTATTCCTAAGCAAGATTAGGGGTTTAGCTCCATCTAATTGAGGGACGAGACGTGTCTTTCCACTCCTCCACCAGCCCTTCTACCTGACTGCACGCTCAAAGTGCTAAAAATAGAAGAAGAAGATGGAACGTAAATATTTCCCCAGTGAAAACACCAATAATCTTTACTGTGGGCTGACATGAATTGCCTGTTACACTGCCCTAGGATATCATGGCTTGAAGCGGGACTGCGCACACACGCGCGCACACACAGCCACCAACCGTCCTCAAAGCTCCTGTAATGTGTTTTTGTGCATGTGCATGGCGCAGAGGCTCCTACATCTGACTTGGAGCCAGTACACCTGCAGTACAAAACGCGTTCTCTCTAGCCTGCCTTTCCCTCCCCCCGACTGTCCCAGCCCATCTTCCATCACTCTGCTTCCTTTTTCTCCCCCTGCTCCCCCTCCACTCCCTTCGCTCTGGCATTTTTATTATTAATGTTATTGCTATTATTACTGTCCAAGCATAAGCTGATCCACAGGGGAGCCTGTGTAATTTAACCCCTCAAGCACTAAATTCCTTCACATGTGCCAAAGACACAGGTTTGTTGTTGCCTCCAGCAATATCCCAGGAAGACGAGTGATGGCGGTGTCATATCATCACACAGCGACTTAATCTATTGCGACACCCAGGGAACGGGTAACTGAAGAGATTTACAGAACATGCTCTCTGACTGAATACGAAATGTTATCCCCTTAACCAACAAACTCAAGTCACATGAAACAAAGTGAAACAAATTTTACCCTCCTATGGCTCACCGTTTCCATGACTCTGCTTTATCCAATCCTATCACTGCATTAGTTGTCCCACTGTACATCTTCTAGCTATACAACACTTTTTTCAACATTTTTGTTCTCCCTCCTTTGTTCTTCTCGTGCTCTCTGATTAACAAACAGCCAGATCATGTTGAACTGCCAAGTAACATAGCCTCAGAAATCTTTTATCCATACACTAGATGACTGGAACCATCGCTTACATCAGGGTTATCTCTACATGCTGTCTTTATATTGTCTGACATCTAATGCATGCTTTTTAAAACAATAGATTAAAGGGGTTGCACTTTTTAAAGGTGCAAGGAACACTAAATTATAAACACAGTTTAGCTACAATAAATACTGACAAGCAGGAAAGCATCTATTTCACGTACTGAAAACCACAAAACTGATCTGCTTGTCAAGCAGGGACTTCCCGCATGGGTGTCCTACTTTTGTTATCCATAACTATTAGGGAAGAATTCAGTGTAATATAAAAGTATATAGCTGTTCTCTCCAAGATCAAGGTGAGATTCTCTAACATTTCACTGACCTGGGAAGCAAAAATTTGGTGCAGAATGAATACTGGAGACAAATGAGACTAATGAAATGTCCTCAGCTCAGGATAATCTGACTGTGCTAGTGAATCAGAGCTTTCACCATGGGAAATTAACAGCTCTGAAACAGCCAGAAGAAACCAGTAACAAAGGGTGAGTTCACATGCTCAAGAGTAAACAAATCCTCCCTCCCCATAAGGTACTAGCTACTCTTAACTCGTCTCTAGACACCTCAGATCTAAGGCAGGTAGAGACTTCCGTACTGAAGGCCACTGAAATCTGTCCCTATGGTAACACCTAAATTTTTCTTTCTGTATATATAGCTTCTTTTAAATGCCTGTACCAGCTGACCGACTAAGCCCTTAATATTTTTAACTTTGTATATACGCATATTCAGACTCCAGGTCAAATGATTTCTTGGACACACAAGTATATAAACCAAGTACAGGAAGGCGTTAAGAACATCTTGTTCTTTTCCCCAGTCATTAATATGAAGAGACTTTAACTAAAGGTTTTCATGGCTATACAGCTTCCAGATGGGCAACCGTATGGTTCCAGCAATTCCAAGGAAACGTGGAATTCACCACCAATTGCTCTTTTCCCAGGTCCTGCAGCTCCATCCACCTGAACATCAAAGTTCTGATGGTCTTAAAGGAAGCCTTTAGAGAACCTATCAGGGTGCAGTGAGATGCTGTTCACCACTCCTGTATTCATTTCCCACTTAGTGGTGGGTGGAAGGCCTAGAATACCAGTCAAAAATCTGTCACTATACACCAGTGCAAGTGTAACAACACCTCTAGTAGGCTTGTACACTAATATTTAACGGGATCATATTAACATCTTTAATACAATACATAAGAATCACACATTAACAAAAAAAAAAGTCTGTTGTGGTTATTATTTTTTTCTGACTGTATTAGTAAATGTGATTAGATGAGACAACATAATAGTAACGACACCCTTCTGCAGCTAAAGCCTTCTATTATTACCTGTTTCTGTCCTATAGCAGCTTCGCTCCTATTGACCACACAGTTAGCCCTATTCAATTACTCAATCTCAAATCAATAGATTTAGCTCTGTGTTTAATGGTTAAGGTGTAAACACTATGCATATGTTCTTCCAGCTTAATTCATGTGCTTGTAGATTTGGATTTAGATTCTAATTTCCATCTTAAGAAACATGCAAAGCTAAGTTTTTCATATTATTTTTTTTTCTCCCACCAGTCCTGCCTCCATTTTAGGTGTTATGTTTCCAGAAATTTAGCTTAACTTGCCTACGACAGAAATTTCTGTCTTTCACAGGTAAAAAAGGAAAAGCAAGGATTGTAATTATTTGATTCAAGTATGCTGAATAAAGCAATAAATAGCAGTATGTCTTTTAAGCAGATCCAGTTGGTATTTTCCTGCTAAAGCAGTCACTCAAGGTGTGAACTGATCCAGAAAGTACAGCCTTTAGACTTACTGCACTTCTGACACCTGTATCACAAAACATTTGGTTCAATTACTGTAGATGCGTGTGTGTGCGCGCATATACCTACACAAACACACACGTCAATCTATTATATTATAGGCTCTTGGTTATCTACATATATTTACACACAAAAATATGTAGTAAAAAAGTAAGCTGAACCAACACATGTATGCAGAAAGTGAACGGCTCCACCTTTCATTCTAGTTAGAAGCAACTTTATTAATTTTGTTCCTCCAAAGTCCCCGCTTCTCTGCTTAAGGTGCTTCCAGGTGAGCTGATCTGAAAGCACGCCAAGTTACAGTGTGTTACATGCCTTACTTCTTCTCACCCGAGAGCCAGATTTTACAGCCCTTTCTCAGACAAATTCATGTTAACTTCAGTAGCACTCCGGCCCCCCCCAATAAAGTGTTGTAGAACAGGTTCCTAATACCTACCTCCTGAGACCACATCCATTTTTGTGCATCTAGAAAACAGATCTGCAATACAGAATCTTTACTGACCCGATAACACAGAAGAATACAGCTACAACTTATCTGAACACGAGTTCAAACAATACTACCCAATGGATTACTGAGTTCCAGGGGAACACCCTTGCGGTTACCTGCCTTGAACCCACCCAGGACTATGTTCAAACCAGCTGAAGTTTATAAGCATGAGGATGATGGCAGGGAGCTGTTATAATAAGAAAATCTAAAGCAATTTCTGCATGCAACCATTACAATGTAACTGTTAAGAGACAGGCAAGAATTTCTCTGTCAGGGAAACAATAGGCTTTAAAAAATTGGAAAGGCTTTTAGAAATAAAATATCAACAGGAAAAGTTGCAACTCAGTCTTCCTACTGACCTGTTTACTCCGACTTCAGATTATCTGCTCCTGAGGCATTAACGTAAACTGCTCCAGTCTTATTAAAAGCCATATCTATACTCTTTAGCACGGTTTGCATTTGGTACACATATTTTCAGAATGCTAACGGTCTTTATTCAATAATGAATTTGGCAGCAAAACAAGAGTCAGTTCTCTTTTAATGTTATTTTTCTAAATAAATTCTCTAAACCTGATTGAGTTGGATCCTTGAATCATGCTTTGGGAGATGCAACTCAGTTTCTGAATAAAGTGAAGCACTTAAGCAAATCAGACTTTTATTCTTCATCCACTGAGAAGCCCGAGATTTAAGATGAAAGACCCGGGCTGCCTTTCTCTTTCCTTATCCTGCAAGGTCCCTTCATTTTTCCCTGTCTTCCCAGTAGATTTACTTGTAAATCTGGAGACAGCCACATTTGAAGTCCTGAGGTCTGACTCCTGACCTCAGTTATGTTAGCCCTTCCCTGCAGAAGAACTACCCCTTGGATCACTGACTTGCTATTATTCTATGGTTAATAGACCTGACCCGGGCAATATTTTTTTATCTGGCCACAGTCCTATCTTTAAATTCTCTATTTTGAATGAATACCGATTTTGTGACATGAAGTCTGCTATATAATGAAATGCAAACAATGAAAAGGCTAAATCAGTTTACAAAAAATCTATTTGTCAAACAGTGTGGAGATGCTCCCAATTTAGTCTGGGCAGCGCATGCAGCTCTTGATAAGGGAGTTAAAACCGAGCCGTTCCACTGCATAAAAATAAAAGCATCTGCAGGAGAGAGACATTTTCTTTTGGAGAATCTTCCCTATAACCTGTAGCTAATTATAAAATAAATAAATAAATAAATAAATAACCTCCCCTCGGATTCTGCAGGAATTTTCCAACAGCCAGGAGCACTGTTACAGTAGGTAACAGCAAACGCCTCCCCAGCGCAGTCCCCTTATGTCACATTTGCATTTCTATTCAGCTACATTGCCTGACAATGAAGCAAATGGGTCTGCCTTATCTGTACAATTCTGGACAACAGAGATTTCTAAGCCATACAAAGGAACGAGCTTAACATTCAGCACTCGACACCTCCCGGTGTCCCCCCCCCAAGCCCTGGGGGGAATGCAGTCACACAAACACCTGTCCACACCAAAACCTGAAACCCTCACATCGGATCCGAAAAGGAACCCGTTCAAATAATAACAACAAAATAAAATCAAAAGCTATCGAGACTTTTAAGGAGCTTGCCAGCCTCGAGGAAGAAAATAGTCCCAGCCCTCCAGATTTTCAGGCTTTGTTTTGACCGTAACAGAGAAGCAAAGGAGTGTCCCTGGAATGTAAAAGTAGATAATATCTAGTCAACCATTTATGACTCCCGCTGCCCCTTTTAGGCTGGTATTTAATACAGCAGATGAAATCTAGCGATCCTTTTATCAGGGAAATTTCATATCACCCTAGTTTTCATAGAAAACCTTTAGCAGCTAGTCTGGCTAACTCATGCCATTTCATTGCAGTATGAGGAAATTTCCGGCTAATTCCTTCAAAATTAATATCGTCTCATTTAAAAGTTAGAAATTACACCCAAAAAAAACCCTGCACAAGCTGAAACCTTCAGATCAAACTTGTGTTATGACAGGAATTAAGCCAGTTGTAATACAGGCTAGGGCTTTAAAGAGCAAGAAAAAAAAATTAGTGACACAGTTCTACAGACACTTTGGCTTTAGTCTGGCTTTCCATGAGATATACACACACACACACATATATATATGTACACGTTGTATCTGTCTTCTTGGCGCTCTCCCTCGCCCTCAAATGCTCAGGGTAACAAAATAGGCTTTGCACACACAATCTGGAGTTGAAGAAACTCCGTTGTGGAGGGGGTTATTCACATGTTTATTTGCATATACAGAAGTAATCCGGGGTAGCAAGCACGGAGAGAGGGGTGGGAGGGTGTCTGTCTTTTTGTCCTACTTACTATATCCTAAAGCACAATGTACGTTTTACGTAGCATACTGAATTTTACATTGCTAGCTTATACTTTAATTGTCCTGAACTTCCAGGTAAGGTTATTCTTTGCTGTTGAACAAATGCTGAATTTCTCCCCAGAGGTGGTTGCAATGAGTAGTGATTCTCTATCTTTTTCTCACTCACACAGTTTTGAAGATTTACAGGCATGAATATCATCACGTTAACATAAAATGATATTATTATTGCCAAAAAAGAAGGCAGTTAAGCACAGAGACAGTGAGGAATGCAGAACGCTTACTTGGATTCAAAGGAAACATGAAGCTCCTTAAAGCAGCCCATTGTTTTAAATTTTACTAGTACTGATGCTTCAAAAGCTGCTGTCTGTTGTTGTTGCCTTTGCGTGAGCTGGATCAAGAGGTTAGGGTACATTCTGCCTCTTCAAGTGCTAGTGAGAGAACAGCCAACTTTTATTATCCTTAGCACTGAAAATGGCTTTATTGCTGAGGAGGTATGAAACTACCAATTGTCCTGGTATCATATCTCCTAAAGCACTGCAGATCCCTCAAATGCTGTCAAGGTGACAGATCACTTTTACCCTCAACTGTGCAGGCACATGAGCAAACTTCGTACGAGCTGTGTGCGTATGGTGCAGTGCAGAGCAAAATTTAGTCCTTAAACTTGCTATGATAAAATTAAAACACAGAAAAAAAATGAACGATTGCTACTAACATGTCAATATTTTAAAACATTTTTCTAGACTGTAGTGTTAGAAATTTTATGAGGTATCACATACTACTGCACTGTTGGAACTACTTGTGTCTGTTGATTTACTAAAACAACTACTAGTACAGATGGAAGAGAGATACTGTAGCTGTATAGTTAAGAAGAAAAGTAACAAAGGAAAACATTTTCCAGAGGTTGGTCCAAGGTCTGCTTGAATCTCAAGTCAGGGCATCTAACAGGCTTGAGTAGTTACCCAAATGAAAATACCCCCCTACCTCTGCCCCCTCGTAAACATGCGAGGACAGAAGTTGCAGACTACACTTTGCTGACTGCATACATAGTTTATGCCTGTGTATTGCAGCTTGAAGATACCTATCATGATGGTTTCCACAAGCGTGCCCCTTCTGGAGTAGAGTAAGCAACACAGCTGACCCAGAAGGATTAGATGAGAAATTCAACTAATTAACGAGCCCTGCAGGCAAAACATCATTTCTTCTGCTCTTTGGGGCATTTACAAGGTCAGCGTTTTTTTCCCTCCAGCACCAGGTCAGACTCACTCATCTGTCAACAGCTGTATCAAAACATGCTTCTCTAATGTTACCTTGCTCCCCCATGGACAACAGTTTAGAATTATGAACACAATATTTCCCATCTAAGAAAATATTATGGAACGCAGCTCCGTTCCCCCATCCCGCTCTGCTGTCTTTCTGATGATCGCTTTTCTGAGAGCGTCACACGGCACAATTTTCTTCCATCTGCCAGGGAAGTTTCCCAAAAAATATACCAACTTCATGAAACGAGGAATCTGAATAGGAGACATGTTCAGATAGAACTCAGAAAAATTATCAGCTCACCTCATCTGTTTCTCTAGCAGTATGTGCACTGTTACTATCCAATGGCCTCTTTGGTAATAAACTTGTCCCACCTCCCATCTGCTCTTCTTGCTGGCCTCCTGCCACTTCAGCCTCAGTCCTTTCCTGTCTTCAAGATGTCATTCAACTTCACTTGCTCCCGTACCCATTTGTTTCTCTTTCCAAGTGAGATCAAGCATACATCTTTCTATGTCTCTCGCTCCAGCCTTTAGCTTCTGCTCCATCTTTTTAGTAAGTGTCTATGTTTCTGCTCCATTTATCATAGTTGGCAGTATGCACTATGCAGGTGTCAAGGAAACCAAGAGAGAGTTCACTATTCATGATATTGCCTTTTCAGCCTTCTTGTGGCTTGCCATTGAGTGTCAGCTCCTTAACACTAAGCTATATGTTGAGAAGAATGTGTATCAGTTAAAGACAAATTACTTTAAGCCAATACAAGGGCACGTAAAGAAACAAGGCTGCTTTAAAGTTAGGCTTTTTCAACCTCACTCTGATCTCTTTCTAGATTATTTTTCCCTTTATTTGCTCATTATCTGAGTTTTTATGTCTTGTCTACAGCATTTTTCCTTACTGGCTGAAAATAAGCATACAAGCCATTGCACGATGCTGGACATAACATGCACACAGACCTCCGTAAACATGAATGCCTAATGCTTGACTTTAGTAAGTGCTTCCTTTTCACATCAGTATGGACTTGCCTTTCACTAAGTGTAATCCAGCTCAGGAAAAGAAATGTCTTGGACTCAGCAGGACGGAAGTCAAAACGACATCAGAAACACCAAGCCGTCTTTCTGCAAAGACTGAGAGCAAAACTCCACCCACCCCCTTCACTGTCTCGACTAGGGAAGAGGCACAGCCTGAGGCTGAGCACAAGAGACCTGTGTGCCACTTCCAGTCAAGACCCATCGTTTTTAAGGACAACACTCAATTCCACAAACATACAACGAACGGCAAGCCACCTTCATATCCTGGAAAACTGGTTTAATTCACTGTCGCACCTGAGAGAAACTTCCCCATACGTACAATACTTCAACACAATACAGGCAATTAAAAGCAACTGCAGCATTAAATGCTCAAGTCCAATTGCAGCTATTGCTTTAGAATTGGAGACAGAGAGGGCTCGGGGGTGTGTTTTTTCTTCTTTGAAAATACTTTTTATTCTGGCATTTCAAGTACAATGAAATGTCACTTCACCATAAACTGCAGAGTACTAGGAATAACTTCACTATTATAGGAATCTAGCTTAGCAAAGACAGAGAGCTGACTTGATGAAAATTCATAAATTGCACATATGACAAAGGTTTTCAGGCCAGACAGTTCTTTAGACAAATGCAGTTTAGAGATGTGATGAAACAAGGGGCAGAACTGACCATTAAGGTAACTATGGGTTGTAGTAGATTCTGGATCACTTAATGTTTTTCGTTGCACTAGCGCTTTTTGAAATATATGATGTAGCCTGAATTGTTTTGCATAAAGCCAAGTACAGAAGTTTCCATACGAATTTTTTTTTACTCGTGATATACAGTCAAGCTTGATAATCACTACAGTCCCGTTTAAGCTCAAATTCAACAAACTACTACATTGGAATTGCACACATCTAACATCAACACCATTCACTACTTTTTATTCTACGTGGCAAAGGACCAAGTACAGACATCCCTTATAATCCTTAATTTCTAACACTTCTGTCCAGGCTACCTTCCCGTTTTTACCCATCATTAATGTGACAACAATAATAAAGGTAGAATTTTTCTTACAGTAGAACAGACAAAGTCTCCAGTTTCTGGCCCAGATAAGCATCATCTAATGCATAGTTTAAACTTTTTTCCTTACCAATACTATGCCTTCTTTAAAACAAGCCTGCAAAATGGTTCTGTGACTGGTAGAGCCCCATCCGACAATTTTTCACATCTTCTTTCACATAATTTCTGTGGAAGTGAGAAGGACTACTCGTGTAAATACAAATATAAAACTAAAACTAAGAGCCTAACAAAAAATTTAGTTATCGCCTTGCAAAATTTCTCAGGGAAGTAAAGTTTCATATTTCTCCAACCCAGTAAATATTATGTTGCAATTTGAAATTCAAATCTGAACACTTAGACAAACCATTTGCTGGAATTTCCATCTTTTTCTAAAGGCAATAAAATATATTCTAGCCCTCTGATCAACTATATCCCTTCGTGTTATTCAGAGACCACTACACAAAGTCCTCACTTAAAGAAATAGTAGAATATACAATTGCTTGAAATACTGTAACTTCTTTTTTGTCTCTGTTACACCACCTGAAAAAACCCCCACACCTACAGAAGAAGGTCAACAGCATGGAGTGGGTCAAGGTTATGGCTGAAAAGGCAGAAAAAGCGCAGGATAACTACACACTGGGAACGGCTAGCACAACTTGGTGGGCAACACACGTGGCATGTTACGAGCAACGGCAGATTACAATGATACAATGAAGAGATGCCTCTCATACCCTGAAAGACAAGGACAGCACAAGACAATGACCCATCCAATTATCTCTCCTCTTATTTTATTCCTCATCCTTCAGTCAACTATCTCAAGCACGGGAAGCACCCTCCTAAATCAATCCTACATTCATTCCATTTATCCCTTTACAGGTAGGCTCATTTTATTCTGGTCCACTCGGCGTCTGGCACGACTGAGAAGAACAAATTAACGTGAGCATAAAAGTCTAGCAGACTCCGTCCGCAAGGAGCTACCATGTATTTTACTCCCCTTCACCAAAGCGCCATTCACCAGCCTCCGTGGCAAAAAAGCTATTTAGTACCCACTGCCACCATGTGCAATGGGGCAGATCCACACCCTGTTGATCAGCACTCCATAGTTGTTTGCGTTGTCTCTCTGGTTCGACAAGTCTGTGCTGATGGCACCTGTTAAAGCTGCTTCAACTAAGCTGTTCTGCATTTGTCTGGCTGGATTTGGACTTCCCGGATCCCTGACTGAATACAAAGTGATTTGAAAAAACAGTGTTTGGCAACAAGCACAGCGGGGAGTACACTGTGTGTTGGTATACAAGAGCACAATGTGTTCTTCATAACATCACTGAGGGAGCATGCTGCTAGAATCTCTCTGCTGTCGAGATCAAAATGGTCTCCTTTGTTGTCAGCTGTTTAATAGCAGCTGTTTAATGTAATTCCAAATGATCTGCTTGAATGAAGTTGTCATTCTTGCAGTTCACTTTAATGTAGTAAAAAAAAACCCCACAGCTTGGCCATGTTATTTTTCTACTGTTCTGAAAAGTTGCACTCTTATATTTCTGCTAGCCTATCAAAATACTAGAAGTTTGATTTCTCAAAATAAAACATGAATTTGAGGGGAAAAAAAAAAAGAGGCAAAGGATCAAATATTTATTTCAAAACACTTTCCTTTCAGACACTTGAGAATAGTTGGATTAAAAATATCTTTGCTACTAAAAAATCACAGACAGGAAGAAGTGAACTTGTCAGCAAATACGTGAGCAAAAAGAATATCTATTTCTATAGGTATTTCAAGACATTTTCCCCTAACGGGGGTTATAATTTATTTTATTGCATTTCCTAAAGCAAAAAAAGTTGTAGCAGAATGTTGATATAGTGAAAAAACATATGTACGCTTCTTGATGAAGCAGTTTAGCTTATAGAAATATGCTTTTATAATGTGCGTGGGTTTTGTTAAGATGTTTGATACCAAGAGTGATAATAAGGACCATAATCTGTAAAAATATTTGCAGTTCTCTGATGAACAATAGAGGGCACTAATGCTTCTAATCTGGCAAACGCATCACGCACCAGATAGACAAAATAGTGGTGGTACTCGCAGCACAAACCACATCATCTATGCTAAATACGTAGATAGTAGAGAGAGGATTTCTGTCTCTCAGAAAAGTTCTCTTTGTCCTTTAAACTTCCTTTTTTTTTGCCTGCAGAAAGTAGGATGTGATACTAACATGCTAATACTCGCAGCTTTTCAACGTGCTATTTTCTTTTGTTCATTGAACAAAGCAGATGCAACTTTTCCTCACACAAATCCCTCTTCTGTGTACTTTCTCACCACATTCTTCTCTGTTTACCTATAGCTCTGTACAGTAGTTCAAGGTAAAGCAATTCCACTGATAAATGCAGAAGCCAAAAGATGCTTAACATGTGCGTTACCTATGTTCCCAGCAAGCTAATGTAGAAATATTGGCTACAAACATCAGCAACGGAGAGATACTGGGGTACCACCTGAAAGCTCTAAGTTAGAAAGGCTTATTGGGGGATCTTATACACTAAAGCATTTTAAGCAGTTTCACTTAGCTCTGAAAAGATGCAGATACTGAAAGTGGTACTTTCAATAAAAGGCAGGTGCAGAGCAAGTATTTTAGAAAGGTTCTGCGCCTTTTCTCTATAAGCGTTAAACACACCCATTTAAAAAACAATTCAGCCTTTTTCCCAGAATAAATCTCAAGAAGATAAAAACTTTGTTAGAGCTGCTAGTAGCTGAACACCATCTACCTTTTTTAAATGCTTACCGGTCTCTCTCATTGCTATTCAAAGAAACAGATTTATTTCTCAGCCTTGGAGATTGAAACTTTGGCAAGAGAGACTTAAATACCAAACACCAACTAACGGACTGTTGCTAACGTTGTGAAAAATCGGTAAATGCACTGATTTATTCAGAATAACTGTTATCTGGAGAAACATAACAAATATTAATATTCTGGTGCGGTAATTCCAGCACATATTTTAAATGAAAAATGAAACATTTTTAGGTTTAGATTGGATGTAAGGAAAAATTTCTTTACTGAAAGAGTGGTTAAACATTGGAACAGGCTGCCCAGCGAAGTGGTTGAGTCACCATCCCTGGAGGTATTTAAAAGACGAGTAGATGAGGCGCTTAGGGACATGGTTTAGTGGGCATGGTGGTGTTGGGTCGACGGTTGGACTCGATGATCTTGGAGGTCTTTTCCAACCTCAATGATTCTATGATTCTATATGTCCCTGTATGCACTGCAGACAGCAAAGTCTTCATGAATTGTATGGCTTCATTTCCGACTCCTCAATTTCAGAAGCAATGCATCAGCTTTTCAAAGATACCAAACTCTAGCAGCTCTTACAACGTTAGCATCTTGTCCGAGTCAAATGATACAGCTTTAAGGCCATGTTAATAGCCAGGCTCAAATCTGAAAGCTGGACTCAAGTTACTTCCACTACAAAGGCAAGATACACACAATTAGAGAAAATAACTCAAATTTCTGCCCCGAGCCAGTATGAAATACAATGAGTTTCCACCTTCCAATCTGGAACTTTTAAAGACTTTTTGGCTGCGGATGCGAGATAGTCAATGCAAGTACTAAACATCCTTTATTTGACTGTACTGAAAAGGTCAAAAACCTACACACTATTCATCCAACCCTCACTGGAGTTTTGTGACGTCAAAAGATTATTCCCTAACTTCAAAGGGTTTTGTGTTGTTTGGTTTGGTTTTTTTCTTTGGTTTTCTTTTCAAATATGACCTTAACGCAAGCATTCTGCCTTTTGTATCTTTATTTTTTGTGCCATTCAAGAGACCGGCCTTTGCATATTTCTCCATTTCTTTCAAGCAGTCATGAGAAATGTTGCAAACTAACAGGTAAAACACAAACTGTGCTATGAGGGACTATCATTCCAATTCAGCATATTATATTAAGTGCTATCACACCGATATTGTGACACACTCAATTGTGTCTTATTGACTATCTTGAGAGACGAGTAACAGCCAGACACAAACAGTATCTTTGATGCTACCCAACACAAAAGGAAGCATATTCTGGCCATGGAGAGAGACAAATTCTTGCTTATTCCTATGCTGAAAGCGTAAACAGGAGACAGAGCCATGGATGCTAAGACATTTTGTATACAGTAAAACTGCAGTGGGCCAACAGGCATAGAAGTACACAAACAGATAATACATATGTAGAGTACCTGGAAAAGAAGAAATGTTTAAAAATAGGATAAAGACAGGAACCTTTGATGGGCTATATTTTAAAGAATTATTTTGAGCAACTCATTGCTGGTTTATCATAGAAGTTCTATACGAACGTTAAACCCATAGACAAAAAAAGAAAAAATATTGCATAAAAATTCAAGTTTCTATCACTTGTCCATGCATCATAAATTTTCCTTGCCTAGCCTTCAGCAGTGCAGCGACAACCGCTACCTCTACTATCGCCCTGTATGTCACACTTGGCTGTCTTGCAGTCATTGCTTCGAGCCTTTACCTAGGTCAGAAGCTATACTAGCTTTAGCATTCCTCTTTCCCCCTAAGTCATAAGTATTCTTAAAAAGTAAGTTTATCACAAAAATGCTGGATGTAAAACTGTAGATTCCAAATATTTTGAAGGACACATAGTATGACTTGTCTCTGCTACTTGACCCCATCTCTACATTTTCCCCAAGGTATTGTCCACCATTTCAAAATACAGGTCAGAAGCTATACTAGCTTTAGCATTCCTCTTTCCCCCTAAGTCATAAGTATTCTTAAAAAGTAAGTTTATCACAAAAATGCTGGATGTAAAACTGTAGATTCCAAATATTTTGAAGGACACATAGTATGACTTGTCTCTGCTACTTGACCCCATCTCTACATTTTCCCCAAGGTATTGTCCACCATTTCAAAATACTGATGCCCTGTCTGTCGTCTCAGTCACTGCCTCAACATTATTTTCCTGTCATTCTCCACGTTAGACAATACTGCATGCAAAGTGATCCAGACGCCATGTCAATACAAGTATTAGAATTTACTGGTTCCTAATCCACAGTTTTTATTTGATGGATACTTATAACCACACTGGGCCAAATTTTATGACTAGTTACATCACTAAATCCGGACTCGAAAGGATTTACTTCAATAGAGTTAGAATGGACTCATACTAGCACAAAACTAATCTAGAGACTAATGAAATAAGAAAGGATCTTTATCAAACAATGAATCCAGCAAAGTCATTTTTATTCTTTTCCTTTTATTACTGACCTGCCTGGAACAATAACCAACGTGGCTTGGAAATGCATTAGGAAATATCTAAACTACAGTTATGCACAACTACTTAGACACTAGCAACTTCCAGAAAACATCCAAAGTCCTAGGAAACATAAATATATTGCCCACATAATGATTTTTACACAACTTTTAGACCACCTTTGTGGTATGAATTCAGATACTTAATCTAGTTCAGCCAGATACAAGGATATAGCTACTAAATGTTACTGCAGGAAATACTATAGATGCCATTTCTTGCATTTTCTTCACATTCACCCATCTCTGTCCTGGGTCTTTAATAAAAGCAACTACGTTAATAACCAATTGGAGATTTGGGGTGGGGGGGGGAAGTCCAAGATGACGGAAACAGGAGTAAACTCAACAAAACTTCTCTAGCCTTGAAACTAGGTGAACACCAGACCCCTCTTACTCCTTACAGCGTGAGGGGTAGTTAACCAACCTGAGATTAATTCTTGCCAAGGATTTTTCCTCCAAAAGAGAAAAGAAGGAGCGAAGCAGACAGACTGCATCGCAAAGGTGCGCCATTACTGATGTCTGGCGTCAGCGCTGGCTGCTCTCTGTACCCGTGAGACTTGCAGCACTGAATAGGTAAGTGCATTTCACATTTCATGAATCTCTAAAGCAATAGTTAGTTTTCAAAACAAGAGGCAAGTTAATCAGCAAATTGCAGAGCGTATCCTTAGAGCCAAAAGTATTCTCCTACACACCCTCCCCAGTCCTTCATGTCAATAATCCAGAATTATTATTTTAAAAATAATTACGTACTCCTGATGCCTAAGCATAAACACAGAAAGGCCGCTCCAGCCTCAAAAATTATGAATATCCTTCCTTTTAAGCAGGAACCTATTTCCTAATGGGAGGACATGACTTTGAAGTGGTTTTTCTTTTTTCTTTTCCATAAGCAATATACAGAAGTTCAATTATTCATAAGAGGGACTAGTCATGTAAATAAGGTCTGGAAGACTGAGCACCATGTTGCCAAAACACATCTTAAAGTGCAGAAGACAATTTTAGCCTAGCCCTTGCTAGGAGGGTGCCATCTCAGGAACCCTGGACAGAGAAGGCAGGGTTTGTAAATCAGCATTTACACCGTGTGGGGAGACCACTCACAACAAGTTAGAACATACAGTGTGAAGATTTACAACAGGAAATTTACAACAGCCAGAGTCGATAACACAAAAGCAAAACCACAGAGCACCTATCTATCAAATGATAGCCTGAAAAACAAAGCATAACTCTCAAAAATCTAGTCTACGTGAAACCGATGCTTTCATTCCTCCAGAAGGGCTGAGGTTTGATGTGCAACTATATTCAGGGGATTCACTAATTCTTTCAGTGTGTCTTCATAAGGAGCATCTCCTGCTCTTTAAAACAGCAATTCTGCCCGCTTCAATCAGAAACAGGGAATGATTTAGTATTTTTGTTGGCTGGTTATTTATAAGAGTTCTACTCTAGATTAGTCCTGCTTGAGTGGCATCATAAATGGCTCCATTCCCCAGCAGTAGTCTACTTCAGATGGGAACCTGACAACCTCTACTTAGTGTGTCTTTCATAGTACACAATGAAGTGTAAAAACTGCTGTGAAAAAGCCTGTGTTTCAAAACAAACCATCTCGGTAATAAGCACTTAAAAACACTTTTTATTAATATATTTCTTTGTGTACAAAACAAAAGCTTAATGCCACAACAAGCCTTTGACAATGTTTTTGTTTGTTTTGTTGGGTTTTTCTTTCTCTAAATGAAGTACTGCAGCAGCTTTTAGAAGGTCCAAAATGAATTATTTGAAATAAAGCGTTAAAGTGAGGCTTATGAAAGGGTTGGGTTTTCCCTCATCACAGCTTAATAACGTGGGGTTTTCAACCAAAAAGCTTAATCAAAATCCGAAGTGGAAATCCTAAATTAGTAAATATTGAATTTAACCACTTTTATATCTCAGGTATTAGCAAATACCTTTGGTCTACAGAGATACAGCCCCTTCTAATCCTTATCTGAATTTGCAATTAAGACTTCAGAGCTACAGATATCTGTACACAGCTCTGTACACAGCTCTGCTCTCTTATTTTTAAATGATTGGACCCAAATCAAATCAGTCTTCAAATACATTGAAAAGTAAATGTCTGATGTCTAATTGAACTAATGAATAACACTCTTTTTAATACTGTTATTGCTTAGTGTGGGCTTCACACAGACAGGAGCGAGGGGAGGGAGAGAGTCAGAAAAGATCCGCACAGAAAACCTTGTCATTATATTATTACCAGGCAGCTCCTTGGTATAAAGATAGAGAAAGCTAATATTCACAAATTATTTGCCAAAAAAAATTTCTAAATGTGTTAGGAGTTAGGTTCTTCTTCTCTTTCACTAATTGTCACCTCCAATAGGACATTGTAAGAGCCTGAAAATGAAGCACTTATGAGTTTTCTTTTCCAATCTCTTGTGGGCTTCTCTCAGTTTATCGCAAATGAACAATCGTGTTGGAAGGGGCACCGTCTGTTTAATGTCATTAGTGATTGTTTCATAAAACAAACAGCCGCTCCGCCATTCTGCTGCAGTTAATCTTAAATCTAAACGTGGCGGCACTTGGGGAGAGTCTCAAACATGGTTTGTTCTAACCAATGCAGGGCTCTTAATCTATTGCAAGTCAAGGCGCTTATCTCTCTGCTCAGCTCAGAGCAGTGATTTCTTTGTCCAAATATCAAACCAAACCCAGTTAATATCATGCTTCCAGCCTTTTCCCAAAGATTTTTCCTCCTTAAATTGTGGCCAAAGCCTAAGGCATATTTATTTATTGCTTATACCATTTCATGCTTATTTTTCAATATTAGCAAAGTCAAACTATTTCCAAGTTAGTGCACAAGGGTATTTCAATGAGCTTAATAAGCCAGGTGAACTGATAACTTGGAGATTTACCTAATTGTGCTGGAAAGTCATTCATTCTGGATTAAGCCTATAATGGCACGTGTTTATAACAATTGAGGATTTTTATACAAAGGCCCAATCCAAAGGGGTATTAATCACCTTAAACTTTCATTAATGTTTATGGAAGCAAAGGTTGCCCGTCACTTCATGGAATCAAATTTATAGCAGCAGCAGTCATTTAAAAAAAAAAAAAAAAAACACAAAAAACTCGAAAACCACCCAACCCAGCACTGAAAAAAATTTCACAGTAACTTTTCCCAAGTGCCTCATACCATATTCCTCCTTGAGAAACATGAGGAGTTTATCCCATATGCTTTTCACTGCTACCACACCCTTAGCTGGTGCACAAGGGTAGACATATTGTGGCAGCTGACATATTTAGGAAAATTACAACGCTTGTTTACAAGGGTATTTGTGAAAACACAGAGAGAATATGTATGACGTACATGTATACAATAGATTTTAACTCTCTTCTCACTTCTTTTAAATCTAGTACAGATTTCAAAGTCCTAAATTTGGAACAAATGCATACTTATGTTCTTGCGAAGTCAGAAGAAAAAAAAAATCTTTTGAACTGGTGGTAATCCAAGTGAGTGGGTCTGAGTAACAGGACAGACACCTCTGATGGCAAGTGCTCACATGGTGGGAGGGTGTGGAATAAAACTTTTGCTGCTCTAGGAAAGCCTGAAGCATTTTTTTTGCCTTACTGTTAAGAATACATCATCCCATAAGCTCTGAGGAAAAAAACCTTGACAGTGGAAGAATACCGAGCGTTTGTTCACCAAGAAAAAACAATAAAAAAAGTCAAGTAGGATTAGTGTTCACCTCTGAAAATTCTTAGGGGCAAACAAAAGTTGTGGCAGGCAAAATTAGTGGGCAGATATACCAAAAACTTCTTGTAAAATGCCACAATACTAATGCTTATAGAATTTATGTATCTATTCCCTGGTTAAACTTAGCAAGCTGGGCTACAGATACATGTCAATGTGGTAAAAGTATGCAAAGATTTTTCTCTCTTTTCATTTAGAAAATGCAAAAGAAAACAAAACCAGTGGTACGTGAGCCTCAACTCTCTTGTGGTCTGTCCCTCAGCACTTGTATCAAACTCCGTTAATAAACACGAACAATTGTCTTTTCCTTTTCTCTTTAAACAAAACAAAACAAAAAAAAAGAGAGAGGGAAAAATCAATTCCACTCAGGTTTTTCCACATCTTCATATCACTTCCCATCTCAACCGGCTGGAGTAGAATTTCAATTAACTGGTAGGAGTCCAAGAGAAGCCCGGCTGCCTGTGTTCCTCCCGGTCATGCCCCATAATTGTAGAGGGACCTGCATTTTTCAGCCAATGACACGGCTTACAAAAATAGATACACTGAGTTATTTGATAAAGGAACCAAAGCCTGTCACTCCTGTTCAAGTGCCAAACAACATGAGAGTGAGTGAGATTGTGTTCAGATCCCAAACTGGCCAGGCTTATTATTCCACAGAACCATCTCAAGTTCGGAGGAGAGGGGGGAAAAAAAAAAAAAAAAAGCAGCACCACATGCACGCCAGTCAGTTTCAAAACCTCCTTTTTTTAGAGGAAAATTAACTGCCACGTTTCCAGCCTGTCACCCCTTCAGAAAGCTCTCCAGTGCAAGGCAGAAGTGGTATCTTTATGCATCTCCTACACATCTTTTTTCAGAGAGGAGAAATGTTGGCAGGTATACGTCCCCTCTCGTGTTCAAAAATAATCTTGATTCCCGAGTAAAATTCTTCTGAAGATAATTGTCAAAGCACTGCTAAGAAGAAAAAATAACTGCTAATGGCTCTCTGCACCAAAATTTTGGGCAAAGAGGCTTATAACTCTGTATAGTTACAAAACCTAATCTCTAATATATTTTATTGGACAATTAATTGATCCTTTAAGAAAAAGTACTTTTATGAAAAAGAAAGAGCCAGAACAAGTACTTTTATGAAAAAGAAAGCAGCATGTTCATAACTAAGTGGCTGATAAAATAACTTTGGATTATAGAAACAGTTAAATAAATGTTCGTGCTTCTATTTACTCTTAGTACTAGCCACCAACACGGATTCCAGCATTTTTCTTCTTTTCTTCATTAGATTTATTTCTGAGCATCAGAGGTATTCAAGTCTATAGCAATTCAAACACAAATACTAAATGCTCCATAATGTTCAATATTTCCTGATTATACGAGTCATATATTACAGACCATATTTTCACCGAGATGTATTGCAGTGCCTGTCGTATATAGTCCCATAAGTGAACAAGACAAGTGGAGTGAGTACTGTTGTAGCGGTATTTTATGCTTACCATGCTACAGGTGTGCCCCATACTTTACAGATTAAAAAAAAAAAAAGGTCACTGTTTAATGGTACCTCTCCTAATGCACCAATGTATTAGGTTAATATTTTCTACTTTATAATCGAGAACTTGTACCCAGTTTTAAAGTTCAATTATTGAAAGAGCCAGTAAAAATAAAGCCGTAATTATCAAGTGCAGACTTTCCACTTTCAATGGCCAATCCAGATCAGATGAAATACATTCTGGTAAGAATAAACTCAACCAACAACTCTCTGCAGATCTTGCAGACCTACTCTCAAACTCAGAGCTTATTTAGAGTCCGACCAGAAACAAGGTCTATTCCCTTCTTTTTTGATATGTCAAATGCCGTCATACAGACTAACCCCACACACCTGTCAACTACCTTTCCCACCACAGACTCTGATTCATCTTCCCCAGCAGGTATAAATGGAGGGCAGCAGGCCTGCTACTGAAGCTGGTAGCAGAACTTGAGCGGACGACAGCAGGGTGATGCTGTTATTCCCCTCTCTCAGCGTCCTAAAGACATCTGTCAAGACCTTGTTCAGGTGGGAACTACAACAAGGAATGAAAGGACAATTCCCAGCAGAAGCAACACAAAAAGTTCCTTGATCGCCATGAGCTTTAGATTTATTTCTATTTGGATAACAAAACAAATCCTTGCATCCATCCTGGAAAACTTATGCCATGCTCTTCCTTCTCAACAAAAATGTCACTATGCTGCCAGACAAGTAACAACTCGGAGCACTGGGATTAGTAACTCTGCAAATAAAATAATCTCTGCAAATAATCACCTCCCAGTTTCTCTCATCTTCCTTTTCTCAGTTCCTGCTCTTCCTCCTCTTCGTTTCTTTTCTTATTATCTTATTCACATTTTAATTCCCCCTACTTTGCTCGATTCATTCCTCTCTGTCGTTTTTTCTCTCTACCATTATGGCTTCCTCTCTGCCTGACCAATAGTTTTAATTAAATCTGAGTTACAGAAGCTTAATTTTAAAAACCTTGACCTAACATTCTATTCAGCATTTCCATTTGAAAAGAAACACAACCCCAAACCAAAATGCCACACGCAGACATACACATGTAACCCCACGCATACAAACACACAGGCATTTGTGCTGGTTGGAAGTTCGAAGACCTATGTGCTTTATTTATTAATAATATGGGTACAAAGCAAAAAGAAAAACTCAGGACTAGAGCCTAAAAGGCCATCCTGATAGGTTAATCTGAAGGCAATCACCAACACTATTATATTGTTACTTATCAAAAGGCTATTTAAACAATGAGATACAAGCCCTTTAAACAACGTAGACACTTGGACTTTGTAACAGAGGTGGCCATACAGATCAGGCTGGCTTTGATTTCTGAGCACTGTAAACATGGAAAATTTAAGTAAAGTCTACCCCTTTTAATTGGCACTCTGGGCAGTGTACTTAATCAGTTGAACACCTTCAATGAATGAAATTCCCATAGGAAAGAAGGTTTCATAATCTGTTCACTAGGAGTCCCAATTATTATTATAAGAAACACTGTTAAAAGTGTTATAGTCCTTCCTGACTACTACCTCATCGCTATAATCTCCCAAAACTGTCTCTGCTTAGTCTTGGTACGTTTTAAACTGTCCAGGCTTCAGGCCCTGAATTTGATGGGTTTCTGTCCAAAGACTGGAGGACTTACCCCATAAACCGCAATGCTGTATCTTTCAAATGACTATTAAAAATATATATATAGGTTGAATCAGAAGGAGATTTATCATCTTTTCTTATTTTTACACTGCTATATTTACACTTGCTATGGAGCATGTTCTTTTGTGGCATGTTCTGCCCGTTAGTCCTGAATTAGCCTCCTGTGTCAAGTTTTATATTAAAACATTTTTCAAGTAATGAATTGGTAACTGGGGGGGGGAGCGGGGAACCTAACAACTTTTACCTGATTTTGCCAAACATCACAGCATGCTCCAAGGCTTCTCTACGTGATCGCCTCAAAAGCCGCAACAGAGTATTAGAAACTGCAGAAAACAAGAACTTTTTTATCCTAATAATAAGGGGCAAGGGGAACTTTAATTTGTAGTTTATTAATAGAGATTGAGTTTTATTTAGAATGGTCATGGGTCTACAGAAAAACCTGGTGGGGGACAGTGGGGTCTCATTGTTTGAGAAATGAATACAAACTAGGGTGGCTTGAACAGCAGTAGTGCAATAAACTGAGGACTTCAGAAGAACAAATTTAATTACCTTGAATTTTCAGCAGCCCATAAACACAACAGTCTGGGAGAACAGTCTCCCCGCACTGTGAACAGAGTACAAAGGTAAATCCATTGCACAGTAGTTATTACAAACTCAAAGCCAGTGGGCTGAGCGATACTTGCAGACCAGCAGAAACCTTCTGTGGCACCTAAGCTTCTAATAATAATTATCACTGTTGATATTAGTAACAACATCAATGCAAGCAAGCAGTAGTAGGAAGGAATATCCACAATTCCATTGCATTACCGTACACAGTTTTCTCAAGGGCACATTTGTTGTCAACTACTACCACAGCTCCAGATAAGACCATGGTGGAGGTTTTTCAAATTCATAAATATGAATATAGAAGTCCAAACCTGACTTTTATGCTGATTTTACTTTCATGAGATTCTGCTTTCAAACTGTATAGCTGTAGAGCAGTTTCACAGCAAGCACGCAGACAGCAACAATATGGATTTGTCCGCATACAGTAGTTTCATCTCCAACTTCCTAGTGCAATCTACTAGGAAGTAGCACTGTAACAAAAAAGTCTGCCACCACTTAGAACCCATAATGCTATTACATTTTTAATAATGAAGTCTGATGACAAACCACAGCTTCTCTTCCATACTAAATATCTATGGAAAGCTCTAACTCCACATATTTAATCTCAAAGCAGGAAAAAAATCCTTTGGATTTTTTCCATTTCCAGAACGCAGCAGAAACCTCTTACACTGTTTGCAGAAAACAACAAAAATGCAGGTTTATGTCAGATAGATGGAAAGTTTGATGGCTTCTTATGGGCTGTGTTAACAACTCCATTTGATTCTCTCTTGTATATGTGTAAGAATCAAAGCAGTGCAGCAAACTTGCTGTCAATGCAGATAACTATCTGGACAAAGGAGGGGGCTTGATGGTTAGTGTCTCATTAGTTTGCCATAAGGATTGAATAGACTGAACAAACGTTCTCCAATTTTTCACCTCCTTTTTTCTTGGAAGTGTTGGGAGGAAAGAATAAAAAAAAAAGTTCAGATAATAAATGGTATGTATAGTACCACAAGTAACTTCTTATATCACGGAGTACTTTCATCTGAGGAGTTCAAGGCACCAAAAGCAATAACCAACTTACCATAGGCCTAATGCCTAATGTATTTTGCATCCCAAATGTGCTCCTGAACCTGGCTAGCTTGCTCTTTAGTTTTAAACACAAACTTAATTTCCGCTAGCAATGCAGTGAATTACACTGATCTAATTTAAGCAACAGTGAACTTTATTAACCTCATAGGATTGCCGAGATTTTCAGTGCTTTATTTTGGGACTGCACACTGGTGCACTGAGTTCCCTCGAAGAATTTTCAACAGCAGGAAGCGGTCATCTGCTTTGAAAAATTTTCAGATGTATATACACTTTTGTCTGTATATTAGTGTACATATAAATGTGTGTATATACACATGGACTTACACATACATATGGTTGTGTGTGTGCACGCGCAGTCTACAGGCTGCTTTTCTATAATCGAGCAATGACTAGATCCTAGTGAAGGGACAAATATTGTAAGGACTACATTCTCCTCTCTAGGGCACGCTGTAGTAGTACGGTTAACTGTTACACATGTATCATGGGAAGGATATAGCCCTGAGAGTCTCTGAACTACCTTTGGCCTTCATTTTCCTCAACTAACTCAAAGACTGAGCCAAGATTGTAAAGTGGGTCTTGTGATGCTTTCGCAATGCAAAGTCCTGCCGGTTGGGGATTAGGCAAAAATAACAAACATTATTTTAGTGAGGACCTCAAGGTGGAGTTGGACACTGGTTTCCAAGGGGAAATATTTTACTCACTAATATCTTCTCTCTTGCCATAACCTCTTTCCTGCATAGAGAGAAGACAGCGTAACAATTGCAATAATAAACAATTCCCATATATGATGCATAACTGCTACTACCAATAGTAATTTATTTTTGTAGTTGGGGATGTTTTCTAAATGTTCACATGGACAATTACTATTTGTTGTTTGTATTACCACTGTGCCTATAACTGTGCTCATAGACCATGACCCACTGTCTTGTAAATGCTGAAGAAGTTCCAAACAAAAGGACAGTTCATGCCACAAGTAGCTTGCACAATGTAATATGGCTGTAAATTTGAGCTGGCATCAACAGCCGTTGAAATAGCCTGACAATGAAACAGCCAGGAACACAGAAATTGCCACATGGGCTCAAATCTAGTTTCATCTAGAACTATAAGCAGAACCTGATGCGTCAGCGGAAAATGAAAAAAAACCCTGCACTAGGCAGATTTGGCATAACCCATCCCCCAAGAAAGCGTCCTTGCAATGTCTCCTAGCAATTAAAGTGCAAACCTAAAGCATATCATTTCAGATCTCTTTTAGTAGTCTTTTTTTAAAGATAATAACAACACAAAATATTGTCATTCATATAAATCGTCAGACCTTTTCCTAAAACACATTAAATTCCTTAGCAACTTCCCAGAGCAAAGTCCATTGCCTAAATGCACATCAGGTGAAAAATTATTTATCAGCCACCTTTCCATAGTGTTCCCTTGTTCTTGTATCATGCGATAGAGAGAAAAGCTGTTCCCAAACTGCCTTCTCTATGCAAAATAATGAATGTTAGAGTCTTACGTTCTTTTTTTATTCATCTCCTCTCGAAGGTAGCAATCCCAGTCTTTTCAATCTCTCCTCGTATGAGAGTTTTCCCATGCACCTGATCATTCTTCTTGCCTCACTCTGAACTCCTGGTAAATCTGTAATACCCTATTTGAGACGGTGTCACCCATTTGATGAACCAGTACCATTTGCATAACGGCATTACTGTATTTTCCATATTATTCTTTATCCTTTGCTTATGACCTAAACCTGTCTTTTGACTGAAGCTGTGTGCTGAGCAGATGTCTTCAAGGAACCATCAGTATTGATGGCTGGGTTTCTCTCCTGAGTTGATTTAGTTATTTTATAGTCCAGTTAGACAAATAGTAAAATTTTTAGGCAGACAATTAGTAATTTTTTTCCATCCCAATGGTCATTACTTTGCATTTATCGTCAATGAATTTCATGTGTCATTATGCAGCCAGATAAGTCCTTCAGAAGTTCCTTGCAGTCTCTCATCTAGATTTGACTAATTTTATATCCGCCAATTTTCCCAGAGCTCATTCTTACAGATAAAAACCAAAACAAAAAACAGACATGCAACAGCTTCCTTACATTATCAACACAGCTTAACTCTTGTCAAGAAATAAAGCCTTACAGAAGTGAGAAGGTACAGGAGTGCTCATGCCAGTTTCTCTTGTGAAACTACCAACCAGGTGGGAAAAATTTATTATATGGGAAAGAATTATCTATATACAACTGAACCCTTCACGTAAGCATCCGCCCAAGCCTCCATCAGCTGGAAATCATATTCAGTTACTACAAACCGGAGCTGAATTAAAACTGATTAGAGGTAAATGCTGCCATATTGTGCAAGAGACTACACTCTACTGAAATCAGTGTGCTGGATTTTTACTTCAATTGGTTTAATTATTATCACAATACACTGGAATTCTTAAAAATAAAAGGAGTCTGAATCTTTCCTAGTGGAGGAGCATCCATGTATATGAATTTGGTCCCATCTCTCATCACAAACCAGTGCACCACGTGTTCCCCAGCTTATTCTGGTTTCAGTCAAAAAGCTGTTCTCTTAACTGATATGTTACAGAACAAGAATAAACTACAGCCAGCAATCCAGGGATCAAGTAGATAGAATGACTTAACCCAAGTTGCATCATCAGTGCATGTCACAGACAAGCATCAGGCTATGTTACATTGGTGTTGAGCAATGAAGCAGTCATGAAATAGCAATACTGAATATTAGCTACACTGCATTCCTATAACAGTAATTCCTTATGACTAAAAACCTGAACCAAATAATTTTCGCCATTTATTTTGAGTTTTTCCAATGCTTCTTTTCTCAGCTAGCTCTTCTCTTTGATACATATGTTCCCCACAAATCATCTCTTTGAAACAGGCTCACTTAATTTATTTAACAGCATCATCAAAGAGACTGATTAAAAACCAAAAAAGTTTCCTGCTCCTTAGGATGACTGGTTTCTCTGCGTTACTCAGTCACTATCTCCATAGCTCGGCCTTTGCACTATGGAACTGTTAAGTCAGCCTGAAATAAGAACTAGTCTAGACTACAGCCAAATTCCCAACATTTGTCATGAAAAGACCCCAAAATCTTCATTCTTAATTGTCACAAGAGACTAACGAGTTGCTTTGACCTGGTGCCCCAAAGCCTCTTCCATGAAATAGAATGAAATTAAGTGCACAAATTCTCCAGGCACCAGATGAGAGCGTGTAAATACTCCACAGCACAATTAAATTTGAATATAAAAGTACTGAGGGGCTGTCAGATTGCAAGAACCTCATATCTTTATTTATAAATACTTTTTAGGACCTTCACTGGGCCTAGAACATTGGATAGAGTATTCTGAAATAGGGCATTTTGGGTGTAAAAATGATTGAAATTATTCTTACTGCTACTAGATCTGCAGACCTCTCAGCATTCACGTATCAATGCTTTGGAGCCTTTGCCACCTTAGCACTTCCATATGTAAATACACTACCAGTGTACCCTACTATAGCTGAAATACATTCTCTTTTGGGACAAGTCTTGTACATCTTACTCATACAAAAATCCCACAGCAATTGAAAAAGGAATGACATATAAATGTGCAGCAGTTACATTATGGATGGGAAAGCCCTCTGGACCCAATATCATAGACGTCTAGGTTCGGTGTGATTCAGAGCCCCTACAGACAGGAGCCAGACATCTAAACGAGGTGAAACAGGGTGGTGAAACACTGGCACAGGTTGCCCAGAGAGGTGGTGGATGCTCCATCCCTGGAAACATTCCAGGTCAGGTTGGACGGGGCTCTGAACAACCTGATCTAGTTGAAGATGTCCCTGCCCACGGCAGGGGGCTTGGACTAGATGACCTTTAGAGGTTCCTTCCAACCCAAACTAGTCTATGATTCTGTGATTCTAAACACAGTAAATGGATGGAGGGGAGGTCCTCCAGAAGGTTATTCACACACACTAACTGGACGTCTAAAGTTGGATGCGGAGATCCTCCTTTGCAGCATGCCCTTATAAACACACAAAAGTGCAACTGTTTCTGAAGTTCAGATGAGATACTACAGCAAGGCGTTGTAGGGAATCACAATTTACCAGCATCCTGTCTATAGAAAAAGGAAATCAGAACAATGCTGGTAGATTACGCATTAATCTTACCAGGCCTAGTGAAGAATAATTTATACTATCCTGTTGAATTAGGTCTAAAATATCCAACTGCAGCCAGAAAAATTATTTTACACATCTTTGCTACTTAAAGCTGAGGGGAGGGGACAGAAAATAGTGTTGCCTTTAAAAGAGGCATATTTGGATACCAAAATACAGTGACATTTCACATGCTCTGATTTACAGTGAAAACATGCACATACCCTTAGCAATAACTTTCAATCCTCAACAACAGCCGTGCAAGTGATTAAAAGTAAATTCCTATTTATTTTTTTAGAAAACAAGAAGAACATTTGCACTTGCTACAAGATGACTTAGTAACTCAGAGCTGTGCCACTTATGAGTAACAGCACGGTTGCCTCATTCTTGGACCATTCTTTGATTCTTCTCTGTGTGTCTGTGGCTCCCTGTACATATTAATACATAAGCTCCACACTGGTTATCAAATTGCAGGCAAAAAATACCTAGTATCGGTCTGGAAAAAAGGCGATGATTTTAAATAGCTATGGAAAATTAACTTTCCAATCAAGATTTCAACTTGTTGACTTACATGAATCAATATGTATCATTTCCAATCTTTACGTTATTGTGAGTTAGAAAAGTTAGCGCTGAGCTGCAGAATTAGGTCACTTGCATTAGATCTTCTAATTAACCAGTTCTTCCTTTAAAAGAGCACTCGCTTGGCTTTCAAGACTACTCCAGCATTTTGTCAATAGAGTTCAGAACAGGGCTAATGATTACCATTAAAGAAAGCCCAGAGTGGTTTTAAGAACTTATCTTTCTGTATTTTGTTCTTTTTTATCCAACTGTGGGATCCTGGAGTGAAGTCACTTCAGACAACTGTTCAGGTTTTGAAAATAAAAAATAAAAAATGAAGAGGTCAGGGAGGGAGCAAAAGGAAAATTTTCTGCAAGTGGAAAAGACAAGAAACTTCAACACAAAAGATTCCCCTCCAATTTACAGGCTGATGATAGAAAAACAACGCATCCCTAGACACACTATTATTATATACATTTTTTTTTTTATAAAGGACTAGTAGTCTTTGGGGGGGAAGTGTAAGAAGAACATTAACACATAGCCAAAATTATTTTCCTTATACTATTCTCTTCCTCTAATTCCTGACCTTTGTAGTTTATTCCACTGTAAAGAAATTCTGCCTAAATTCCTTGAATGTCTGGCCCTTGCCGTAACTATACTTGTGCTTTCCTGTGCTTGTGTACATCATTAGCTCAAACAGCCTTCAGCGGTCTGCCTCATCTGCTCCTCACAGAAGTGTCTTGAGCCAAACCGATGTCTCCTTTGCCAATCTACCTCGATACTTATCTTAAACTCTTGTGCAGACTTTCTCACTGAATTTCACCTTTCCAGTTTCTTAAACCCCTCTGACAGGTGTTCAAACCCAATTCTGACTGATTTCAAAGAAACTGAATGTGGCTGTATGCTCTGTACACATTACTGTTCTGCATGAGGTGCTATTCTTATTTGCAACATCCCTTTTTCATTGCTGCTGTACCTTTCTTGTTTAAAAACCTAGGTGAGAAAAATACTAGCCCAAGCTACTTCTAAAGAAACCTGCACCGCTCAGCCGTGCACATCACCACAGGAATATTGGAGGCTCTAATAGTTATACTGCCTTTCCTCCACAACATTCATCAGGGCCTACCTACACCTGGCAGCAGGCAGTGAGAACCCCTGCGCGTGCTTGGGTTTTACCCTGCGGGTGTCCTGTCCGGCCCTGAGGACCGCGGGGCAGCTACGAGCTGCGAAGGCAGGGCCTCGATAGGAGGATCCCCAGCAATCTGTGCAATTTCCTGCTGGGAAGCCCAGCTTCGGCACGTATTCCAAGCCCGTCCCCCTGCAAGATCCTTCCTCCTATCGCCAGTGTACGGTGGTAAAGGTTTAAAATCCATCTGTGCTTTTCACACCCTTTTACGGTGTGAAAGAGGGCCTTTGGGTCAAATACAGGACCAGCATGTCCAAAAATATATTGCTTCAGCTTACTGCTCCGCTTAGTGTGCTCAGTTTACGTTCCAGTAGTTGAATTCTCCAGTTAACTACTTTGTTTGCTTTTTTAATAAATCTTTTTGAATTCTGTTATCTCCTCATAGCGCTATCTCAGTTACTGAGAGTTTTTCCTTTACATTTATATAAGGCTACTCCTCCTCCCTGCTGCCTTCCTCTTTGATCTCCTCTCAGGAGTTAGAAATTATTGACCGCACACGCTGTGTTGATTTTCCTGCTTGCCATTTGAATGAATTATCATCATTACGCAATTCTGCTAGAAACAGTAAAGTTACAGAGGGGGAAGTCTGTCTGGATGGCTAAGGAATCGAACGGCTCCCTTTCACTTTTACCTACTAGGAACCCTTGAATCAAACTTTGCACCCGATGGAAAGGCAAATTCCACAAAGCTCCAAGGTTGATGATCTAAAATACAATAAGACATTGGGCAAAAGCTTACCTGAAACCAATGGGAAACTCCTGCTGTTTTTAACCCTAACCCTTTTCTGCGCTTGGTGAGGAATTCCTGTATGACTTGGCATTTAGGATGCGTTAGAAGAGGAAGTATTGCTTGATTTACTATAAATTAGTAATGGGCAAAAGTAGACAGCTGGGCTACTCCCATTGATTCCTCTAAGAGGAATTTCCATGTAGGCCCTTTGCTTTTCATATGACTGAGAACCAAATTTAAAGGAAATTATGTTATCAATATTTTAGTGGATATACTCCATTTTAATGAGATTTGTAAGATACAGTTTTGGCCCTAGATTAAAAATAAAACATGTCAGTTCGTTATTCCCATTGCTTTTCTGGCCAGTGTTATTTAAAAATAAAAATCACAATAAAGTATATCTTGAATAATTCATTAATCTGATTTTACATCATTTTATCTTCCCCCCCCCCCATGGACATGGCTGTTTCTGTCAACAAACAGCAATCCTCAACTACTTTCACCTTGGATTCCTGTGGATGAGTAGATTATAATTTTCAAAATGTGGTTACTGGGACAGTGCTCCAAGAGGATTTATGAATAAGGATGCCCAAGCTTTGCAAAAGAGGCACCCAGAGAAAGTCCTCTGCCAGAATTTAGTAGCTGCATGTTTTAAAGTTATAAGGTTCCTTAAACATATATTTTTAACCCAGTTTTATGTCAACAATTTGAGAACAGCGGAGTACTAGAGCAGCAGCACAGCTTTCTAATGTCTACATTGTCACAGTGTTTTTAATTTAAAAGCAAAGAGCCACGTTACCCTTTAAGATACAATTAAAACAGCAAATATGATTTGATTTATTAAAAGCTACTAATAAGCAAAGCTAGCCAGCTGGGCTCAATCTACAAGGGGGAGAATGATGGATGAATTGATAGATTCATAGTTCACCTGACAACTAATCCACACAGCAGCTAGGGTGGCAGTTCTGTGGGAAGTGGTGCAATTGGGCACAAATCATCATCATCGTCGTCGTCATTTGTATGTCTATGGCAGCTTTCAGTCCTCTATCTCGCAGATCTTTGCAGATGCTTAATTAAGCCTCATGATATCCCCTCAAGGGAAGTCAATATTAGTTTACCTATAGGTAAACTGAGATACAGCAATGCACAACTTGCTCAAGGTCATAGAGTGGGCCAGCGGCAGCGCCATGAATAAAACCCTCTAAATTTGACCCCAGCAGCCTGATTTAATCACGAAATGATGCTCCCCTTCTGTTATCAGTTCCACACTGGAAATAGCAGTGGCAGATGCTTTTGGGAAAGAAGCAAAATGTGGCAAAAGCAAAAGGTAACAAAGTAGTAACGCCCCCCCCCAACAATATAGAACCTATGTGCAAAAAAAATCAATTTGAAAAACTCTCTCTATATGTGGAAGCAGCTCTACTGAGAATCTTTGTTGAAGAAATAAAATAGTTTCCTTTACTGAGGGGGGAGTTTCATCATTTTACTTGCTCCCTAAACGACCACTCTCAACAACTAATTAATGTTAGTGGCTAAAAAAATAAAATAAAACATTGTGGTAGCATTTCTCAGATGTTTTGCATGTATGCAGACAGTGAAAAAAAACAGATGGAGAATACTATAATGAATTGAAATGTTCTATTTAAAAACTGTTTGTCAGCTGTAGTTAAGTTGACACCGTCATCATGGCAACAAATCACAACACTTCACATGTTGTGCCTCCGCGCTCAAGTTTGCTCCTCAGAGCTGAGCTGTTGGAAATTGGAAGTTCTCGAGCAGCCCAGTGAGTGGAACAACAAACAAGCAATGGCTACCTCAGGTTTCTATTGCACTCAGACTGGAAGGAGAAAGGTCAACGGAGCACTCGGTTTTATAACAAACTGATGGTTACCTCTACTATGCTGCGCCAGATTAAAAAAATAAACAAACCAATCTACATAAGCAAAAACACTCAAAACCATACAAAGCGACTTCGTGGTTCAGGGCGCTGATAACGGGCTAACGTTTTTCAGCTCAAGGTCACCGGCTGAAGTCAAGTTTGCTCTTGATGTAACTCAAAGTCATTACAATCTGCAGATCAAATCCTAGCCTATGCAAAATGCAACTCTGGTCTCTCTGCAGTCCCTAGCGGACTGGAGCCCACAGATATTTAAAAAGCAAACATAATTGCAGCTGGCACTGCTTGGCACCTTTGTTGATATTCTCAGTGGAGGAGTGAGTGGGCACCCTCACAGCGCTCCCTGAGCACCCCTGGAACATCTCACCCAGTTCGGGAGGTGCCCTGGCTGGGCTCTGCTTCCGGACATGGTCCACCCCTACTACAGGGGCCCCAGCCCTTAGTGCTGCCACTTTGATACCCTTCTCCAATTTGTTTTGAAGGCTTTTTTTGCTTTCCGTGCACAAAGGGAAAGAAATACACACTTTTTTGTGTATTTTGTGTGAAAACACATTTTCACACTCATAATTTATTGCCAAAGCCAGTGAATCTGTAGTGGAGGAAAGAGCAAGGCATTTTACAAGGTGGCAAAGAATCAGACCCTTGAACCCTTTGTCCGATTAAGCTTCAACCCCTGTCGAAGCCTAAACGGGGATCTCAGCATCATCCATTTGTAATTATGATTACCCTACTATACCTTGTAGACAGTAATAACATTTGCAGGACTGAGATTTCTGCCATCTTCTCATAGGCCTTTTGAAATTAAGTCATGTTGCTAAAATAGCCTGCAATTCTAAACTACTCCAGATTAATTTAAATGGATTTGCATTTACATTTCCTTTACTTGTATTAGCTATGGCTATGCACAGTCAAAAGGAGTAATTAATAAAGAGTAAAAATGCAAAAGCCTGATTTTTCTTTACATCACCAGTAACTGGTTTGAATCTAATAGAAATAATACTTGCGTAAAAGAGTGGAAAATGATAGGCAAATAAGTCTCAAACACTCTACTTGGTCTTAATTATTCCACTTTTTTAGGAGAGGTGAGAAAAATGTCTGCAGAACTGCCTACTCAATAGAGCATGAATAATGAAAATATCTCTACACAGCTTGCAACCTCCTATAATGATGGTTGTAGAAAAAGAGTACATTATTAAACATTGTGGCAAATGCATAGGGCATTTATATCTCAGTTCTTTATTTTGCTAGATTTATGTATTTAGTTAGTTGTGATCGAAATTATTTGCAATACTTCTGGGTGCCGAATTGTTCTTGCTATTGTCTCAGTTTTTACACATGGAAAGATAGAGGTTGTCATGAGGGAAAATCAGACACTGGTTTTAGCAGCAAGGACTTGATTTATTATTGCTTCAAACAAGTTTCATGCATTAAAGATCCCTGTACAGAACATGACATGTTCTTTCTTTAAAAACAGCTACACACTTTAGGACAAGTGACATGATCCAAATGGTCTCGGCTGACGTTGATGGCTATTCTAATGCAGCACAGGAATGTCTCCCTGACTCAACGTGTTTAACATTTTTTCAAACAGAGAGAAGAATAAAGGGAAAAAATACTTAGTTAAAATGAAATCTCCATTCTGCAAAAATTCAGTTTTCATCTCACTTTCTGTATTGACTGCTATCCCTTAGGCTAAAGAAAGCATTTCTACATGCACACACACGCAGCCCCCTTTATTCAGATGTGAATTTCAGCATCTGATAATCATCTGTGGAGGGTCACATCTCAAATCCACTGATCTGAAGGGAAAACATTCCCTCATCTTCACTTGCCTTTGGATCAGGTATGTACAGATGTGTTAATTATAGGAAATAAATTGCTAAGTAACACCACTGAAGGAAAAACACAAGTAGACAGCTAGACAAAGCTAGTTTATTATTTTACTCCCTTGCAAACATACAAAACATGTGAACCTGTCATTTTCACCAAGTTGTTTTTTTTTTTTCTCCTCTATATGGAACACTGTTTGTTTTTTTTTTTCTCCTCTATATGGAACACTCTTCTTTCCTTTTAAGCCATATTACTGTCCCGCTATTACAAGACAGATTGGGTGAAGTTTCTTTTGGATCCCACCAAAGCAACATGATGGGTGACAACATGATGAAAAGTGATCTAAGTATTCCTTTTTCAAGGGACAAAACAACATCAGCCCCAGTTTCATCGGCTCTATTCACACATCTGTATAACATGAAGACAGCAGCAATTAAATTATTCTGGATTTATATGTATGTAAATGGACAGAATCACCTTCCATCCCTGAGGTTCCAAGGAGTTCTAGACAACTTAAATACTCTTTCTTCCTTCATCATTTGCCAGCCTAACTTCTCTCCTGCTTTCCTCCTACAGTCCCTGTCTTGTTATGACCCTCTCATGGCTCTGATTTCTTCTTTCCCACCCACACATCAAATCCTTCCACGGACACGACAGGTTCCTCTGCTCTGCTTCCATGCACGCACTCCAGCTACAGAGAAACTGCTCCTTTAAGTCAACCATACCCACTTCTTAACATCCAAAAGAGTAAACGATCTCAAAACATGGCAGACTAGACTGTCAGTGATCATGTAAGACCTGAAATCAGTCATGCTACCCTGACTTATGTACACCAAACCAAGGAGGTGGCGCATTGACCAAAGCAGTCATTTTCAGCACTAATCTCAGCTCTTCAGTGCCCACGTGACCACCACGGCAGGGAGACCAACGCCAACCTCCACGCAGTCACCTGGCCTGCAAGGAAACAAGGGACTCTGAAATGTACCCACTCCCCAGTGAAGAAAGTCAAGTGAATTAAGCAATTATGCCACCAACTCCCTCACCATATGTAATGGCAACTCACAACATACAAGACCATTTTAAAAATAGGAGATTTTTACCTTGATTTTATTCTATCCCTGCACAGGCAATCTTTGCTAAGGAACATATCCTAAAAAAGGGCTAATCACAACACAAAAAGTGAAAGCACCTAAACAGCACCTGCAGTATTATCCCAGTATGTCTCTTTTTCACTAAGGAAAAAAAAAAAAAAGCCAAACTGTTATTTCCCACCATTAAGTGATCAAATTTGTTTCACAAGACACTGTGATAAACCTCAACAGAACTGCTACATACTGACTGTTGCTTAGCATGCTTTCAATGTTATTCTTGATCTCCATGTAGCAGTTGCACATGATTTCCTAAATCTTCCGTTTTCCATTATGGCCCATGCCTATTTCTCCCTTGGCTCATCTCTATCTTAAGCTAAGAATGGAAAGATACTGGTACAAGAAGAGAAGAGATATCAGAGTAACTTATTTTCTTTTAGCATTCCTCTGAATGGATTCTTGAAGTTTTCCCAGAATGTTTCGAAGTGAATGACTGAGTCCACAGATTCACAGCATTTACCTGCTGTTTTAGGAAGAGGAATGAAGACATTGTAGGTTCAGAAGAGCAGTACCTTTGAGAGTAAGCTTAAACACCCTGTATATAAGTCCAGGGTGTATATAAATTTTCTACATTTAAACATATTTTCATGCAACAGAACTCTGAGACTACAGGTAGAGGTGTGAAAGCAGCTGAGAGCATGACCAAAACGTACTGCCAATCTACAAGAACCTCAGCGTTTACCACATACAGCAGCCAGTGATGTCTTCCCAAGTAAAAAATGTGGGTGTCCACATCCCCTCTGAAGTCACAACAGGTGGGTTTCTTCTGATGAGTGTGATGCCACCAAAGTTGCTCATCTAGTATCTCTTTAAAGCTCACAGAGGCAGGTACTTACAGTGTTGAATTTCTCGCTTCTAAAGTAGCCATCTGAAACAAAGAAGATGAATCGTACCCTAGAAGGCCCCATTTCCCTCCACCAGCTATAGAGTGTTGAGGATGGGGAGCTCAGATATAGAAGTTTACACTAGAGATGTCTAAAGTTAGGTGAAATGAATCTTGTCGTAGGAGTTTTTCCAAGGACTTGAAAGAGGAGAGGATTTCATCAAAGAGCTATTTCAAGATAACCGTCATAGTCAAAAAAAGAAATAATTCACTTAGCTATGGCCGGCTTTAAGTTGGGCTTGTTTCTGCTTAGCAAAATTGGTTTAAACATCACATTCAGAGTCATTTCACTCTATCTGTTTGTAACAAAACAATAAGTGGGTCAGAACAGAAGATGAATATGAGGATTTTTCCTCTTTGCTCTTTATTTTACAAGTGAGTGACTCTAGGGTCCCGTTCACAGTCCCTTAATCTCTGTGCCTCTCCAGCGGTCTCTTCGTAAAAGCAAAGGGACTTCACCATTTACACATTTCTAAAGTGATCTAGATTCCTTGATACAAGGATTATGAATATCACATATTATTATTTTTCTTCTCACTTAATTTTTCCTTCTGCAGCTCCCTGACATACTTCTAACAAGGTTCTAGCTGGACAAACCGTCTTTTTGGTTTTCCTACTTTTTCAAAGGAAGGCAAAGGCAAAGGTGATTCCCCAATTTATATTTGTTGTTGAGCCTCATTAAGCTTTAAGAAAACCTTTTTATTAACCATAGTGTGTCCGCTTTGTTTGGTGAACCTCACCGTGAACATTAAGTACAAGGTCTTGCACACAACTGTCCAGGTGCTATTGGTAATTACATAAAACCACAGAGACTGAAGAGTAAAGGCACAGAGTAAGGCAGAGTGCTTCAATAAAAATGCAAAGGGTGGGGTTTTTCTTGTAAGAAATGGATTAAACACAGCTGAAGATATTAACACAGGTGTGGTTAGACTCTAACTGCGCTGGATTATACTGACATTTATTAATACAATTTAAAGTCTTCAGTTAATAGGCTTGAACTCTCTTGGCTTTACACAGGGTGTGTAAGAGATTGACGTACCAACACAATAAATACTCTCAACTTTTCCATCTCCTTTCTTGACATTTCTCTTTGACCACTGTCAGGCTAACATTTGCATCTTGAGAGAAAGAAATAAAAATATTTCATACATGGAAAGGGACTCTCCACCTATTTATCTCTTGTTATTCTCTTACTGTTATTCTGCCCCTGTCATTGTAACGTAGCGGCCAAAGAGGCCAGGCAAGTGCACTTCTGTGTGCAGCTGAAACGACGCTTTGTGCTGCTAACAAGTTATGATCAAGATTACAGCCAATACAGTTTAAGCTAGAAGACAGAGACTGGACAAACTGGCCGATGTGCGCTCTCAAACTTTCTTGCCTATCCTCATCCTCTTACGCCCCTCTTCTCATTTCTCTGGCAGGTAAGTATTAACACACCTAATGTAAGGTATATATTTATGAAGGAAGAAGATCTAGTTATCTGGCACCCAGGTAAGAAAAGACAAATTAGTCCAGACCTGAGAACAGAATGGCAGAAGACAGGAGTTAAAAGACATAAGAGAAATAGCCAAGACAAGGAAAGAGCTCGTGTGTTAAAAGTAAGAATTCATTACACCAAAGTTACAGGTACACTTCAATATTCAACTTCAGCATTGTTCTGACAGTGTAAGACGAACATACACAGGCACATAACCAGCCAAAATAGGTATCGGTTTTTTCTGTATCAGAGTGATGTAGAATAACTGGAGAAACCAGAAAATCTGACACATCAATTTGATGTAGAAAAAAAAGATTAAGTTAATATACGGTAATATTATCTGAAAAAATGGCCCAAAGCACAATTCAAGGACCACTTCTTGGTTGAGTAGCTGTTTTGTTTCCTGTATACAGCAGGTAATTTTTAATGACACCCTTTAATAAAGTCCTAGTTTGAAGAATCAACAGAGGTCCAGTGGGCCAAATTTCACTTGTCTTTGCAAAAATCCAAAGTACCCCACCAATATTAACACACACACACAAAAAAAGCCTGCAATTTTAACCAAGAGCCAGGTCTAGTCCTCTGTTCCAAACAGGAGTGAAATGGGATTGAAAATCAACAACAGTGAATTATATTCAGCATTTATGTCAGCACCCAACAGGATTTAAAAGTTTTCCATGTCTTCGGCAGCAACAAACCTGGTTTAGATGCATTGGCAGGCTGGGATACTTCACCTAATGTCCAATACTATAGGTGTGAATACTCATGAAAGAGAACATCTGTTTATTCACAATGCAAAAATTATATAATCATGCCACCGACCTTGGTGGATTCACCTCCCTTCAGGTTTACAGTGAACTCAGATAAGTTGTTCTGTAGCCAAGAACATTGCATCAGCTTTAGCATAAAGTTTTTCTGGTACCTTAGAAACTGTGAAGTCATGGCAGAACAACATCTAGGTGATTTTTTTTTATGCAATTTAAGAAAAGTATAATTGAATCTCTGCCTCTCGCTTGCAGATTGCTTACTTGTGAAAATTACAACAACTGACACAGATATGAACTAATACCGTGAGACGGCTAAGTTTTAAGATAGCCAAGCTCATTTAGGAGAATAAGTTGGAGCACTCCCAGATCCTTAGGAATGAATCTCCTATTCCATGTCTTTATGACATCTTTGAAGTATTCAATGTTTGGGAAAAAAAAAGATTAAAAATATTGAAGTGTTCTGTGAAGATATTAGCCTTTCATTTCCTTTTGGCCAGCTACAAATTGTCAGGCTGTTCAAACTCCAGACACTAAACCAATCCCCAATGCCGAAATGACATTCATCAAACAATTTCCTAATGAAATGTATTAGAAACCACTTAGAAAAAAACATATCTGTCTAATTTCCCAGAACAGACTAGAGGCTTAATTTTGTTCTCAGCTACACTGGAGTAATTCTAGAATAACTTAATTGATGACATTGAATTACTCAAATTCTCACAGCAGCCTATCTGGAAGGTGAATTTGTTTGTGGGGACAACGGATTACGAGGACTCAAGGTGCAAGATTCAAGCCCCAAATACCCATCTGATTTAGAGCTGCTGTCTTGCTTCCTCAGCACAGCGCAGGGGTTTGGGCAGTGGCCACTGAAACAGATTTTTCCTGTAATTTGATGGTTTTGTGGGTATCATGTATGGATATCCAGCTACAAATACACAGTAGCCCTGAAGTTGCTCCAAAGTACAGCAGTGCTGGGATGGAGGACAAGTCAGCCCAAAGAGACTCAGAAGACTCCTTGGCAGCTGCTCTCCCAGCGGCACGAGCAGGGCACAGCTTGCAGTCCAGCCCACGTGTTAAATGAGTTCCCAATGCATTGCCATTGTTATCAGCCAGGGGTAGATGGAAGGCTTCTAAGCGGACAAGCTTTATAATACACTGCTGAATTATAAGACCAACCTCCAATGAAATAACATTTGCAAAAACCCCACAGAGACAGAAAATTCCAAGAAAAATCATCTCTCCTCTTCCTTGTACAGAGAAAACAAAAGCTTCTATACATCATCACCAGACCAGCAGTGGTCAGACACATTTGTTTTTTAAGGTATCAGGACATTTTCCTTTTAGGAAAAATGGTTATAGATCAGTTAAAATCATGAAAGATGTCTATCAATTGGAGAGGATAAACACAAACAGTATAGTTTCTGCTAATCTGTCTGGAAAAGAGAGTGAAAGTAATAGATATATTTAAATTTATATAGGCTTAGACATAATCATTTTTTTGTAGCACGATATAGTCTTTGTCTTTAGAGCAGAAAAGAAAATACTGCGAGTCCCATGTTAAAGGCAGGTTCCACAATAGGGAACTAACTCTGAATCCAGTCTGTCCTACATTTCATATGCACATTTGGGTCATAAAAATCTCATTTATATAGCCTGTTCCTCTATTCTTGGCCATCTCTCTCTTATAACATGACTGTATAAACTAATATACAAAAACTATTTGTAAGACCTATGCCAGGATGCACTCTGTGGGTCTCAAGAGATCCTTTATTGTTCACATCTTGTCCTATAGATTTGGAAGTTAGGGTCTTTGTTGTATTCATAGAACTTCTGAAACTGAAAACCTATATTAACTAAACACATTTCTAAATCTATTCTACGTCTATTTTTAGTGAACCCCAAACCTGCCACACCTTGTTTTTTCACCACCCAGTTCATCAGCTAGATCTTTAACTTTGGAGAAGCACAGAGGACAAACCAATGGGCAAGAGCAAACTAAGAAGCATAAAAAAGTCTAATAATTTTCCATTAAAAGAGCTGATGACAGCCACGTTATGGAAACTGCTCCTTAGAACGAGGGACAGCATACTCTTTAACAGTCATGGACTGGATTTACTCGCTGGTAGTGCTAAAATGGCCAAAATCTGCAACAAATTTTGTCCACATTTGGACTGGAATAAAATGCTAAATTATTGCATAGACATGAGAAACCAATATTATCTCCCAAAATGCATCAGGTCATCAATAAATAACTTGTGTTAGAGGAAATACCAGCAAAATAAGCAAGAAAAGCTAGTCTTTTATCTTCTTTTTCAGAAGCAGAAGATTGCTGCAACTAGCACACAGGTTTAGACACAATATCCTGAGGGGACTTAAGGTCTTCTTCCTAACATAGATTACAGTCTAATACAGAGATCACCTTGTGGATGCTTTGCTTCTCTTTTAAAGCCACAGGCACCATTTCTCTTCACTTTCACAACCATAAAGCTGGAGCAGCTACAAGAGTTCATTTGGAAGCACTTTATTAGGAAACCATGTAGGGTACTGTTATCTACCGTTTCATGCAGCCTAACAGTTGGAAATGAGATTTTCCAGCAGCATGATACCTACCAGCTACCCACAGCCCACCTTGCAGAACTTCTCAGATCATATGATGAAAACCCCTGGACAGGCCAGTAGTCTAGGTCTTTTCTATATCTCCTAGATTTCTTGTCTCTCGGGCACACATGGAGCTCTCATTTGAAACTCCCATTTTCTCTCTGTATTAAAATTAATAGCTTCCTTTGCACATGAGAATAATAGCTTCCTTTGTACATGCAGATTATATTCCACAAAACCCCCCACAAACGAAAGTACATCGGGGGTTGCAATAAAGGTATATATGCAAGCTAACAGAAGCAGTCAGAGCTGGAAAAATAAGGGACACAATGAAACACTTTCTGACACAGGTGCTTGCCCAGCCAGGAACCCATTAGCACCTTGTCACAAAAGCCCCTAAGCACACAAAAATATGAATTTGGAAGTCATAAAAACCAATGGACATACACAATTAAGTGACCAATGAAAACCTGTCGTCTTCTCTCCCTTTTTGGAATATAGCCAGAAACTACTGGTGGGAAGGAAAAGATAATTTGGAAATACCTCAGCCTCAACTTTTCATGTTTACTGGCAGGGGAAGAATAAAAAGGAAAAACCCCCTCAACTTTTCATGTTTTATGGAAGGGGAAAAAAAAAAAAAAAAAAAAAAAAAAGAAAAAAAAAAAAAAAAGACGACATGTAGCAAAGGGTGGCAGAGATCACCCGTATGGGCAGAGAGAAGAGAGTGGTTTGTGGCAATATAGCGATTAATTTTATGAGACTTATGAAACCTGAAGCCTGGTAGCAACTGCTGACTTAGCAGGATGTAGGGGCAAATGTACTGAGCATCTCCTGACATTTCCATACAGAGCAAGTTACAAAGCGTCTGCCAAAGAACCAACATCTCTACCTTCACAGTCTCCCACATCAGTTGTCCCAGCTTCCCCTAGCTCACTTCATCTGCTGTGGCTACAGCTACCATTGTCTGAGTATGTTTTCTGTATCTCGGTTTTCCTACTCCTCCACTTCAGTCACTCCACAACAAATCCTGAGTCTCCCACCTTCAAATCCAAAGCTTCACCACAGCATGAAAACTACTTACATCTTGGCTGTCAAACTTGACACGTAGTGAGCTTAAAGCTTAGTCTAACTAAAAATATGCTCTGCTGGGCTTCTGGAGTCAGACTTCTCTGGTCATAGCTCATAATCTTTGTCTTCAATATCCATTCAAAATCTGTTTAAAACTTGTTTATCTTTTCTAGGATTCTACCAGGAGTCCACCCATGCGTAACTTCATAACATAAGCCTTCAATTATGAAAAAGAAAAAAGCCCGCATGAGAAATCAACACACCCACTCTTACCAGCACACCTCTCCCCACCCTGTTCGTCTTGATTATACATACTTAGGTGGTAAACTGTTTATTATCACCAATTATAGAGCAACTCTGTCCTCACTGCAGAACCACATCATATTCGAGATTGCATAAGTGCTGTAAAATAAGACAGTCCTTGATGTAAAGAGCTTTTGGCAAGTTTGCCCTGGAGAGGACTCTCCTGGTATTTGCTGCCCAAGACAGCTCTCTGGAACCCCTTTGCTGTTCACCATACAACAAACGGGGGAAAAACCTCAAGAGAAAACCTGCATCTAAAAGCAAATGTCAAACATACTTAGAAACACTTTTTGACATGGATTTTAAAGTAAAAGTTGGACCACCTCAGAGATTTTCATAGAATCGACAGTTTCTTCCTCTACGTTGTTCATTGCACAGTCACCGAGAAGCACAAAAAGACTTGGAAAACAGATCTGGCAGGCACTTGGAAATACCCCTGTTTTCAGGGCTTAAGACAATTAAGGGCCTGACTCTTCCACTAGCACAAATCAGAAATAAATGCAGAGAGTCACCCGACATTATGCTGCTGTAAAACACGTATGCAGCCGAGACGTTGTGCTCACTTCAGTGGAATAACTTCAGCAACACGTGCAGATTGACATGCAAATAAACCTCTTGAAATTGCACCAAGAGAGGTGGAGAGAGAAAGACAATCGATTAAAATTTTTTGAAGGACACTACTATGAGGTGCTTAGTTATGATCAGCTCAACATAAATTATCATATAACCCATTTCCAATGAGAATGCAATATGAGCTAAATTTTGCACTGATTTATAGCCTATGAAGGCTTCACTGAAAACCCTGGTTGTTTCACAAGTCCAGGACAGTGCAGAATTTAGGTTTGTTTTCTTTCATTAAACATGTACGAATGTGCATTAGGGGTGGAAGGTGATAAAAACAGCAAGAAAAGGACTTTAAAACAAAAGTATCACCTCATGTAAGGAAATGATTATTCCCCTTTGCAAATTCACACAAACCTGTGGTTCAGTTTGCCCCAAATCGACTGTGATGACGACATCACTTCAAAAATGATGATGTAGATTTTGGAAAGAAATATGACAATGGAAGTTATGTCTGAAGTCTTTCTCTTATATTCACAGATGCTTGATTCCTCTTTTCAGGCAAAAAGCTTCTACCTGCATCAAGTCCCCGTTTAGCTTGGCAGTCTGCAAAGAGCAGGTGGTGGCCTACCTTAGACAGCAATGAAAAATGCATTTTTCTCTTTCTTTTCTAACCTGCTTCAGCAACACTGTGAAACCTCCTGCTAAAAAACCCACCGACTTTAGCAGAGTCCACGTTCTGGTCACAGTTGCAGCTTATAACCAGAGAAATGGCAGAAATGTTGATTTATTTGTACTAGTGTAAATGAGATCAGAGTCAGAGCTCAGAGCTGAGACCGTATGACAAGACTAGCAACTTGCAAAATTGATTATTAAAAGGCTATCCCATACAAAACAAGTCACACCTGGGGATTCAGATATTTTAGGGTACTTGGGTTTTGTCTGTAGGTTTGGGGTTTTTTTAATTATTATTACACGTCATTAATCTGTTCAGACATTATCTCCCTTTAATTTTGCTTGTTGCTTTTAATAGTGTATTTCAAGATATTGGCAAAGTAACTCTTCTTTCGTATTAGCTCCACTCACGCAACCCTTAGAGCTCGAAGACTTGTGTGATTAATAGCTCTGCCAGCAATTCCTATTTAAAAACTATTCCTATTTTATCTCTTTTTACCCTGTCCCTGATTTTCCTCTACTCTCTGTGCAGTATACCCACTGCCAGCATCTTCATGCAACCCAAAACTTTGCAACTTTATTTCTCACTATTCCTTTTCCACTTTAAGAAGATCCTGTCGATTTTGTTTGACTGGATAATAACCAAGCAACTTAAAAGCGCAATCCTACAAGTAGCTGAGTGCCTGCTATTGATGTAAGCCGAAAGCAGTAATTTAGCACCTTTGAAAGAGCTCAGCACCTTGCAGGATGGTATCAATGTGTTTCAGCTTGCTAAGCTACAATTTGCCTGTGCCCCTGTTTCTCACTCGGAAGTCAGCATTACCTTCTAGTCTTGGATTTCAAGAAAACAGAGAAAGGTGTTTAAACAAGACCACACAGGATCTGTCACCGAGCAGGCAATGCAGGCTCCTTATTGCAAGCCTCCCAAGCGAGCACTGGAAGTGCAAGTTATATTCTCAAAATTATTCTGTCATCCCCGTGACAATTTAATTATTTTAATTTTTTTTTTTTTTTATCCAGTGCTTCTCGACTCTGTTTAGGTAGCCATGTCTCCTCAGTATCTCATTCAGGTGTAGCACAGAAAAGTCTAACACCCCTGGGCTGGCAGCCAAGCTTGCCTGTGACTGACGCTCGCTTAACTGAGCAAAGATTTGCTCTGCTCCAAGCAGGAACCTGACTGCACAAGGACCAGCAGTGACAGCGAGGGTGCAGGCTTGCATCCTAACAATGCCGTTTCCAGCTTGTGCTCAGGCAAGTGGAACCAGCACTTAAGCTGAATGCTAAAAGGCTTCAATCTTCTGCTTCTTTCCAATTCACCTCCTGTATAAACCCAGGACTTTTTAGTAAGAGCGGCACATTAGGGTAGTTACATCGCTAATCCGGGCATAATTTTAAGCTCAGTGAAAGGCGATTTAAATGTCGAAGGAGGAGGAAAGCAAAGGGAAGCACAGAAGAGAGGAGGTGGAGAGGAATGAATTGCTTAGAATACATTTTTTAAAATGTATTCTTGCCAGTAAATGATAGAAATAAATCAGCAGTATGAAGTCACTGGTAGCTGGATTTAAAACAGAGTTTATGATCATTTGCTAAGGGGCCAACATAAAGCATAAGCAAAACTAATAAAAATATAGCTTCCACGAGCAATGATAATGTTAAGCTGTTGGAACAAATTCTTTGATTTAAACGAAATTACACTTCTCCAAACATAGACTACAGGTTAATTTAACAAAATCTCTGCCCCAAAGGTTTTACTGTCTAACCAGTCGATGGTGGGGGTAACAGAAACAAAAATGTGTAAGTGAAGTCTGTGCCCAGCAGAAATATGTGGGTACCTAAATCTCCTTGCCTTACTTGGGGGGGGGGGAATCTCATTTTCCATGGAGAGCAACTGAAGAATTACAGCTTTCATGTAAGCAGTTCCATGATTATTAACAATTGCCCCCCCCCAATCTCTCTCCCTCTTTTTATTTTCTCTTTTTTTTTTTTTTTTAAACTGAGGATATTTTTTGTTTAACAGAG
>NW_008795039.1:352926-370379 GCF_000699145.1 Aptenodytes forsteri
CTGAGGATACTTTTTATTGAACAGAGGTAATTAAAAGAGGTAAAATGCTCTGGTGGTACTTCAGTTGGAACCTAGGTGGACTAGAGGGCTGCAGAAGAGAAGTCAGAGTTGGTCTCATGCATATGATTTCATCAACATTCACACAGTTTTGGAATCTAGTCTCTGATGCTTTTCAGTCTTGGAGAAGTTGCTAACTACGACCCCATTTATCAAACATACTAGCAATGTACTGGTCAAAGAACACACCCTTTACATATCCAGTGGCCTGATGTTGGGTTTGACGTGCAAGAAACACTGTACCAAGCTGTGAACAGCAATGAAGTTAGCCTAGCCTGTGGACTGAGATAACCCCTTAAACTTTTCATCTCTTAAAACTCTGGTTTACATTTCAATTAAGTCACAAGCAAAATCCATTTGGTCATGTCAATCTACAGATGACATAGCTTGATCATAAAAATCATCACAGAGCTAAGTACAATTGGTAATCTCAATAGCAGGCAAAGATGCTCTAAATTAGAAACGCGTGGGTGAGTTATGCATCTCTACTATCTGTCTTCAGTAATCCATCCGCTAAGTATTTTTTTTAATACGTTATTCTTAAGTGAATATAAAAGTGAAAATAAAAATAGCCCAACTAAGGTACACTAAGAAATAAACATTAGTGGGAATGAGCAGGAAAAGCAAGAGTGGAAGTGAAGCCTTCTCAAAGACAGACCTTACAATCCACAAACATCTAAGAGATCTGGCGGCCAGATCTCTGCTTCATCTTTCAGGAGACAGAAAACCAAAGATCGGTATTAATGGTGCCAAATTTTTCTGTGAAATGGCCTTTTTCCACCCACCCCCCTTCCTCTCTCTGGGATTTTTTGAACCTGGATCTTACAATTGAAAGCCAGTGGATTAAGCATAACACATCAAACCACTGTTAACACCCAGTCTCCTGCAAGGCTGAATCCTAACAACTCTGTTTTCCGCCTACAGTATGTGCAAGCAAGTGGAACCACCACATGCACTGCATGCTAAAGGCCACAGCCTTTGTCTTCTCCAAGTTCTGTCTATTTCAGAGGCTAACATGCTGCAATTAGTCTAATTAATGTGAAACAATGAGCTGTGTTACCACTTATCAAATTGATTGTTCCCCTATCAAAACAAAACAGGCTGGCTTTTTGATGTAATTTCAAGAGATGATTTGAAATGTCATGTTGCTGCAAGCCAATTACCTTATGACTGGAGTCACGGTCAACAGAATACATAATTAGCACGAGTTTGGGAAGGCTGCTTACTGCTAGTATGCTAATTAACTGTCTTTTGTCATAAAACAAAAAGGTTGTAGCTAGGGTTGTGAAATAGGTCTTTTTTATTTACATTTCTTTGTGCTTATCAATGTGAGGCATGACAATGCAAAAGAATGGAAAATTTTAATTCCACTACTTCAAATTAATACTAAGCCGCAAGGTCAGGCACGGTGTTGGACTACAAGCGATGCTCAACTCTTCCGTGTGCAACACGCAGGCTGCACCCTCTGCCCGGAGCACGGTAAAATTAAGCACCAAGCGAATCTCATACCAAAGAGCCACCGAGTAGCACCTATGAAACAACTGAAGGCACTCAACGGGTACCAGATGCTCCTTTCCGGAAAGGGGGAGAGTACCTGTGATAGACCAAGCATGCTGGGTGCCGTCCTGCCAACCCCAAACTGCTCTACCGCACCTCTTCAAAAGCACCCTCCAGAAAAGCCTAAACTACAAACAAATGACATTGTTACTTCTGCTGTAGCATGGTGCTCAAAAAACACTTAACGAGGGCGTGCGGGATAGCAAATGAACCCTGCTTGTGAGTAAAAAGCTTCATAACTCAGCTGCTGCCGCCTCCCCTCCATCGCCTCATCTGTGTGATAAATTTTGTATTCCTCAGGCATTCGTTAAAGAGCTGATCCTGCATGGCACTGGGTGCCCTCTATACCTATAGGTTTCAGGGGAAGCTGAGGAGCTCATTACTTTGCAGGATAAAGATCTACCAGAAAGAATCCGAACTTCAAAGCCAGCTGTCAGCGGCTCCCGCTCTGCCCTCTCTCATCCCGGCTCCGCTCCATGCGCCGCAACGCTATCACGTGAGGGTAACGGAGGGCAGAAATTAGCTCAGTGAATCATCGCTAATTCCTACCAATTTAAATTCTGGTTTTCTTTCTCCTGCCTATAATTCAGCACTTTATCTAAGGTTTTGCTTGGCCTGAGCGACTCCCGAAAGCAAGGTCTGGAATCACTGGAAGTTTTAATCATGTTGTTTCGTTAACAGCTGCTGACTTACGAATCCTCCTATTTGTCATAAAACCGATTTTGTTTCTCTGTGCATGCGTGGTTTGAACCACTATAGAGATAATTCTCATGCTTCTTGATAGCCCTTAAAAGCAAGAGACGTGTAAATCACTCCCCTATAGAGAGGAGAAATTAAGTGTTCAAAACCTAGATCAAAAAGTTGTCAAGCTTGCCTTTTCTGAAAACTTTGTTTAAATTCAAACCCAGTCTACTCCAGGTTCGCACGAAGAATCATAAAGTTTCAAGTCCAGAAATGACATAGAGTGGATCACCTTTAAAACCATGATATGAAATCAGTAGGCATTCCTAAGTTATTGTCCTGATTTCTCTCTTCCAATCTGAGCTGAACTCAAGGTGTAATAAAATTAGGTATGCATGCAGGGAGGCTAAATTTTTATCTTAAATGATGAAACCCATAACGAACAGGAAAACACTCATTTCTTCTGGTGCTGTCATTTACTAGAATCAACATCATCCTTCCTGTCTTTATTCAGCAGAGAAAACAAAGCTAATCCCAATTTCTAAAGAGCTGGCTAATAAAGGAGTCAAGGGATCATTAGTCTAATTAACTCATTCCTGTTTTCAGTTTACATTTCATTATGCTATTACACTCTTTGAAATGTCAATTTTTAAATACCATAGAAAACTGTTTAACATATAGACATTATGTTCAACAAATCTAGGGACATATAGAACAGTTACTCAATATTAGTAAATTAATAGTATCCAGGTACGCAGCTAAACATCTCCCAGCTAAAGCATTATTGTAAACTTCATTGATTGATAAAAAAATCGGGGAAATATTTCAGTGACACTTGGCCCCTTGCTTTACGGTGGTGCTTTTGCTACCTGAGTATTTCTTAATACTCAGGTAGATGTCCTTGCATTCACTTTTGCTAATCAGACCATTTTATTCTGAACAGAAATAAATCAGGATACTGAGCTACAACTTCCTGTCAGCTTTTTTTCCCCCTTCTTTTTATTGCGTGTCTTTCTATAGCTTAATATGAGTCACTTACTGTACTTTAAGTCAATTTTTAAATTGATTTAATGAGTCATTTACTGTCTTTTAAGTCAATTTTTAAATAAATGCAACTTCTGTTAAATTGATGGTAACTTCTGTAACCAGCTGTTTGGAAATAATCAACCTGAGTTAACAGTGCAGGCTTGCACTGCTACATTTGTACAGACAAGTACATGTCTTATAAAACAATTAAATTCTTGATATAGATGAAATATTATACAATAATGTGTGCACACACAAAAGCAAGTAGGAAGAGAGAAAGCCTGTAGGCATGCACACAAACACACATTCGCCTGTGTGTACCTCTGAACATCTCACACGCACTGGCTACCTACTTGCTGGGAAGCAAACAGCTTTTGCTTAGCATTTAATCCAGTAAATGGCTAAACGCGCGTAACACGACCCGTGACTTGGCCCTGAGCATCTCTTGGATTATTCACATGTTTAAATTAGACATATATCACAAACTGCTGGACTGCAGCCTGAAGTATGGAGACGTTTTGCCAAGGTGCTTCTTTGTAGTGAAACATCTGCAGGAGTTTGGGATACCCGAGCAATTAAGACGGGCACGACTGGCACTATCTCCTTGGTATCCTCTTTTCCAAACGACCCATGATGAGATGCCCCCTCCACCTGCCTGGATCTCCTCCAAAGAAGTCTTTTCTCCTACAAATTTGCACAGTACATACACCGACTATCATCTCAGTAGTTGACAGAATCAGGCTATATGTGCCAGAGTACACCCGTAATGTTCTCCCAGTGAAAATGTCAGACATCGCGATTCCTTTGTATGTATTTTAAGGGATGCTAATGATTGCTTGCGCTGACTCCAACTCAGAGGCAAAATGAAGACAGACACATTGAAATGGGAATGAAGCATGACAGCAGCTTTTACATAAATATGATCCAGGCATCAATTATATCTGCTACAGCACAGGCCCAGTTATTAGTCGTGCTGGATAACAGGTAAAGAGATCTGATCCTTACATATGTGTGAGTCTTTTCTTGGGTGTCCGAGATTCACCAAACCACTTTTTAAAACTTTCTGATGTCACCTGGCCCTTACCTACAGCAAAAAGCTTTCTAGTTAATTCCCTGGTTATTTTAATTTCTGAGAACTGGAATTTGGTCTTCTGAATAGCCTGGACCCTGGTGAGACCTCAACGGCATCTCTACAACATCCTCTAACTGTGACAGTGCACGGACGTAAGTTTAGCTCTTCCGTGCTATAGATGCTACAGAAATGAAGCAAAGTTTGTTTTAATATCCACCTGTGCAGTCTATCGCAGGAAAAGAAGTCCTTGACGATCCCTGGGAAATGGAACGCGTGACTAAATGTCCCACTGGCTGAGGGAAACCACGCAGCTATTCATGATCAGTGTTTTTGCGTAGCTGTCCTTGCATTTTGGGAGGGAGGAGGGTTCAGCTTTAGTCACCCAAGTTTGAAAAGTTTGTCTGAGAATATAAGCTTACATTAGAAATCCCCTACCTTGTGAGACACATGACTCTACCTCAGGATGAGACGTATATTAAGAGATATTTATTCAGAATTTGAAATTGAGGGGAAATTTAAACAGTGGCAGCCATTCATGAGCAACCATATGTTATGGAATCCGTGCAATGTGTTTCTGGGATAATAGTACAGGGACCCCAGATCTGCAGGAAGCAGAGAGGATGATACCATTCTACTTTTTGTCACCAGCAATAATACACTGAAGGAAAAGAAGTGCCTTTAAAAAGATGTAAAGGAGGACCGTGAGTGCAGTATGTGGATTATTTTTAATGGCTTAACAAGATTAAGCCACATCCATTAATTAATGTATTTTGAGAAGGCTAATGAAAAATAACATATCTATCTGTTAAAAACATAATACATGTATCTTTAATATCAGCTCTGCTTTAGGAGGACTGAATCCAGATAGGAACTGTGGCTAACAAGGTACCCGATAACGCTCCCGCAATAAGAGTTGAGCATTAGCTCTCATTAATTCATGTTCTTAGTGCTATTCGGCATCACGGGCTGACCCGACATGATGTAACAGGATGTGGCATGCCAGAATGCATCACAACGTGTTCGGAATCGTAAAAGCAAACAAACCCTCAACAACTAAACTTCCCTGCAGCCCCCAGTATGGAGTTCGGCATTCCTGATCAGACACTGTCTTAGCTTTATTATCAGCATGTTATACCTCCCGTTGGCTGTTCAATGAGTGTTTTCTCTCATCTGTTTTCTAAACCAGCCAAAGCAGGTCAACGCATCTTCAATTAAAAACAAAAGCACAGAATACTGCTTAAAGCTTTGACTTACTTGGGTCTTTTATTTTCTTTCCCTCCACGTATTTCTACCTGTTATCACCCAAATCTAGCATTGCCAAGGGAAGACCAAGACGATTAGGAGATACACACAGTTATTTTAGCAAATCCCTTAAAAAAAAAAAATTTAATTATTTGGACTTGAAACAAGCCTGAAACATTAGAGCAAAAGCGAGTACAAAAGCAGGAGCTACAGCACCGTATGCCCCGTCTAACAAGGTGTTGAGCACCGAAGCCCAGGGGACTCTTGGTGCTCTCGCTGTGAAGATTAGACAAGAGCACTCACGCAGGACACAGCAGGAATACGAAGGGACATGAAGTGAGCAATCCCAGCAGACAGCCTGTTGAAATGTCAGTCAGGCACTCTGCCTCCACCACCTTTCACAAAGCTAAACATCTCTTTATGTCAGAACAAATTGGGCAATCCTCAAATCTTTTTTTCCCTTCCCCGACTTCAATGCGACGACGAGCACCGGGAAGGAGAGCGGGAGGAAAGCGGGAGGGAGCGCGCAGAGACAGTTCAGTTCAGTTCACATGAAAGCGCCCTGACACGCTACAAGACTGAATACTGATATTGGCAACTCTTACAATCTTATCAGAGAGGCAGGAGCAGCAGCAGCCGGCGTGCTACAGACCTTCCCCCTTTCCAATTACACTGGGTGGCTGTTCCCTTCCCAGGCGTCCCACAATATCCTTTGAAAATAAACTCCTGGGCTTGATCAAAGGCCACAAAAGCAAACATGTCATTTTCTTATTTACAAGCATATTTACTTTTGTCATATTTTTCTTGTTTCTACTCCTACTTTCCCTCGTTAGTCCATTAAGGAGGTCTAATTTTAACCGGCGTCTAGCACAGCGCTCAAATGGAGACCAGTGAGTGACCGCAATCTTATTTTAAACGATTTGGTTTCACTTACAAAATTCTGTACAGGGTGTTTGGTTGGGTTTTTTGACCACAAAAACATACACAGAAGTTATTTTTGCAGCATAACAACAATGAAGAAACCTTCCCACTGACTTCTGTGAGTGTTAGAGAGGTCTTAGTATGATTGTATAGAGATACAATAATTACTTTGATTGATATTTTTTATTTATTTGATTCAACACATGAAACATTGCCTTAAAAATGATCAGACAATTTTCATTCTTAAAAACAAACAAACAAACAAACAACAACAGAAAACTTAACCCAGCCAAGACAAAGAACTCTGAAATCACTGGAACATCTACCTCCGAGAACAGCAAGATTAAACTGCTAGTCCACCTTTAGGTTATAAAGGTGCTGAATAAGAAAAATTTATTCTAAAATAAGTCTGTGGTTTTAAAAAAATGCAAAGTGAATTTTCAGGAAGAAAATATAATTAGTTGGTCACTGTCATGCCTGGCCACCTACTCTTTAGATCACAGGTTTATTGCAAACATGATCATTTGTAGAGAATGATCAATTTCTAAGACTTCATTCTGGATAATATTTTCTAAAAGTTGCCTAAAAGTTATAATATTAATTGCTTATATTATAGTTAAAGATCAGATGCATCACATTACAATTTCAAGTTCGTATTTATGACATTCAGGTAGGTAAATGTCTGTGTGTATGGCTCAGACATTACCAGACCATTTACTGCCCATTACCGCCAAGAAAAGAAGCCCATACTAGAATAAACTGTGCAGCATTTCTAGCATTCCTTAAAGGAAGAAAGCTTTATAAGAAAAAAGAAACGCCACTGATTTTTACAGGTGTTTAATAAAGATAAGCTGAAAAAAGGGTTCCTATTTTAAGCTTGGTGATAGCTAAAAATGCATTCAAATATGTTCAAAAGCAATCTGAAGTCTCCTAAAAATGGGTGTTTAAAAGTATTCAAGAAAACAGTAAAAATGCAAATAATATTTGTCACATTATTGTAGGATATGGGACAAAAATGCTCATAAATTCAAAGAACCCTGCTGAGGCAAACTGCATTTCATTTAAATATGACATTATTTGGGAGTCATTAAAACAGGAATAATGTTTATCGGTTGCATTGTAAAGGTTACTATGAGAAACCAGCAAAAGTTTGCCCACAGTAGAATGAGTGGTGCAAGGGACTGTGAGCATAACGCCCTTAATTTTAGTCGTTGTAGCTGTGCCATGGAAAATAAAAAGACTTAATGTAATTGATAATTCACTACTGTAGAAATTCTACACTAAAAATAATGAGGAAGCACCAGTATTTTCATGAATCTCGGTCCAATATTCTAACGTCCTTCATATACATTACAATGAGACCGATCTAAAAAAAAAAAAAAAAATTAAAAAGAAACGGGTGCCAGTAGTAACTGCTGACATTCCACTCAGAAACGTGTTCAATCCTGAGAAAGAAGAAAGTATATGGTGCCTTGTGATTGCTACAAAATATACACAACTGCTCTCACCCTTCCATTCAAACATCTTTCCTGATTTTTTTTTAATATAAACCCACCCTAATGGGACCCTTAGGCTACACAGAAGTGGGCTAATATGTTGGTTTTAATATAAAGAGCCTAACTCTCACAATTAAAAGTGTCTAACCTTGCTGGAGAGAGATGTTTTCTAGGTATAGCCATGAAGAACCTTCTGCAACTTGAGTTGAAAAGCTTTTGTTTACAGAGACTTGCATAAGTCTGTCTATACTTACTTCTAAAAACATAGTGAAATAATGCTAAAAGACCCCCAAAACTCTGGAGCTGCTATTATGAACCTCAAACTGTTCCCTGCAGTCAATCAGCAGCATTAATTGCTGGTTATTTGTACATGGAAATCAAGATGTAGATGCACGCAGAGGCCTTGATTACGCAGACATTTAGTCAGTGGCTTGACTATTGTGAGTAGTTTTTGGAGAAGCAATCAAATTAAGCATCCCATTAAACATCTGATGTAGGTAAATCGGCTCCCAGGTCTTAAAATTTGATCCATCTTGCTTTCTTCCATCTATTAGATTCATTTGTATTTGTAAAAATCAATCATGCACTTGCCTTAGTCTGGCCTTAATTCTGTCAACGAATTTAAACACATCACATGCAGCACTTTTATGCAGTTTAAATTCAGCTATGAAGACCCATTATGGTTCTGAGTTAAAATAATTCTGCGTTGCGCCCCGCTACATGGTGGCTCGCCTGGAAGTGATGCCAGTCACCTGGACTGTCCATGAACTGGTCTCTCTTCCAACCCATGTTGTGTCTGTTCCCTTCCGATATGTACTGAGCCATGTGGTCCGAGGGGATGGGGAACGGGGCTGGGATGTTAGACTGCCTCTTACTAACGAGGCAAAAGTCCTTCAGACATGCACATGTTGCTCCCTGAGTCAGCGCTGCTGACGCCACCTTTGTCAGCAGCTATGGCCGAGCAGGGTTTTGGGGAGGACCCAGCAAAACGCTCGCCAGCCAGGCACAGTTCTCACCTAGCGCCTTCGTTCAGAGCTCAGCATTACTACTATTTCTACTAAATGTCTTTTTTTTTTTTTTTGGTGGTAGTACGATCTGTACCACTATATTTTCCCACCTCTCAGACAAAATGTGTGGCCCTTCCTGAAGCTGTTCTGATTAGAAACCAGAATAACGTCAACAGGCTTTTGCTGAAGACCTCCACAATTGGCCCAATCTGCATTGCACCACACGGTACGCCGTCTCCCGAAGTCTTCACATGACCTACACCAATTTGTATTCACGTTATTTTCTTTGAGCTTGAAATTGATTTGTGATGTTCTCTCTGAAGGCTCACAATTTACATAATTTGCCATTATTCCTGCATCACACACTACTCCATGTCGTGGGCTAAATTCTTCGCCATGGAAGCGGTCAGGCGTGGGCTTACTTTTAAGCACAAGAGGTCCTATGAGATGTCTCTGCTACCGCTCACATGCTGTACGTAAGCATACGCTTATTTACTTTGTCGTGCGATAGCTGATACCCAACACATCTTCTTGGAGCGATTAAGAGTGGACACAATAACTGCAAGGAGAATTGGGCTTATTGTCTCTACAGATTTGCGTTAATATGCCAGTGTCTCAAGACATCACTTCATTTTCATAACAAGAAGGAGATTTAATTCCTCCGGATTTGTGTAAAAAGCAATTTGGAAACTTTGCAACAATGATATTGCTTCCCATAAATGCCAAATTGGTAAAAACATCGTAAGAGGCGAACAGCACATTCACAATATCATTTTTTTCTATCTTAAGTACCAGCATTATTCAAAGACATTATACCACTAAGTATCCAAATAATTCATTCATTTTAAGGATCGAAAGCATAATATTATTTTGTTAAATTAAGCTCTCTCTTTTCCAAATCCCTCTTTTCCACTTAAACTGAGGCAACAAAGGCATCTGAAAATGCACCTTTGCGTGCAGCTTTTATTTTCAGTTTTCAGGGTTTGTTCTGCTCCAGCTGGGGTGTGCATTTGCCTTCTTGCTGAGTACCAAAACACAAAAATAATTGCAATAACAACTGTAATTCCCTTCTTTGGATCGTAAAACGAGCCTCAGATATCATCGTCTCATTCCTACCTTCCACTGCTAGCAGGAAGGAGGAAGTTGGCGACGGAAAACATCACTTACCTTTAACTTACGGGCACCGCTGTAATACAGTATCTCCGGTTAAGAAGAAATTGTAATCACTGAAAGTGACTGTTTAAAATGATAGCAAAGATCAAAAGTTCTGACTATGGTAGGTCGGGGGCGCAGACAGCTGGTTTTAAGCGCACCCTATTAATTGATGAACATCAGGACTTTGTGGTCATCTAACACTCCCTATAAATGAAGACTTGATAACAGTTATTGATCTCAGTTTTCCTGGAAGAGGATCCCTGGGCTCAGCAGCGAGCAGTTTTGCTTCTCTCAGTTCATAAATACAAGAACAGAACTATTGCTCAAATGCCACCTCAACTGCCGAAAATGAAATAAAAGTAACATTTCAGTGCAGTGTGGAAGCGATACAGGTGTATTTCCACAGGGGTTTTGAGTAGATAGCCCAAGGTTAATATAGTCTCAAGCTTCCTTATAAGAAATACAGAATTGCCACAGCTGACCCCTGCTATCATTAGAAAATATTTTCTTAGTGAATGTCTACTCAAACCATATTAGTACGTAAGTTACTGTTCTTATTTATTTATTGATCTTCCTTGTATTACCGTGGAACTGGAATACCTCTGAACATTAACGAATTCAGCCTAACAATATACAAGATGGGACTACAGCATCTCTGCTGCCCAGGCAAGAAGCTGAGGCAGGGAACGGGAAGCGTTGGGTTGTTGCATCCCCAACACAACTGTGTCACAAGAAACAGCTGGAAGCAGCTATTGTCTCTCCTGTCTTATTCTTTTGTCATTCAAAACTTTTCCCCGTTTCCCTTCTTTCTAGATTTTCTCCCTAAAACTCTGCTATTGGCTGGTCAAATCAAAAGCTGTTTTACAAAACTTTCTGTGATGCTGCCAGAAGCACCTACATCACTGAGAATATATTATCACACAATTTAAACAGAGACAATTAATCCCCTCTCTCTCTTTCCGTCTCCCCTTCCCCAAAATCAGAAAAACAATCTCTCCATCTCCTGACCCCCAGTTCAGATTAAACCTGGATGTCGAAGAAGAGACCTCGAGAGAGGTGCACACCCCTTCCAACGCGGATTTAAGGAGAAGCTACACAAGTAGATGAACTGTTGAACTCAGTCCTCTGTCTTAAAAATACATTTCATTGGGATCCTTAATGCATGATATAAGTACCCAAAAGATGTAACAGAATTCTGAAATGAATTAAGGATGTATTGCCATCTCCAGCAAAATAATAAAAGTAGAGAGATTAAGAGGCAAGCATATCTTTTTGAATTGTAAAATAGGTTTATAGGTCTTCTAATAACAACTTTTACTCAAACCTTACATAAATAGGCTTATATGAGACAAATATTATGTGGGCTATGTGGAAACTACAAGGTCCCTAATCATGTTTAGGGATTACTTGACAGAACAGAGACATTTCATTCCTATTGGACCTAGGGATTACAGCAAAGAAACATCTAATATTCCATTTTTAATTTCATGCATTTTTTATTTACCTTTAATGATGCTGTATATATTCATCATCCTGAAATATTAAAACAGTATGAAAAAAGTAATAAATTGGTGGAAAATTTAGGGAATGGGAATGCAACAGCACGCAAATCATACACTATCAAGTGCTTGATACACATTTAAAATAACTGCCTAGTACAGCAAAGCCAAATTCCTGGCAGATTTCTGAAGCGCAAAGTCACAATAAGAAGATCAGCAGAACAGACTGAAATAATAGAATATTCATCCCCCTAATCCATATGCAATTCTTTAGGGCTTTTTTTTAACAATGCATATGAGGTCTGACTGTATTCAGGATTTAAATAAGTTGTCTCTCTCTCTCTCTCTCTCTCACACACACACACATTCACTCAGTATTTTTGTGAAAAAAAAGTATATACAGTTATCATTTCTGCTCTACTGCACCCACATTGACAAGGTTAGCACATCTCCTCACACCTCAGATGAAACAACAGCATTTTAAACAACAAAAGTGTTAAAAGAAATGCATTTATTCATACCATTGAAACCTCCTGCAACAGCTTTGTTGGAAGGAGGGGGTCCAGTTTGCCTGGGAAAGGGATTTTTTTTCTTTAATTCTTTTTTTTAACTCTTTCCTACTTCATTCTAAGTAATTACTGGTTAATTTAAAGCAATTTCACATTTAGTTATTGGCAATAAAATTTTGAAACCAGTATTAAATCTTTGAGATCATGCATTTCTCTCTAGACAGATGGAATTTTAGATCTACTATTGTGTAAAGGGACAGAGACCTAGAGACGAATAAATCATCACTCAAAAGACAGATGCTGATGATAATAATGATACATGTAGAAAATGTGCATGAGGATGGGTGATGGGGACGTGTAGCATAAAACTTCCGTTGCCATGCATGAGATTACTGAATTACTTTCAAGTAGTGCAAAGCCACAACCGAGTTATAGATGTTCCTCCAAACAGGAGTATGAAGAAATTCATACCATACCATACCATACCATACCATACCATACCATACCATACCATACCATACCATGCAGACATACGAAGCCTGATCTTGAGATCCAGTGGGTTTTATGCAGGTTTAACTCTACGATTATGCTGCAGAATCTCAACGCCAAAGACGGGTTAGATATGTACCTAAACATAAGACATTTGCAACAGTAATATACACGTGGACTTGCTAAATAAAGGTGCCTATATGTGATAATTACGGTGGCCACATGCAGAAAGCAGCTTTCACAACCATCACAACAGTTCTTGTCACAACTCTGTTAGTGAGGCGAAGGAGCACTAGGACAGGTGATGGTACATGGAAAGCCATCTGGTAAGTGAGAAAGAGCAGCCACATCCTGTCGAAACCCGAATACCCAAATGTAGCTACATGCTATTTGTAGTAACAGGTCTCATGAGAAATGGCCTGGGGTGTAGATTGCTGCCGAGCATTTACCAGGACTTCGGGTTTCTACCTGGTGAGGGACATGCTGATCCAACCCCCTTCAAATCATGCTCGTGTTATTAGCCAAACTGTAATATCAGTTGACATTGCTATTCAAATTGCAAGGTCACTGTTTTAATTCGACACAGACTAAACAGGCAACGTAAAACATATTTAATGAAAGATTTTCTTTTTGGTAAGGAACCTGCTTTTCTTTGGTAAGAACCTGCTGTGATTTATGCAGCCGTGATACCAGTACCTACCCATATTGTGATGCCCGTCTACTGACACAAAGTCCAAACTTACTGGTGCTTATTGCTTACAGGTATCTAATTATTATTGATAGATAGGGAAAAAAAAAAATCCTAACCATACGAAATCAGCAGGAACAGTCCAGCAACAACATGGCTAGAATACATCCATCCTGTTTGTATATTTTGCAGGCACATAAGCAAAAGAATAAGCGTTCTTAGAAAGGATTTGATCCGTACTAGTGAGAAAGGTGTTAAGTTGCATAAGGAAATAAAAGACAAATGAACATCAAACTTCTGCTAGAAAATATGATGAATAAACAGGGTCTATTAATGCACACTGAACTTTGGAGAGAAAGCCTGATAGATGCCCTGCAGAGCTGCATTGGACCAAATCTGAATCTGAAAGGCACAGGTGGCAGCAGCTTTGCTGCAAACATACCATGGTTTTAAAAGATAGGACAATTAAGTACAAGTACAAAGTACCATTTCATTTTGGGGGGAAAGTGGAAAAAAAAAAAGGCTATGGAAGGAAGCAGGGATTTATTAAAGAGGAATAAAGAGCACTCAGTGAAAATTAGGGTATGCCTGAAATACCTTAGTGCTACTCTTCCTTCTGCTACCCTGTATTTTACAGGACATAACACATGCCTGTATGAGGCTTTATTTTAGTGAAGACAACAACTGTTTGTGACAGAGAAGCCTAGAAAAGAACAGGAAAGCTTTTGCCCAAATTTCAATACTTTGTTCCAAAGCACAGAGCTACTAAAGCTTTTCTACAAGTGTTTTTAAATACGGTAAACACTTTTTAATGTGCACAAGAAATATTTTGTTTCCTTGTACTCATTCAGAGAAATGGTTCAACCACCTTCTTTAGAAAATTTCTAAGCAAGCAACGTGAGACATATATTTGGAATATGAAAGTTTAATCCTACTCATTAAGACATGACAAACTTATAATTAATTGAGAATGGAGTCAATAATGAGAACATCCTTCAATGTAATGATGTTGGTACTATCAGCTTGTAATATGGGAATACGTTATAGAAAGTGAAGTATAATATGGAAAATTACAAGTCAGTTTAAAAAAAGAACAGTCTGAAAGTTTTTCCTTGGGTCCAATCTTTAAAACACAAATTTTAAACCCTCAAAAGTTACATTTTCCCAGTCATCAAATGAGATAATACATTACGTTGTTTTCCTGTGATGAGGAATAATTCAAGGTCTTACATTGCCTGATTAATCTCACAACCAATATTTAGAAAAGGTTTCTCTTTGAGCTAATCAAACTTGACAAAAGCAATCTTCAAACTATGCCACATTCACTGATTTGTAAGATATCTCAAACTTGTGTTTTATTAAATGCAGTTTAAATCAGCAACAGCTCTAAATCCACCTGCGTATGAGACCTCCTGAATCTCACAGACAGTACATGAGGTAGGGAAAAAGAAAACACATGCAGATCAGAATTATTGGGACAAACTTGTTTTTTTTTAAATTAAGGATGCCATTTTAGTTTTAAGATAGCACCCAGCTACAACCCTATTGCTCACATTACACTGCATTTTGGGGGGAGAGCTGCTGATGGTATTCAGTTACTTTTTCTTCTGGAGCTAACTGCCTTGACCTTACTGGATAAGGTATGTCCAGTGATTCCTCCAAATAATGCTTATTTCTTTCTACATATGAAAGAGGATAACTTTCAATATACAATTTTATGACATTCCTAGGCTTTCGGTGTCATAACAGTATCATTAGGTTAAAAGGACATTACTCCAGAAGAGCAAAGTTGTGATGGTACAGCTATTGCCATGAGAACAACTGGTAGGGAAGCACTACAACACCGGTAGGGAACACTGTGGGGAAGCATATAAATACCATCCCAATCTTCACCTTCACTACCAATTAGTGTTGGCAGTTTCCTTTCTTTCTGTGAGTGGTCATATGTGTGCGAACAGGATTTTCCCATGGTTTGAGAATGTGTTTAAACTTTAGTGCTGAGAGTCAGGCAACCAAAGAGATTCCTGAGTTAGCACAGCTGAGTAAGAGGAAGAAAAATATGGGAGAGGTGTAAGTATTAATTCTCTACTGCAAATATTCCAAAAGGAAATCAGGTTTCCAGCTTATTCTTCCTGTCAAGTCACACTTAAGTTCTGATAAATAAGTTTCTGAGCTACTGACTCCCCTCTATTTCCTCATGGTTGCGTGCAACAGAGAAACTGTGTTTCAACATAGGCAATGTCTATGATCGAATAATATAATACAATACAATACTCCATTAACAAAGATTCACATGTATTAGAAGTTGCTAGTGCAAATCTTTTTCAGACCCAAGGAAGGATATCCAAATATTGGGTAACACGCTCTGACTGGGAAGAGTATCAGTGAGTTTCTCTGTTTATATAAATGGGCCAATGCTTTTTAAAGCACTTCAGAGCACTTAACTAAAGCAAACAAGCACTTGAACTTTAAATATCTAGCAAGAGAAGCTATTGACAAGTATGACTTTACTCAGTAAATCCTAATATCTTTGCGACCTTTCATTCATACAGTCTCTTCATGAAGAGAAGGCTCTTAACTTCAGCTCTACTGCACGATACAGAGTGAGAGGGGTGAGCAATTGCCTAGTGCTCTTTTATTTCTTTTTGTTAAAGCAAACTGCTTTATTTTTTCCTATATGGGGATCCTGGGCCCACAGAAGTCTTTAGAAAGCAGGTTCTGATTCTGAAATCTTATTCGCGCTCTTATTTGGCCTTTGAAGGAGGATTTTTCCACCTTATGAACCTCCTTTTCAACTCCTTGCCATCCATGGGTAGCTAAGCCTTGATTTCGGAATATAACATTTACCAAACACCGTCCTATTAATTCCCAACAGGTGAATAATGCTGTGGGAACAGCTTGCTATGCTCAGTAGAAGGATGCTTTTAGTAAGTAGTCTTGTAACGGCGCAAGTGTCGTGCATCTTTTAGGTCTTCGTACTTATAATACACTCCTTAGCTGCTGCATTATATACAATGACACTGGTCATTTCCTGACCTAGATTGGTGTGATCTGATTCACACATGCCTTTCTGCTGAGAAACCAGCATCCAAATGAATAATCTGAGAGATTATTCTGTAGCTTTGGACAGTATATTTTTTGGAAACGTCATGATTTCATATGGGTCAAGTAACATGCAACTTCATAGTTGGACTCTGTCAAATCAGGTTTGCTGTATGCTCTGAGAAAGAGTACGGATTTATGCATTTTGAGGAAAGGCAATTTTCAGAAGGAGAATGCCACTGATGTATGCCAGTCCAGCTCAAGTATTAAGCTGGCCCTGAGAACCAAGAAGGTGGTGCTTAAAACAAGCTTTTCCATTCAGTAGCAGGTAGAGCTCATTCCCTAAAATCCTGCAGCACATTTTGATTTTTATTTCTCTCCAAATGTGTTTTGCATGCAGTCTGCGTAACATGGCAGAAGAGAGGTGATAGAATAAACCTTTACTTTAACCTGGTCATTACCTTCTTAGAAAAAGGAAATAAAGTATTTTTAAGCTATATTCTGGAGCTCATTAGCCACACTGGGATTTCAGTTCGCTAGTTTTAGGGAACATGTCGCATGTTCTCAAAGTGGTACTGGCTGTTTGGGGTTTGTACTTGCTAGTCTGGTAATGAACATTCTTGAAACCCTGTTTTGTTAGAAAAAAACCCAATAGATGCAGCTGAGAATATGAACTGCTTAGTGCTAAAGCCTCAGTCTATTTGCAGTTCCTAAAAGAAATAGCTCTGAAAATTCTTCAAAATACCCTGTAATTTATAATTGGGTTTTAATGTATAAAATGGCTGAGTAATTTAAAAGTTTGGAAAAGAAAACAGTCTTTCCTGGAGTTTATGAAGTAATAAGTCTATTTCTTAGAACGATTAACTATGAATCCTGATTTCAAACACGAGCGTCTATTAGCATATGCTCTCCACAGCTGACCTGGTAAGATCATACAGTTTTATCAAATTAATATTCCAGGGTCCAATTCTGGTATTAAATCTCCATTCCCCCCCCCCCCCCCCCCTCCCTA
>NW_008795039.1:370928-382244 GCF_000699145.1 Aptenodytes forsteri
CTTGAGTAAGCACCTTGGTTTCTACAAAAATAATTCTATTTCCAACTCTTAAACAAAGAGTGAAATCAGGATTAAGCTCTGCTCATGATGCATTTTGCTCTACTGAATGACACAAGTTAGATTTGTATGTACAGGACGCATATCATGACATTCCCACTGGAAACTGAAAAAAACCCCAAACCCAGAAAACTAGTAACATTCAAGGATAATACAATAATCATTCACTTAAAGAAATTTATTTAGTAGCGAATGCATGTTAGAAAGACAGATGAAGTACAGCCAGGACAGCATAAAGCATGCTTTTGGGTAAGAATGCCCCAAATAACGTCCCATTTTACAACTGTGATAAAACAAGACTGTGACGAAAGAAAACATAATTCCGTTTTGAACACACTGCAAATAAGTAACAAGATATAATTATTTAGAAAGCTCTCCAAGATCCCATAGCTTTGGTAGAAATGAATTAAAGGGTAAAATTAAATAATAGAAGAAAAACTTAGACAAGATGAACTGAAAAAGAAAAAGAGAAAAAAGCAGTGAAAAGAAACAGATCCAGGGAAAGTACTGGTCTACTTTATTCTAATAATAGAATCATCAACAGAATATGTCTATGCACTAACACCTAATTTGAGCATCCTGAATTCTGATCCTGATTTCCAAAGATGGCAACTACATATTAAAAAAAAAAACCCTTAAATTGCTCATTACTAGAAATAGATTGATTTGCATGAGAAAGGTGCAGAGTTAGATTCCCATTTCATTTACAGATATTAAGATCATAAAATGAAGTCTCAAAGTAAGTCCTAACTCCCAGGTTACCGCTCCCCTCCTGTTGGTAACGGCATCATTGTCCCTGCGACCCGGGAAATAACACAGAGTGGCCACAGGGAAGAGGCAGCTTGAGTGAGCCCAGCAAAAACTGAATGAGGGCGCAGGAGATGAGCATGAGAACTTGCAATTCTGTTCAGTATTCAAAAACAAATAGAGAAACATCCAAGTGGGAAACACCATCAACAGCGAAACGCCTGACTTTATTTATGTCCATCTGAGCACCTGACAACACAGGTCAGGGGCAAATAGCTCAACCCATCAGAAACTTGGGACCGTTCGGTAGAAGTGGAAGGATCTGCTCATGCGGAGCAACTTCCAAAGCCGCAGTCGTGCTCAACTTTTCTATTTCTCATTAGCTTTCCTCCCTTCAGCAAAACTTGCTGGTACACATGGTCAGCTACTTTGTTTATTCTTAAGTAGGTGAATGTAAAATGGCCAAGGAAACATGAGTTTACCCTGGTACCGAAGCTAATTGCCACAGTAATCCAACATGGTATATGTTGGGCACAAGAGATGATGGCTGATATTCTGCAGTCAGCACATGTTGAACTGCTTGCTCTTTTTAGCTTTTAAGTTGTTTACTAAATACTAACTTCAGCCATGGTTTGGTTTTGGGGGGTGGGGTGGGGTGGTGAGTGGGTGGTGTTAAATTTAAGATAAGCAAAACACCGAGTTATTAGAAAAACAGAAGCTAATTTACCTGCTGCTTTAGACAATAGCTCAGGCATCTAAATTATTGTTTTCCCATACTTCCAGCTCTATGCTAAACATTAGGTTGTCAGAATTCTCTTCATCCCCTGAACGCCACATGTGAAAACTCTTATTTTTGTGTTCCAACACTTATCTAAGCACAGTCGCTTATATAGTTAAGAGCCACCTTAGTGTTCTTCAAAAGCATACTGAAGTATGAGATCGCCCTTTGTTTTGAAGAGTTTGTTTTACCCAAGACAGCAGCTTGTCACCTTCTAGGACCTTCAGCCACTAATGTTTCTCTCATCTCTAAGCGTCTAACACGTGTTTCCTTGTTTTCACTTACTGAACATTTACAGCAGCCAAAATGCATTTATTTAACATAACTAAAACACTGTCTCTGATCACCCTGGACTCTCAGAAAGTTCAAGAGCAGGACCAAAATTTGAAAGGTTGGCTTAAAGATTAAGCGTGAGCCATTGCTGTGTCTGAAGCGATACGCTTCAGGAGGCAAACAACCCCCCCACTGCTGGCTGCGGTCTCCCACCACCCCCAGCAGCTCCTGCGTGCTCGTTCCACCAGACAAATCGCAGAGGAGAGGGAGCAAACCCCCTTCGTGGACTCACCATCCTTTTCTAGTCACATTCACTACGCATTGCATTAGAAAATCGTAACGGTGTTAAAATATTTTGGCAGGATTTGTTATGGCCAGATCACTCACTTCCTTTGGGACACACAAAGCCTCCTCTGGCAATGAAACAGCCCAAATGTCAGCAAATCCTATAGAACAGAAAACGGTCTGTCAATGTAAAGCCTAAATGAATCTCCAGTTAAACAAAACAAAACTGTATAACATAAAAATGCACATACAGAGAAAAGAAATAACCTAGAAATGTTCACTTTTTATTAAGGTGTTTTTTTCCCCCCCACCCTCCAGAAACTTTTTAACAGCATTACAATGTATTCATCACAAGGTGCTATTAGAGCACAAGCTCACTCCAAGTGCTACCAATTCACGGACAGATTAGAGGGCACATTAATAACATAGTTAATATGAAGTGTTTAGAGCCTTTACGTCGGTGACAAATACGACTCAGCCAAATTTCCTGACCATTGAGGCCACGGAGGAACAATTTGGTAGATTTCATCAACAGTTCTAATTATGTTCCTGTCAAGTCGAGAACAAAGTAATCCATAACTGGGGGGCTGCTCGGAGACAGTGCCACGCGAGAGTAATTTATGCCCAGGGCCCTCGCTGTAGTTAGTGTGCACAACGCTTGACTAACAAGTGGGTTCAAAAGAAGGAATTTATTAGGGAAAACGCAGTCCTCCAGCTCAGAGTAGCTCGTCAGGTGCAGGCTTAGGAGGAGTTATGAGGCAAAGTCTGCTTGTTTATACAAGCATCCGAAGTCCACGCTGGCCTCAGCGGGTTTTAAAACGTGGGATTTCAGCCCAAAGTGTGGCACAGGCTTTTGCCAGAGCTAGACGAGCCTGCTGCCGAGACCAGGGTGCGACCCAGCGCTTTTAAAAAACATTTCAGTCCTTGGGACACCGGCAGCGCCACCTCAGAGACTGAGCGATACCGATGCCCTTTTGCGATCCTATAAATAACACGCTAATGAAAGATGCAAAGGGATTATTAGTAACAGTAAACTAAAATGTCACAATACACAACGCATTTCTTACCGCAGCCCAACTGGGAAACAGGCTGAGAAAGGGAAGGAGGGGGGCAAATGGGGGAGAAGCTGTCATGTAATTTTGAGTCATTTTCCACTGTGATCTATATTGGGATGCGGCTTCTATCCTTTCAAGCGGGATCATTTTGTATAGGACACTCTTGCTGCATTTGACAAAAAGGTAGGAATGTCTCCCTAGCGCTAGGAGAAGTGCAAAGTCTGGCCGTGGTCGTTCAGGACTGGCCACTTGCATAAGTAGTAAGATGTTAAGGAAAATAAGATGATGCATTTCAAACGTAATTAAGAACAGTATCTGTAAACACAGGGAAAAAAAACATTAGCAAAAAATTTGATTCATGGGATAAATACAAAATGCTTAATGGGTTTTAAAGCATAGTTTCCTGAAGGTACCTGTGGGCATACACTGCTGTCAGCAGTTTTAGATTTTTCTTTAACAAGACAAAACCCACAGAACTTTAAAAAAAAAAAAGTAATTTTACAGCCCTTTCTTCCATAGTGAAGAAAAAAGCTTATAAATTTGTTTCCAGCTAATCAAAGCAGCAGCCTGCTTTAGTGGACCGAACATCAGCTCAGATAAGGGGAATGCTCAAACTGAGGACCCGTTTCAGAGACTGACTTACTACGCGGCCCCAGGAAGGTCGCTTTCTTTGCTCACGTTCCCTACCAGTAGAATGGCTGCAAGTGTACGAAGGCAAGGACGTTGTCCCCACGTGACGTATCTTACCAATGGATTTTTGGCTTTACAAAAATATAGCTAGCTTCACTGACCTATTGGTTTTACTTCACCTTTTAAATACTAGTTGAACACCGACACAGAGTGAATGCAGAGTGTGGTTGTGGGGCACTACATCAAAACCCAGAGCTTCTCCTTTCACACTCTGCTAAGGTTTCTTATTCAAATGTGTTTGAACCCATAAATTCTCTGCTATCAGGTTTAGGGAATTTCCCAGCACCTACTGAGCGGGACAGTATTAGTCTCTTACAACCAAAGCACTTCACAGAATTATGATTACTTGCACCCTTTGCATCCAAGGATGAAAAAAAAAAAACAACCCAAAACACTTTATAAGCATTGGTGGCTTAAGCTTCACGAGGAGGCAAAGAGAAAAGGGAAGGACACGGTCCCATTCTGCAGATGTGGAAAGAGAAACCTCTCTGGTAAATCAGATGGATGGTAATTCGGAAGCCAAGCGATGCCTGGACGTTATAATTCCCAGACTCGTGATTCAGTCACAAGACACGCTTCCTTTCCTGCTGAAATGTCATGCTGCCGCATGCTTTGTTACAGAACACATATTAACCAAGTGTAGCAAAAGCATGATGATCCCATTAAGTATCTAACATCTAATACCTTGTGAAAACTAATTTAGTGCTTTATCAAATCTCTAGTTTGTATGTAGAGCATAAACTGGCTACATTTGCTAATAGGGCAGATTGACCCATCCCATATATTATCAAACCACATCAAAGTCTGCTGGAGGACATCGCCTTAGCTACTTATTATCCTTTGCATTAACTCTCTCACTAGCTACTCGACCAATACATTTTCCTGTAATACATCTGTCATGATTCTGCAGAGAAATCAGCAATTCTGAGCAGTGCAGCAGTTAGAGACAGATAACAGGACTAAACCCATCATGGTCGCCTGGCTTTCCAATCTACTGTTAATTGGCACAGACAGAAGCCGTTAGAGCTAGACTTGCACAACAGCACGCCACTGCTGGGCCCCAGAGATTCGGCCTCTTAGTTAGATTTGTATTTTTAGAGCTTTAGTCATTCACATGATTTCTTCACAATTTATTACATACAAGAGAGACGTAAAGTTGGATGCCAACACCTTCAAATTTACAAGATTTTTTTTAGCAGAAAAATGGCATCTTATGCAAGAGAACATGTGGCTTAGTAATCAGGAAAAAAGTGCTAGAATATTACTAATAATAATGTTAGCAATATTAGATCAAATGAGAACATCTTTCTTGGCTTGGATGCTATGCAATCGTATTCCCACCTGTGTTATATTTAGGGTCTTATTTATGACACTGTATAATGAATTATATCTCTGAAGCCGTGCTTCCAACTGTCTGGGAACTTGCATATATGGCTAATAGAGGGTTTGGATTGGTTTGTTTGGTTGTTTTGTTTGTAAATCACAGTTGGTACCATTCTCTGTTAGATAGTATTTGTCTTTCAACTTGGAAATCCTGAGCCATTGTACGTGGGACTCTTACTGACCTTTTCTGACCATTTGACCACCTATCATCACCGTAACCCAGAAGCTAGTGCTAGAATATTAAAAAAACCCCAACCAAACAAAAAAACCAAAAAAAACCCCCAAAAAACCCAAACCAAAAACAACAAAAGCCAAAACATATTCTCTCTTCAAAAAGAAACCAAATCCACTCAATGGAAATAAAAGATGCCTCTCTCACTTTGCATATGTGATTGTATGTAGTTCTGAAATATAATTATATCCCTTGTACAACCCTAGTCATTCACGTTTAATTCTATGGCTTCATTTGTTTTCTCTTTGTACAGTTTCTCAAGCGCTGTCATCTTCTTTTCCCTTGTAAATGCTGGCCCACCATATCTTTAAACAGTAATATAAACAAGTAAAAGGCATTTTGGAGAGGATGTGAGGGTATTATTAGCAGTTTTGTAGTTTCTTGGTGATCCCAGATCCCATTAATGATGGGTCATTTTTAATCCAGAGACTATTAAAAACTGCTTAGAGCCCAGCTGTGGTTTAGCATCACCAACTCAGGCAGGCCGATTCAGAGAGTCTTCTACCAGGTAAAACTTCTAACAAGTAAACTTCTAGCTGGGGGGAATAAATTAGATTAAAAAAAAAAAGTGGCAGTGAGTTAAAACATCACAATTCTACATTACTGAATTGAACTGCAAGTCTTTGGAGCTTTACCCCCCTTTCCTTTCCCTCTGTATTTTTCTTCTTCTGTTTTTATGTTGAAATCACAGGAACTACGCAGCCTAGCAAGGCTGTAATCACTCAGCAGGAACCTGGCACAAGCACAATGCAACCACCAGCCAGGCAGCAGGAAAATGAAGGAAATCTCTCTCTCCCTCCCCCCTAGGTTTCTTAAAAGGGGCTCGGCGTGAATGAATCTTCCCGGTAGCCACCAACAATTTCTTATTCCTTCCGAGCAATCATCAATTTCAGCATCAAGTGGTTTAGTGGCTCTACAACTGGTAGTGGCAGCGGAGTAAGCCCAGCATGCAAACGTTTTGGCTAATTTAAAACCCTTGTGCTGCCGAATCAAACATGACAAGACAACAGTAAAAAGAGAGGCTATTATCCCAAATGAGAGTCGGCGGATGGCTGAAATTGGCTTGAGTGGCAGAGACAAAAGAGGTGGAAGGAGCAGGGACAACCAGGCATGATAATACTAGATACAGCACACACTTTCTCCCCCACCCCCAGTGCATTCACACATCTTGCTACCTGGAGGAAAAAAGGCAACATTTCCAAGTTTCATGGCCAGGCAGAAAAAATACACTTAAGAAGATTCAAAATAAATTAGTACCTGGTAAAGCATCTGCCCCATGGGTATGGAGAAACTTAACTTACAAGAGACGTAGGGCTTACAAGCCCTTTCAATAGAAACCCTAACACTCAGAAGACTAAAAGTGTCATTTCCTACCTGAATTCATGTCCTGCTGCTCAAAGTTCATTACCATGAGTTGAGGACTGGAAGCACTGATTTAGGATAGAGTAACCTTAAAATGAGAATAATCTGTGGCATTGCTACTGGTGAATAGCTGCTACACACACAGAGCTCACCAAGTGCCCAGCTCTCAAAGAGCTTCTGGGGAGTAAAAGTGGAGGGCAGAGGAATTAATTTTGCAAGGCGTTTGGAAGACCACAAGCAGACTGATGATGGTCAGAGCCATGAACCCTGGTGATGGCTTGCAGCTCACAGAATGATGACCTGTGGGATCACTGGAGAGCAAGCAAGTTGTCTTTTGCAAGATTAACAATTTAAAAGTGCTGAAATTAATTTTGTTTAATAGCTGTGGGTGCAGACTCCTTACAAAGTAGGTTGCAAGGTCAGCAAGCCTCCTAAAGCCTTTTAAAATGCAGCTTTTTATAGGGACAGTAGATGTAGGGTGGCTTAGGGCTTAAAGACCTAAAAAGCAAAAGAAGTATAAGAGGTCATTTCCTACCACTTCCAAATCTTGGGTGGAGACACGTTCTGCGTTTCACTTCTCACCCTATAACATATGCTTATCAGTACATTCAAAGCTACTTGAGGCAGTATGGGTTTCTTAGGGTAGGCAAGGTGAAAAAAAGACAGTACATAGCAGGCTCATCAGAGTCACGCTGGAACGTGCCTACCTGTGTTGTGAAGAGGTGGTGGGAGAAAAGAAAAAAAAAAATATATATATAGGAGAATGAGAGACTGGGAGGGGAAAGACAGGGGCAGGGAGAGTGCTCACACCCTTGTCATCATTCAGAAGTAGTTCACCTGTGACTCACATCTGCCTCCTTATATGAGACCATTACACTCTAAATTACTGTACTGTACTGAGTGTTTCAAGGAACAGCTGGGCTCAACACTGAAACCCAAATCAACCATTTAAAAGACACTTGCTCAGCTTCCCACCCTAGTATGTGTGAGCTATCACTCACAACATATCAAAATATGCTGACTAGCGCTCCCTTATAGGACACTTCTGTCCTACACTTTTAGCAACAGCATCCAACTAATTGCACAGGTAAAGTTCGTAGCAAGTGCAAGTTTGGGAAATAGAAACAGGGCATTTGTTTTGCACCACTGTGTAGGATGGTCTGAACTTGCTGAATTAATCAACATTGCCTTGAAAAGTATTCATATTTTGTGTGGTTGGGCCTGCGTGAAAGGTGGACTCATGAATTCAAGCAGGAGTCCAACCCCAAAAAAGTATGCATCCCAATGCAAAAAACATTCAGTATTTATACATATCCACCTGGTCTTGCAAACACATCTTCCCAGGGAACCGAGAAGCCCAGGTGAAGATACGATCATGATAATACGGCACGTGGGTTTGTTTCATCCTGCCCACTTCTTTGAAATCTTTCCCCCCCACACTGTGAAGGAAACACAAGGTTTACTTTTCAGAGAAAAAACAGAAACGGTAACATGCCAAGCAGTGGACACGCAAGCTGTTGATACGCAGCCTACCCTGGGACAGGTAAGCGTTTCTGAAGAAAGAAACCTGCGCCGCTTGGCCATACAAGCAAGCGGAAACGCTTCAGCCTTTGTGGGCAGCCTGGAGGAGAGAAGCGTGTTGTCCTGCGTAACGAAACTTAGTTGCTATGATCCTGCGGATGGAGGGGGCCATTTCCCTGGCAATGAGGTAACTGACGGTCATTAGAGAGGACAGAATTAATTCTGCTGCAAGCCTGTCGCTGACAGTGGCCGAAGCGAACGCACCAGCCATTTTTCTCTGCCCCTTCCATAGGGAGTTAGAACAAAGAAAGGAGCCCCTGGGAAATACTTAAGACACCACAAGAAAATAATTTTAGATGCATATTAATACTGCCATCGAATACTGTGTGCTTTCAGGCTGACATATGCTGCTGTATGTGGTGTTTGTTCCCTTTTTTTTGTCTCAAAGTTGAATTCGTATCCTCACGCAGCACTCCAAGAAAAGCCCAGTTCACAGTTCAGCAAGGCACTGCTTAAAAGGCAAGCCTGATACAGGTCCTTAGGGCATCTCATCCATCCTGCGCTTGGATGGCATTCTCCACCAAGGGACCCCATTAGGAAGGAAGGGCAAACTGAAATCCTAACGCAAAGCAGCCTGGAACAGCACCGGCATACTGGTATAGCAGCGATGGATGAGACTCCATTTGTCTTCAAAACATGGGAAGCCAATATATCTACTTCATTGCAAACTCAACTTTACTTTCCAACCTTGTCGTGTACTTAAAGCTAAAATGTAGATCAGCTTTCTATCCAGGGATAAAGCAGCAGAGAAGTGTCACCCAACACTCCAATTAAACAGATTGGAAGTGACGCACTTCCAGTGCAACTCCATACAGCAAAACACCCTGAGATACACTGTCTGTGTTTAAAAATCAATTGCCCAGGAAGGCACGGCCACAAGCTACAAAAGGTTTCCTTTCCCCTCCATACAGTGGAATAACTCAGAAGCATCTTACGCTAGTACAAAGTTTGCTGGGAAACGCAGTTGCTGTAGGAACGCTATCAATACCGGAGATATCACAGATCCTACTCTCCCTACAGAAGGTTAGGCCCTTCCAAGCAGGAAGAAACAATATGTTTGTTCCGTGGCCAAAATAATTATAGGCTTACCTATATTGCTTTATATTTCTCCTTTCATAAAAGAGCTTTGTATCGGTGTTGAATGAGCTGAGTTGTGAGACTAGTACTTATCTGGAAGTCTCCAAGCTAAACTTAGGTCTGGCCAAAGTAGATACGGCTTCAGTCACTTCAGGAAAGGTGATTCTGTTTATACCAGGTCTGAAGATGGTCAAACAAGCTTCCTTCAACACTGCCTGTTAAAATATTTAAGTTTAAGTAGGTGTAATTCCCTCATGGATAATATATAAGTGTACATCTTTAGACTTCTCTTTGCATGTTAGTATAGCAAGCGTGTAATGTTACAGCACGAACTCACATTCTTCATCCATGGGGGCAGTTTCAAGGAGAACATAGAGATTCAAATACTGTAACATGAAACACGCTTGGTAGAAAAGTATTATATTTCTGCAAGCTGGTCACCCGCTTATAGGAATCTCTAGCCAGGGTTCTTATTTACAGTTCAGCGGTACCTATTGTTCGAGGTAAGATCCTCCCGCTCCAGGAGCGTGTGAGTGCAGAGAGAGAAGACCACCATGACCAATACATACTGCAATTTAAAGAGATCAGTCAGAGAACTGCTGGGAGTTGGATGCATGTTTCTTGTGCTCCAGCCAGGAGCCTAAACCTAAAGGTTATCCTGTCCTAGTGTAACACCGTATCACCTCTAGCGCCAATTAGGCTGACCAGAACTGTATATATCTACTTGCCTATTCAATTCATATCAGGAAGAAAGGAGAAAGAAAAAAAGAAGGGAAAAAAAAGCAAGGTCAGGCATTTATGTATGAGCCACATACCTTGTATGAGTAACAGCAACCTCACACAGACCCAAACCCCCAACCCAGCAACAAAAACTCTGCCTCCTTCTGATCAGTGCGCAGTTAATTGTTAAGAAAGTCAGCTCACACCAAACGCCAGACCAGTTCTCTTCCTATCTGCGGTCAAGATCACAAAAATATCTCCCACCAGAAGCCTTTTTGTGCGTCTGTGTTTATTGTCTCTGCAAATCCAGCAAGAAGGCTAACCTAGGTATTCCGCTAATCTACAAAACCTAATTAGCGTGGACCAAAGATGAGGACAGCTATGTTCTCTGACACACTGAGAAAGCTCACAGGGTGTCATCCTAAGCGACTGCAAAACCTGTATGGAGGAGACGTCTAACGAGACTGTCCTAAACCTCCTATTTAAACTCCCTGCCTCAAAGTTTTGACCTTTTTTCCCCTACATGGCAGACTTTGAATTGGTCCTAGCCAGCAGGAGAGTGGGAGAAATGCAAGAACTACCCCTTTCAGTTCGATTCTCCTTGGGATCAAACATTTCTCATGAAACAGAAAGATGCTGCCTCAAAAGCTTGTTTTTCCTCAACCTGTAATGCTCTAAAGACCTCTCAAAAAAACGTCTCCACGGCCTAGAAGATGGCAGTGGAACATGAAGTCCAACCACCCCCTCACCATTGCTGTGCCTCGGCAGTTTTTCCTGCCCACAGTATGGCACTATTTTTGAATTACTTGCAAAAGAAGGGGGAGAGGGGAGAGTTGGAAAAATAAGACTGAGATCTTGGCAGAAAACAAAAGAAAGGACACATAAGTCAGCCAGTCTCAGCTGCAAAATAATTTCATAGAATCATAGAATCATAGAATCATTGAGGTTGGAAAAGACCTCTAAGATCATCGAGTCCAACCGTCAACCCAACACCACCATGCCCACTAAACCATGTCCCTAAGCGCCTCATCTACATGTCTTTTAAATACCTCCAGGGATGGGGACTCAACCACTTC